>NC_086015.1:127934411-128242352 GCF_028858775.2 Pan troglodytes | reverse complement strand
TGTGTCTGTGTGTGTGGTAAGAGCACCTAAAATCTATTCTCTTAGCAAATGTTCAGTATACAACACAGTATTACTAACTATGGTACTCAGACCGTACATTACATCTCCAGGCTGATACATCTTACATAACTGCAAGTATGTACCCTTTGATCTATTTCTCCCCATTTCTGTGCCCTCCCACCGTTCTACTCTCTGTTTCTATGAGTTCAACTTTTTTTAGATTCCACATGTAAGTGAGATCATTCAGTGTTTGTCTTTCTGTGCCTGGCTGATTTCACTTAGCATAATGACCTCCAGGTTCCTTGTTGCCCACATTGTTGCAAATGGCAGGATCTCTGTTTTTAATACTGAATAATATTCCACATGTGGTAATACGCAACACAGTTTCTTTATCCATTCATCTGTTGATGGGTACTTAGGTTGTTTCTATATTTTGGCTATTGTGAATAATGCTGCACCCTGGTGATTGTTTTGAATCTAAAATGGAAGGAACTTCTGTGCATGATAAGCTGGCCTGAGTGCTTTATCCTACTTGTGCCACTGACCGGGCAACACAGAACCTCCACCTCAGGCTTTGATTACCAGCAAGTAAAGAGCTAAAAAGTGGTTTTAAACTGTTGGGCTAAACCTCAGCAATGTGCAATGAGCCATTTTCCAGTTGCTTGGGAAGTAAAAGGTAAGGGGCACAATACATAGATCATACAGGTCAGAGTCCTCTCCCGTACTGGATATTGAACAGCTGTGGCAGCTTTCAGTTCCTAGGGCTGGATTGTGGTAGCCACTTGGCACAGTGAGCAGGAACTTCAAGTCAGAAAGATAAAAAGATGCCAGGAGTAAAGGTATTTATGTCGATGTGTATTGACCCCATAAATACTTGCAGCACCATCAGCTGGTACAAGACACTCTCCAGCCATTTTGTGGCTGTTTTCCCAGATCATGATGTCAGGCCTAAGAGGCTGCCCAGTTCTCTGAGCCTCAGTGTCCTGATCAGTAAAGTGGGGATAATAATCATTGCCTCACAAAGTTCTCATGAGGGTTAAAGGGGAGAACTCACAGGAAAACACTATGAGTGTTTCCTATGATTTTAATATAAATCAACATAAATATCTTTACCCCTGGGATCTTTTTATCTTTCTGACCTGAAGTTCCTGCTCTCTGTGCCAAGTGGCTACCACAATCCAGCCCTAGGAATTGAAAACTATGAAGAAATAGCACATTGGTTCTCTTCAATAGGTCCCTCCTGTTACCAAAAGAAGGAAAGATGCCACTGTGGGAAGCCGAGGTGGGAGAATCGCTTGAAGCCAGGAGTTCAAGACCAGCCTGGACAACAAAGCAAGACTCTGTCTCTACAAATTTTTTTTTCTTTAAATTAGCCAGGCATGGTGGCTCATGCCTGTAGTCTCAGCTACTCAGGAGTCTGAGGCTGGAGGATCGCTTGAGTCCAGGAGTTCAAGGCTGCAGTGAGTTAGGATCAAGCCACTGTACTCCAGCTTGGGTGACAGAGTAAGACACCACTACCGCCAACAAAACAATAGCAACCACAAAATAGAGGAAAGACAGTTGCAGAATTGAACGTCATCTCCATACTGATATGCTAGTAACTCCCCCTGAAGACCGTGGACTTGTGGTCAAAATGTTCTAATATTTCCCCTTTGCTCCTTTTCCAACCTGTTTCCTATATCATCAAGGGATTAATGGGCTCAAAATCATAAATCCTGTGGGGATAGGAACCAATCCTATCCTTGTTAAATATTATCTTCTCAGTGCTTGGCACCTAGCAGGCATTCACTAAAACAAAGAATGAGTAAGTGGGCAGACCAATCAGCCAACAAAATAAATAAATCATGGCAATTAAAGATTCTGGAGCTCTAGCTCCTCTAGTAGCTGCAGGCTGATGACTGGCTGACGGTGGAAAAATATATAGCTATGACATATCACTGAACAGGAGCACTTAGCAAAGATCTCTTGTAGCAAAGCCCAGGCAAACATTTGTGGAGGAAACACTTTTAAAACACACTAGAAAGTCCTTTCCCTGGGGAATTGTGGAACTGTGCAATAGAATCTCACTCAGCAATTTAAAGGAACAAAGTACTACAACAGGCAATGACATAGATGAGTCTCAAAGTGTTGTGCTAAGTGAAAAAAGCTGGACACAAAAAGTCTCAAAGCAATATGCTAAGTGAAAAAAGCTAGACACAAAAAGGACACAAAAGGCTTTTCCATTTACATTACATTTGAGAAAAGATAAAACTATAGGAACAGGACACAGATGAGTGGTTGCCTGGAGGTGGAGGAGGAGATTTCTGCTATTTACCAAATACGTGTTGCTTTCTTCCTTCCAGGCGCATGGTAGGATGTACTTTTCTACCCTTTTGAAATGTGGCCACATGAGTTGCTTTGACCAAAGAAATGTAGATGGGAGTGAAATGTGTCACTTCTGGGAAGATACATTTTTTTTTTTTTTTGAGATGGAGTCTCATTCTGTTGCCCAGGCTGGAGTGCAATGGCATGATCTTGGCTCACTGCAACCTCTGCCTTTTAGGTTCAAGCAATTCTCCTGCCTCAGCCTCCTGAGTAGCTGGGAATACAGGCATGCGCCACCATGCCTGGCTAATTTTTTTGTTTTTTTTTTTAGTAGAGATGGGGTTTCACCACATTGGCCAGTCTGATCTCGAACTCCTGACCCTGTGATCCACATGCCTCAGCCTCCCAAAGTGCTGGGATTACAGGCATGATCCACCGCGCCCGGCCCCGGGAAGATGCTTTAAGAGCCCGTATATGATGGTCACTTCTCTAGTCTCAGCAATCATGGAAATATGTGCTGGGATGGAGCTGTTGGTGGTCTGGGACACTGACCACCTCAGATGAACATAGTGCCTTGCTGACCAGAGTTGGACTGGAATGAGAAATAAATGTTGTTATGATAAGGTACTGAGACTTAGGCATCACTTGACTTACTGCAGCATTGCTTAGCTGGAGTGCTGATGAGTACAGCTCTCCAAAAGTAACCCTAGTTACTACAGTTCATGCAAATTGTTTGATTCCTAGTTCAATGCCATGGGACACTTATGTTACCTTTTTTTTTTTTTTGAGACAGATGATTTTTTTTTTTGAGACGAGGTCTTATTATATTGCCCAGGATGAAGTGCAGTAGTACAATCACAGCTTGCTGTAGCCTCGAACTCGGCTCAAGTAATTCTCCCATCCCACCACAGCCTCCTGAGTAGCTTAGACTACAGGCGTGAGCCACCATACCCAGCTAATTTAAAAATAATTATAGAGATAAGATCTTGCCATATTGCCCAGGCTGGTCTTGAACTCCTGGCCTCAAGCAATCCACCTGCCTTGGCCTCCCGAAGTGTTGAGATTACAGGCATGAACCACCATGCCCAGCCCCATTTATGATTATCATTAACATTCTTCAACAAAGTTGTTTTAATTTGTTTTTAAAAATTTAAATCAGAAGCACTTATTGTGTGTCTAATATTTGCCAAAGCTGCTGTGTGAAGCTTTGTGATATGAGTGTGCTGTTGAACCAGAAGGACCTAGATTTGAAACTCACCTCTACTGCAGTGAGACCTTGATGAATATCTTAACCACTCCAGTCATTCGTTTCCTCCTCTATAACATAGAAGCAATGAACTAGAGAATTTAGACGTATGCTGAGGGATTGAATGATAGGATGTCTCTAAATTGTGTCTAAACGATAGGGTGCATCTGAGGGTCTGGGCCTGAAAGGAAGCAGGCGTGAGGAACTGTGTATTAGGCTCTGTGGCAGGCACACTTGAAGCAGCTGTCTTGTTACAGAACAGAAAAAACTAAAACATTAATTCCTCTGCCCTTCCCTCCTGCTTACTTCACAGTTGTGCAAGTAAGGCATTATCACTGTGATACTATTATCATCAATAAGATAAGAGCAGCTGGGTATGGTGGCTCACACCTGTAATCCCAGCAGTTTGGGAGGCCCAGATGGGAAGTTCGCTTGAGCCCAGGAATTCGAGACCACCCTGGCCAACATGGCAAAACCTTGTCTCTACAAAAAAATACAAAAGTTAGTCAGGCATGGTGGTGTGTGCATGTAGTTCCAGCTACTCAGGAGGCTGAGGTGGGAGAATCGCTTGAGCCCAGGAGGCGGAGGTTGTAGTGAGCCAAGATCATGCCACTGCACTCCAGCCTGGGCAACAGTCAGTCCCTGTCTTAAAAAAAAAAAAAAAAAGACAAAAGCTGTATTGAACAATACATCACAATTTGATAATCCATGTAGAACTCGATCTATATTTAGCCTGGTGATAATTAAGTTAATCAGGAGCAAGGTCCAAGTTTCCTGCCTGTCCATACCCACCACTCCCAATGTGGAGTCCCTTGTCCCTCATTTCCTTTCTGGTTGCTTCACATGTTGCACTGAGGCTAATTCCTTTATAAAGATCAAGGGACAGATTATAGCCATCTTAGCCTGTAAAATAGGAGCAGCTTCCCCTTTAATCAAAGTATCAGAATGTGAGACCTGGATAACTTTTTAGTGAGGTCATGTGGGCCAGGGCTTTAAAAATCCTGCTTATATATAGAGAGAGAGATGCTGATTCAGGAAGACGTTATCACTGGGCAGAGGCCATATGCATAAAATAAGTAGGGAGATTTTCTAAAAGCAATATTTACTCAATTTAAATGCTACCTCATTGATATGCGATAATGTCCTTTCTACATTTTTGGTAATAAAAATGTCCCTTATAATGGTGATAGAAGATGGTAGTTTTCTGTACCTACACTTAGTCAGCAGCTCCATGTCAGTCCCCTCCACAATCAATTTTTTTTTGACATGTCACTAATTTTTCTAAGCCTTTAAATCTATGAGCCACTAAAGTAGTCCAGTCCTGCCATGTTACAAAAGAGGATTTTCAGGCCCAGTGAGGCTGAATGACTTACCCAAAGTTTCCTAATGTCCCTGGTAGTATTTTCCCCAGCAGGACAGAAACATCCTCATATGGTGGGATAGAAGAATGCAGGCTTCACAGACAGATCTAGATGCAAATCCTGGGCTCAAATGAGCTACTTACTAGGATAGGACCTTGGCAAGACCATGGAATTCTCAGATCTTAGTTGTTGCTTTTGTTTGCTACTTTTAAAACCAGGACAGTTCTGGCATTAAAAGGAAGTCCTGGCCAGGCGCGATAGCTCACGTCTGTAATCCCAGCACTTTGGGAGGCTGAGGCAGGTGGGTCACCTGAGTTCAGGAGTTTGATACCAGCCTGGCCAACATGATGAAACCCTGTCTCTGCTAAAAATACAAAAAGTTAGCCAGGTGTGGTGGGCGGGTGCCTGTAATTCCAGCTACTCAGGAGGCTGAGGCAGGAGAATCGCTTGAACCTGGGAGGCAGAGGTTGCAGTGAGCCAAGATCGCACTACTGCACTCCGGCCTGGGCAACAAGAGCAAAACTCTCTCAAAAAAAAAAAAAAAAAAATTAAGTGAAGTCCCTTTCAAAGGGCAGAACCAGACTTCTTCACAGCAACATGCAAAGCCAGAAGGCAATGAGTCAACATCTATGAGGTTATTAATTTAATCATGAAAGCAATAGGCAGATTTTGTCCAACAGAAATGATTTTAGGGAACCTGGCATGCAAGGAAAACCACTCCACGGGGACATCTGCCAACTAAGAGAGGAATCAAAACACAGAATTTGGGAATGAAAAAGCTATGAGGGATAAGTATTGGATGTGTTTAGATATAGAATTAATGCTAAAAACTGAATGAATTAAGATTTGGAAATAGAATATGTTATAAAACTCTGATAGAGTAAAAATAATATAGGCAACAAAACAGGAGGTATGGAAAGAAGAATGAGATGTTCTCCTGCTTATTTTTGGTGTATATCTATATATATCCTAGCACAGTTCCTGGCATATTGTAGGCACTCAATAGATGCTGAGGGCTATTATTAAGGCTTTCTTGAGGAGGTGAATAAGAGCTTTAAATTCTAACTATCATACCCCCCTGTATTAGTTGGGGTTCTTAGTTGCAGACGTAAGCATCCAATCTGTTTGATTTAAAGGATATCAAGTGACTCACAGAATTTCCAGAGGGTCTTGGAAGATCCGCAGACAGGAACAGGGGTCAAATCACTTCGCAGGAGGGCTCTAGTGAAGACAGCCACACTGCCACCACCACAAGGCATGGACCACACAGTACCCACCACTGATCCTGGCAAAAAAAGGACTCTGTTTGTGCCTGCTTCCTTTCTGTCTTCTTTTTTTTTTTTTTTTTTTTTTTTTGAGACAGAGGCTCACTCTGTCACCCAGGCTGGAGTGCAGTGGCATGATCTTGGCTTGCTGCAACCTCTGCCTCCCGGGTTCAAGCAATTCTCCTTCCTCAGCCAGCTGAGTAGCTGGGATTATAGGAACGAACCACCATGCTCAGCTAATTTTTGTATTTTTAGAGAGATGGAGTTTCACCATGTTGGCCAGGCTGGTCTCAAACTCCTGACCTCAAGTGATCTGCCTGCCTCATCCTCCCAAAGTGCTGGGATTACAGCCATGAGCCACCGCATCCGGCCCATTTATCTCTTCTAAATACAAGTCCTAGGCAGGTGCCTCTGACTTATGGTGCCAAGTAACAGGCCAGTATCCCAGCAACAAGAAAGGCTGTGGTACCAAGGTCCTGGCTTCTACCTTGCAGAGGCTGGCCTCATGATGCGGGAGATCCCCAGCTGCAGGGAGGGCTGCAAAGATGCCATGCAGCCTCAGAAAGGGCAATTGCTGTCCACTCCACCTCCTAAATACCCCTTCCGATGCTTGGTGATCCAAAAACCAAAAGAATCCTGAGAGCACCTGAAACCTATGGTAAATTGATTTCTTACTTATTCAAAGGTTCTGCTAATTCACGGAAATATATTTACGTAAAATTCTAAAATCTCAGAGAAGGGACCCCTCATCCAATGTAAAAACACTGTTATCAGAGACCTCTCAGTTCTTAGCTGAAAGAAGGAGAGAGTTGATGTTATTAAAAAATATAGGCTGGGCATGGTGGCTCACACCTGTAATCCCAGCACTTTGGGAGGCCGAGGTGGGTGGATCACCTGAGGTTAGGAGTTCAAGACCAGCCTGGCCAAGATGGTGAAGCCTTGTCTCTACTAAAAATACAAAAAATTAGCCGTGCGTGGTGGGGGGCACCTGTAATCCCAGCTACTCAGGAGGCTGAGGCAGGAGAATCACTTGAACCTGGGAGGCAGAGGTTGCAGTGAGCCAAGATCGTGCCATTGCACTCCAGCCTGGGCAACAGAGAAAGACTCCATCTCAAAAAAATTAAAAAAGTAAAAAATATATATATATGTGTATATATATGTGTGTGTATATATGTTATATATATGTTTTATATATGTTATATATGTGTTATATATAACATATATATTACATATATATATACTTGGTGTAAAGAAAAACATAGTTTTACTGTACATATAGAGTTCAGTACTATCCATGGTTGCAGACATCCACCTGGGGGTCTTGGAACAAATGCTTCATGGAGAAGGAGGAACTACTGTTCCTGACCCTTAGCCTGCAAGGACACAGGCATTCTGAAGAGGATGGCTATAGAGAAGGAAGAAGTAGAGAAACCTCTCCAGATGAAGCAGATGTGTCCCAACAGCATCCTTTGTGATAAACAACAGTATTAAAGGTAAAACTAGCATAGGTGGAAGAGAAATGTTTTAAGACATCAGATGGAGATCCTTTGCTTTAAAAAATATTAAATACATCTCAACAAACTAGGCATAGAAGGCACATGCCTCAAAATAATAAAAGCCATCTATGACAAACCCACAGCTAACATCATACTGAATGGGGAGAAGTTGAAACCATCCCCCCTAAGAACTGGAACAAGACAAGAATGCCTACTGTCACCATTTCTGTTAAATATAGTACTGGAGGCCAGGCGCAGTGGCTCACGCCTGTAATCCCAGCACTTTGGCAGGCTGCAGTGGGTGGATCATGAGGTCAGGCATTCAAGACCAGCCTGGCCAACATAGTGAAACCCCGTCTCTACTAAAAATACAAAAAATTAGCTGGACGTGGTGGTGGGCACCTGTAATCCCAGCTACTCGGGAGGCTGAGGCAGGAGAATCACTGGAACCTGGGAGGTGGAGGTTGCAGTGAGCCAAGATGGCACCACTGCACTTCAGCCTGGGCGGCAGTGCGAGACTCCATCTCAAAAAAAAAAAAAAAAAAAAAATATATATATATATATATATGTATATATATATATATGTACTTATTTATTTATTATATATATGTATCTGAAAATCCTAGCCAGAGCAGTTAGGGAAGAGAAAGAAAGAAAGGGCATCCACATTGGAAAAGAGAAAGTCAAACGATCTCTGTTTGCCAATGATATGATTGTATGATTGTATACTTAGAAAACCCTAAAGACTCCTCCAAAAGACTCCTAGACTGATAACTAAATTCAGTAAATTCTCAGGTTACAAAAATCAATGTGCACAAATTAGTAGCACTGCTATACACCAACAATGACAAAGCTGAGAATCAAATCAAGAACTCAATGCCTTTTACAATAACTGCAAAAAAATAAAAATAAATAAAATACCTACACATATACTCAACCAAGGAGGTAAAAGATCTCTACAAGGAGAATTACAAAACACTGCTGAAAGAAATCACAGATTATGCAACCATATGGAAATTTGTTACATTCCATGCTCATGGATTGGAATTATCAGTATCAAGAATAAATATACTGCCCAAAGCAGGTTGAATGCAATTCCTATCAAAATACCAACATCATTTTTCACAGAATTAGAAAAAAAATCCCAAAATTCATATGGAACCAAAAAAGAGCCCATAGCCAAAGCAATCCGAAGCAAAATAATAATAATAATAATAATAAATAAATTCTGGAGGCATCACATTACTCAACTTCAAATTATACTGCAAGGCTATAATAATCAAAACAGCATGGTTCTGGTATAAAAGTAGATACATAGACCAATAGAACAGAATAGAGAACCCAGAAATAGTCAAATACTTACAACCAACTGATTTTTGACAAAGCATACAAAAATACAAACTGGGGAAAGGACACCCTATTCAATAAATGGTGCTAGGAAAACTGGATAGCCATATGTAAGAGAATGAAATTTGATCCCTATCTCTCACCTATACAAAAAATCAACTCAAGATGCATCAAAGACTTAAAATAAGACCTGCAACCATAAAAATTATAGAAGAAAACCTAGCAAAAACAATCTTGGACATTGGTCTAGGCAAAGAATTTATGACTAAGACCCCAAAAGCAAATGCAATAAAAAGCAAAAATAAATCAATGGGACCTAATTAAACTAAAAAGCTCCTGTACAGCAAAAGAAATAACCATCAGAGTAAACAGACAACCCACAGAGTGGGAGAAAATATTTGTAAACTATGCATCTGGCACAACTAATATCCAAAATCTACAAGAAACTCAAACCAGCAAGAAAAAAACAAATAATCCCATCAAAAAGTGGGCAAAAGGCTGGGTGCAGTGGCTCACACCTATAATCCCAGTAATTTGGGAGGCCCAGGCAGTAGGATCACTTAAGCCCAGGAATTTGAGACCAGCCTAGGCAACACGGCAAAACCCTATCTCTACAAAAAATACAAAAATTATCTGGGCTTGGTGGTGTGACCCTGTAGTCCTAGCTACCCAAGAGACTGAAGTAGGAGGATCGCTTGAGCCTGGGAGGTCGAGGCTGCAGTGAGCCTTGATCACACACCACTGCATGACAGAGTGAAACCCTGTCTCAAAAAAAAAAAGAAACAAACAAACAAACAAAAAGTAGGCAAATGACATGAATAGATATCTCTCAAAAGAAGAAAAAGAAGATATACAGGTGGTCAATAAACATGAAAAAATGCTCAACATCACTAATCATCAGAGAAATGCAATTAAAACCACAATGAGATACTACTTTGCCCTTACCAGAATGGCTGTTATTAAAAAGCCAAAAAACAATAGATGCTGGTATGGATGTGGTAAAAAGGGAATGCTTATATACTGCTGGTAGTAATGTAAATTAGTACAACCTTTATGGAAAACAGCATGGAGATTTGTCAAAGAACTAAGGGTAGATCTACCATTCAATTCAGCAATCTCACTACAGGGTATCTACCCAAAGGGAAAGAAGTCATTATATCAAAAAGATGCCTGCATGCATGTGTTTATCACAGCTCAATTCACAATTGCAAAAATATGGAACCAACCTAAATGCCTATCAACTGATGATGGATAAAGAAAGTGAGATATATATACACCATGGAATACTCCTTAGCCATAAAAATGAGTGAAATAATGTCTTTTGCAGCAATTTGGATGGAGCTGGAGGCCATTATTCTAAGTGAAGTAATTCAGGAGTGGAAAACCAATTGCTGTATGTTCTCAGTTATAAGTGGAAGCTAAGCTATGAGTATGCAAAGACATAAAGAGTGGTATAATGGACATTAGATATTTGGAAAGGAGGGTTGGGGGTGAGGGATTAAAAAGAACTACATATTGGATACAATGTACACTACTCAGGAGACAGGTGCAGTAAAATCTCAGAATTCACCACTATACAAGTCATCCATGTAACCAAAAAACCACTTGTACCTCAAAAGCTATTGAAATAAAAAATATATATATTAATAACACCAGAAATATAGAATACTGAAATCTCAAGATGAGAAGACATCTTAGCCATCAACTACTCTAATATGCCTAAAAACTCTTTAAAAATGCCTAAATCCTCTCTCATCTGAGTAAACGTCCCAGGGACAGGGAGCTCGTTTGCTACGATGAAGCCCCCTATAGAGCTCCGTAGCTTCCACTGGAGGAACGTCCTTTCCTAATTTCAACCCAGCGATTTTCTCTGCTTGGAAGAGAGTCCTCTCAGAAGGGGTAAGGAGCTTGGAGAGAGGAGTGGAGAAAGTGGATTTAGGTTAGGGCTGCATGGGGACAGATATAAGCAAACTAATCAGGAGAGAGGAGAGTTGACAGTGCAGAGGAGGGTCTGTTGTCCTCCTACATGAAGGTAGGGTGGGCTCCACATACTGAGAAGCACTGGCCAAAGGGGACAGATTCTTTTGCTCTGGGTCCCAGCGTGAGGCCTCAGCAGACACAGCCACCTTTCCAGGGACTCTGGAAAAATGTGTGAAGAGCAAGAGCTCCCTGCTCATCTCCGTGACTTCTCCCCAGCCATCCTCACAGGCATGGTGGGGAGGGCAGAGGCTGAAGAGATAGTGGGTGAGGGTGGATGACATTGGCCATTCATGCAGGCTTCCTGGGTGCACATCCCCACTTACTAGCTCCGTGACCCTGGGCACATTATTTTTAATCACTTTGTGCCTTAGTTTCTTCAAATGTTAACAATAACATTTGTACCTGTTGGAGTTATCATGAGAATTAAACGAGTCAATATTCATTAAATACGGCATTTATTAATACAATCATATGTATTAAATTGCATGTATAAATTTACCTATTTGTTAAATGTAATACATTTTGTAGTTCACACTGTGAATCAATCAATTGAACTGTGACTTGGGTTTCACCATTTATGTAGCTGATTTCACAAAATGCCGTGTTTTTTTTTTTTTTGGCATATTCCCAACAACCTCCTAAACTGTGAAACAAGTTGAGAAGCACACTGTAATGAGAGGAGCACATCCTACTCACCCTCTTGCCCCCTAACACGGTGCTTGTGTCCAAAGAATTAAGTCAGAGTAACCTTTAATGGTAATGGAACTTTGAGGCCATGAATATTCACTGAGCCTCTCTCTATCCCCTTATTGATAGGCATCACAATAAAGCAAATTTTCTCCTCCTACTTCTCTACAGTGGCAGATAGGTCAAAAGACTCACTGACATCAATGCTATTGATTCATAAATGTGTATTATTCTTAAATTTCTATTATTAGCTTCTTGGTCATCACCCACTAGACTGTGGACTCCTCAAGAACAAAGATCTCAGTCTTACTTATCTGTTTTGGTATCAACCCCTACTCCCCCTGTTAACACATGGTAGGTGCTTAATAAGTACTTGTAAAATTGGCTTTCATTTCAGTCCCTCCCCATTCCATAATGCCCCATTCTCTACCCTCTTTAGTTCGTGCATTTGGCTAAAGATCAAAGATCAAGTTGGCCTCTTTGGCTAATTTATTCTTTTTTTTTTTTTTTGACGCCCAGCAGGAAACGCAGTTAATTTGTTCTTAAATACCCTTGTGAATGTGCCAACCAGTTGACATTTCAGGGGTAGTATGCTTAGTAATAGACAATTGTGTCATATACCTAAAACAAGGTTCAGGGTCCATGATTCTCTGGTCTATCAGCAGTAACAACTTTCTGTAAGTTACTAATAATGTGACGTTGCAACATGTGGGTAATAAAACAGGGAATCAATTGACTTATGGAAGGCTAAAATTAGAAATGAGCTCAGGAAATGTTGGTATCACTCAACTTCCCAGTCCTATTTTACAGATAAGAAAACTAAAGATCAGAGAAGGCAAAGTATTTTGCAGGTTACATAGCTGGTTTATAGAAGGTTGGAATAAGAGTCCAGTTTATTATCCTTTCTGTGGCGTACGTAGTCATTGAAAGTGTGTGTCATAAAAGCACGTAAGCTACAGAAGCGTACGGGAGAGGGCAGGCCCACAAGCACAGCTGTGTTGACTGACTAGGCAGGATACAGGCAGACGTCATCGGTGATTCTGGAAGAAGGCCTGGTTGGAGAACATGGGCAGGGATGTGGGGCAGGCATAGATAAGTGTCTAGATTAAACAGTGACAGTGTGGCGTGGTGAGTACAGCATAGCCTTGAAACCTGGGACTTAATCCCAGATCTGACACATATCCCTTTGTTACTTAACTTCTCTATTGCTGAATTTTTTAGTCAGTAAAAATGTGCCCGTAAAACTGACTTCTCAGAGTTGAGTTAAAGGAGACAATGGATGTCCTATGATATTCAACCTAGCCTCAGGAAAGAGTTCTGAAAGATGGTGGTTTCTGACATCCTAATGGAGGTCAAGCCTTGTGGTCATTCTAGGAGGTTAAAATTGAGAGCCCATTTCCCCTGTCAATCTTTGGGACACTGCTGGACAATGATGAGCTCTTATGTTGTTGAGGGAGTACCTATCCTCATTGAGCTGATAGCTCTCTAGATCAGGGGTTGGCAAGCTATATGCCATGAGTTAGAATCAGCCAGTTGCCTATTTTTGTAGGATCCACAAGCTAAGAATTATTTTTGCATTTTAAATCACTAAAATAAAATTTTAAAGCAATAATTTGTAAAATGTGAAAATTATATAGAATCCAAATTTTAGTGTCCACAAAGTTTTATTGGAACACAGCCATGCTCATTTGAGTGTATATAATCTGTAGCTGCATTTGTGCTGTAATAGCAGAGTATAATAGTCATGACAGAGATTGTATGTGATGCTGTCACCACTGCACGCTGAAACAGAACACTACACATCCCAGTGATGAAGCTATGACTCAACAATATTTCAAATGCCATGCATATGGTCATACCGTGACATTATCTTTCTTTCTTTCTCCCTTCCTTCCTTCCCTTCCTTTTCTTTCTTTTTCTTTTTCTTTCTTTCCTTCTTTCTTTCTTTCTTTTTCTTTTCTTTCTTTCTCTTCTTTCTTTCTTTCTTTCTTTCTTCTTCTTTTCTTTTCTTTTTTTTTTTTTGAGGTAGAGTCTTACTCTGTCACTGAGGCTGGAGTGTAGCGGCATAGTCTTGGCTCACTGCAACTCTGCTTCCCAGGTTCAAGTGATTCTCCTGCCTCAGCCTCCCAAGTAGCTGGGATTACAAGTGCCTGCCACCACACCTGGCTAATTTTTGTATTTTTTGTAGAGACAGGGTTTCACCATGTTGTCCAGGCTGGTCTCGAACTCCTGGCCTCAAACAATCTGCCTGGCTCGGCCTCCAAAAGTGCTGGAATTACAGGCATGAGCCACAGCGCCTAGCCCATTTTCTTTTCTTTTTATTAAATTACCAATGCATACCCATCATGTCAAAACAAGAAAAAAAGAGAAAAGGGGACTTTAAATGTCATGCATTTAAGTCACAGTATGAATTATTTTGGGGTGTGGAATAGGGATTATTTTGTTATCAAAATAGATGGCAAAGCATTGTGTGTACTATGCAATGACGGTATAGGTAGGCTAAAATAATAGTTCATGTTAATATTACTACACTAAGCACATATCACAATATTCCCAAGTCACAGGAAAGCAGCCATAGAAAAAAACAGAAAATTTAAAATGGAACGTCTCATCATAGCAGAATTTCTTCTTAAAATTAAATAATGAAAAGGAGGCTGCAACTAAAGCAAGTTTCTGAGTGCTTCATTTGTAAGCCAAGCAAGGAAAGCCATTTAGGGATGAGTTGATTACATTGTGTTTGATTGCAGCAGCCAAAGAAATGTATCCAGAGGAAAGAAACTTGTTCAAGACTATGCAAAACTTGCTTAAGACTGCTTTGGAAAGAATAGTTGCTCGGAAAGTTGAAATCATTGGGAACAGTATCAACAGTTAATTTAAAAACAAGGCAAATGATTTTGAGTGGTTTTCTTTGAATCTTGATGAGCTGACAGTTGCTACCAATACGGCTCTGCTGTTTATTTAAGGAGTCAATGACAAGTTTGAAATGACTAAAGAATTAGCCTATATAGCCTCTGTGGAACAACTATAGGCAAGAACAATTTTAATGGAATTATACACTTTAAATGGGTGCATTTTATAATATGTGGATTAAATCTCAATAAATCTGGGGTTTTTTTGTTGTTTAATGAATATTTTCAAAGAACTTAGAAATGCAATATTTTGGTATAAACTGAAGTAGACTCCTCTAAGATGTACTACAATTGACGGTGGTAGAAATATGTTGGAACAGAACCATCTGCAGTTGGGCACATTTGCAAAGCTTGTAAAATTGTGAGGCATTTAAAATATACGGTTATTCACTGCACGCAGGAGCAAGTATTTTGCATAAAATGTTTGAATACATCATGTGTTATTGAACCAGTAGTGTCGAGTGAGCCTTATACCCTCTAAATAGACTTAATCATCATTGGTTCCATGAATTTTTGTCAGATAGAGAAGCTGAATACTCTCACTCACCCTACTGTACAGCAGTTTCATGGCTTAGCAGTGGCAACATTTTATTGCAAGTTTTTGAGCACAGGGCTAAGATTAAAATTTTGAGTCAGAAGAACCACTTTCAACCACTATTATCAAACACTGGATGGCTTTTGAAATAATCTTTGGTTGAAGGTTAGATAATACTTCTCTTTTTTTGTTTGTTTTGTTTTGTTTTGTTTTTTGGCTTGAGATAGAGTCTCGCTGTCACCCAGGCTGGAGTGCAGTGGCCCAATCTCAGCTCACTGCAACCTCCGCCTCCTGGATTCAAGCGATTCTCCTGCCTCATCCTTCTGAGTAGCTGGGACTATGTGTGTGCCACCACACTCAGCTATTTTTGTATTTATAGTAGCAACAGGGTTTCACCATGTTGGCCAGGCTGGTCTCGAACTCCTGACCTCAAGTGATCTGCCCACCTCAGCATCCCAAAGTGTTGGGATTATAGGCATGAGCCACTGCACCTGGCCAGATAATGCTTCTTAATGAATTCAACTTATAATTACAAGGCAAAGCGGCACTTACATGCAAATTTTATCCTTCGGTAAAGTCATTTTAACAACTGATGTTGTATGACTCAAGAGTAATGTAAAGCAGTTTTCCTTACTTACCAGGTGGTCAAAAGTTACAATGAGAATCAAGATCTCCCTTCCCACACAAATTTGCAGCAGACATATTTTATGAAGTTAAACTACCGTCTCAACAGCTGCTTTCTGTCCCCCAATGCAAGTGCAAAGAAGGTTTTTTGAAATTTCCATATCTCAAAATCTATTTTCTGTGGTCATTGCAAAAGATTATGTGTAGCAGAGGGAGGCCTTTTCTGAGTAAAAATTTCCTTTAAGTCGGTCCTGTCTCAAACTGCCCTGGAGGGGTTTCCATCTAATCAGTCCTAACTCATTAAAAGAAAAAAATTCTTTTTTTTTTTGGTAACAGTTTTATTGAGATATAATTCACACACCAAACAATTTAATTCACTCATTTCAATTCAGTGCATCAGCCAGGTACAGTGGCTCACACTGCACTTTGGGATGCCAAGGCAGGAGGATCACTTGAGGTCAGGAGTTTGAGACCAGCCTGGCCAACATGGTGAAACCCCAACTCTGCTAAAAATACAAAAATTAGCTGGACGTGGTGGTGAGCACCTGTAATCTCAGCTACTCGGGAGGTTGAGGCAGGAGGATCACCTGAGCCCAGGAGGCAGAGGTTACAGTGAGCCAACATCATGCCACTGCACTCCAGTCTGAGCAACAAAGTGAGACTCTGTCTCAAAAATAAAAAATAAAAAGTAAATTCAGTGCACCACCACAATCATTAACAATCAATTTTAAAACATTTCCATCATTCCAACAAGAAACCTGAACTTCTCAGCCATCATACTCCAAACCTCCCATGCCCCTCAATCCCTTGACAACTACTAGACTGTTTTTCGCCTCTGTGGATTTGCTTATTCTGAACATTTATTATAAATGGAATCATATAATATGTGGTCTTTTTTGTCTGGCTCCTTTCACTTAGCATAATATTTTCAAGGTTCATCTATGTTGTAGCATGTAGTTAGTACTTCATTCCTTTTTATGGTCAAATAATATAGACGGTCCTTGACTTATAATCATTTGACTTATGATCTTTTGACTTTACAGTGGTACCCATACTGTTTTCACTTTCAATACAGCATTCAAGAAATTACATGAGATATTCAAAACTTATTATAAAATAGACTTTGTGTTAGATGGTTTTACCCAACCATAGACGATGTAACTGTTCCAAGCATGTTTAAGGTAGGCCAGATTAAGTAATAATGTGTGGTAGGTTGGATGTATTAAATGCATTTTCAACTTATGATGTTTTCAACTTATAATGGGTTTATTGGAACATAACTCTATTGTAAGCTGAAGAGCATCTGTATTCCATTATATAGATATACTACGTTTTGTTTATCTGTTCATCAGTTGATGACATTGGGTTGTTTCTACCTTTTGGCTATTATGAATAATGCTGCTATGTACATTCATGTATAAGTTTTTTGTGTGGACATATTTTCATTTCTCTTGAGTATATACTTAGGAATGGAATTACTGCATCAAAATGATAACTCTATGTCTAACTTTTTGAGGAATTGTCATACTATTTTCCAGATTGGCTGCACCATTTTACATTCTCACTAGCAGTGTATCACAGTTCCAATTTCTCCACGTACCCAGCAACACTTGCAATTACCTTTTTTGTTGATGGTTATTCTAGCGACTATGAAATGGTATCCAGCTCACTCTTAATTCTCCAAGTTGGGGCAATGGAGAAAGCAATCATTCATACTACTCCATGCTTGGTCCATGTGAGGACACCACCCTAGGAGCTCAGCTCTGTAAGAACTTCAGGTCATTTCCATTGAAAATGTAAGTTTTTTTCAAGGTAGGAAAGAATCCCAGAGATTATGTCCTATTGGTAACTAGTTTTAATTTTCTTTTTCTGTTTTTTTTTTTTTTTTTTTTTTTTTTGGCAGAGTCTCACTTTGTCCTTCAGGCTGAAATGCTGTGGCGTGATCTCGGCTCACTGCAAGCTCCACCTCCTGAGTTCAAGTGATTCTCGTGCTTCAACCTCCCAAGAAACTGGGATTACAGCCATGTGCCACCACATCTGCCCAGTCTTTCTTTCTTTCTTTCTCTTTCTTTCTTTCTTTCTCTTTCTTTCTTTCTTTCTTTCATTCTTTCTTTCGTTCTTTCTTTTTCTTTTCCTTTTTTTTTAGATGGGGTTTTGCCATGTTGGCCAGGTTGGTCTCGAACTCCTGGCCTCAAGTGATCCACCTGCCTTGGCCTCCCAAAGTGTTGGGATTACAGGCGTGAGTTACCACGCCCAGCCAATAATTAGTTTTTCAATTCACAAACCCACATATTATGTCACCCTCTAAGAAGCCATTATTGGCAATAAGAAGATATTTTTCAAGGCACTGTAAATATTTGCAGGGCAGGTTATTTACGCAGCAGGCATTAGGATGTGATCCCTTCTGGAGAGTTCCGTAGACAGTATTGCCCCAGCCCCACCTCTTACCTCTCACCCTCCTTCTAGTGATTTATAGAGACCCTAAAGGATCTTTCTGACGAAGGGAGGTGACTTGAATTCTGCAAACAGTATTAAGACAAATGCAAACACTGACCAAGGCTAAATTGCAAAGGAGAAACCAGGACCTCTGGAGAGGAGTTGCTGTAAAGAAAGGAGGAGCCTCGTGAGGGAGTCAGGCCCAGCATCAGGGCAGGAGCTCAGAGGGAAGGGTGGTGTCTGGTCCTGACCTGCATGGCAGCTGCTAACCAGGGTAGTGCTGAGATTGGGATATTTGCCCCTAAAGAAACTCAATCAAGGGCTATTTATTGAGTGCCTACTGTATGCCTACCCCTGCTGGGTATTGTTCTTACTGGGTGAACATCACAGTGTTTCAAGGTGAGGTTTTCCTGTTAAACATGCTCCCACCATATCCTGAATGTGTCCTTTATAAAAGTACTCTGCACAGTTCTTGCTGCAGAAATGATGGCTCTAGTTCATTGCTATATCCCCAGAGCCTAGAACAGTGTCTGTCCCTGATAGTGCTCATGGTACTCTCAAGTATTTGGTGAATGAAGGAAAAACCCTAAATTCAACATATTGTTGCAAGTTTCCTTTGTTATCAACTATAAGCTGAGTTTTAACGGCTACACAAGACCCTTCTCATGAACTCACCAAATTTGTCTTGACCAAGCCACAACTTTTAGACATTTATATAGTTTTACTGGGCATGGTGGCTCACACTTGTAATCCCAGCACTTTGGGAGGCTGAGGCAAGAGGATCACTTGAGCCCAGGAGTTTGAGACCTGCCTGGGCAACACGGTGAGACCTTATCTCTGAAAAAAAAAAAACTAAATTTTTTCTTTGAAAAACAATAATGAGACCGGGTGCGGTGGCTCACGCCTGTAATCCCAACATTTTGAGAGGCCAAGGCGGGCGGATCACCTGAGGTTGGGAGTTCGAGACCAGCCTGACCAACATGGAGAAACCCCATCTCTACTAAAAATACAAAATCAGCTGGGTGTGGTGGCACATGCCTGTAATCCCAGCTACTCGGGAGGCTGAGGCAGGAGAATTTCTTGAACCCGGGAGGCGGAGGTTGCGGTGAGCTGAGATCGCGCCATTGCACTCCAGCCTGGGCAACAAGAGCGAAACTCCATCTCAAAACAAAACAAAAAAAAACAAGAAAATACAAAAATAATGATATATTTATACAAATGTATTTGAGCATACCTCTGGCTATTTCCTTGGGATAAATTCCTAGAATGGAATTGCTTGATCAAGAGATAGATCCATTTTAAAGGTCTGTGATACATATTGCTGAATTTCCCTCCTCCAAAGGCTGTTTAAATACCTTCCCTACTGCTGTGTTTGAGGCCTGTTTCCCACACATCATTGCCAACAGCAACCATTGCCAACAGCAACCATTGCCATTCTCTTCATCTTTGCCAGTTAAATAACCTCAACATCATGGTATCTAATTGGTTCCCAGGGCTAAAGCAATCTCTAGGAAATTGCTTATGAGTATGTGTCAAAGGCAAATTTGCCATCAAGTAAAAGGTTTCTGAGAAACTCAAATCAAAGATTTCCTCTGGCAAAGGTGACTTGGAGCAACAACAATAAAAAAGAACGTGTAGTTAAAGATTATGGGGATAGTTGTGAGTTGAGTTCAAGCTTTGCATGTCTGTCTAAATGTCATTATGTTCTCCCAGAACTGTCAGCTGCACGGAGAGACTTTCCAGGAATGGGTTCCTATTGCATTAAAGTTGATAAGTTTAGCTCTAGCTCTGGCATTGTTCAATTTTCTCTTTTATTAGTATGTTGTGACATTTTTCATGTGGTAGAAAATGTGTATTTCTTTTTTAGTTAATTCACCTGTTTGCTTCTCTGCTCTCACACTTTCGAAGACCCTCTTCCTTGCCATTCACCCTACGGTGTGCCCTAGCACAGTGTTTTCCAAACCTGTCGGTTTTGTACCTCCCTCATGATTTTTGACAAATCATGTATTATCACTACACTTTCTTACATATTTTTGTTGAAATTGACCTTTTTAAAAAAAGAATTAACTGAATTTTCTTTTTCTTTTTCTTTTTTTTTTTTTTTTTTTGAGACATTGTCTGGCTCTGTCACCTAGGCTGGAGTGCAGTGGCACGATATAGCTCACTGCAGCCTCAGCCTTGAACTCCTGGGTTCAAGCGACCCTCCTGCTTCAGACTCCTGAGTAACTGGAACTACAGGCATGTGCCACCATGCTTGGCTAATTTTTATTTAAAAAAAAACTTTTTTGTAGAGATGGGGGTCTCACCATCTTGCCCAGGCTGGTCTCAAACTCCTGGCCTCAAGTGATCCTCCTGCACTGGTCTTCCAAAGCTCTGGGATTATAGTCATGAGCCACTGTGCCGGGCCAAACTTAATTTTAAAATAAACTTTACAGCTTGGTGTGGTGGTTCACACCTGTAATCTCAGCACTTTGGGAGGCCAAGATGGAGGATCACTTCAGCCTAGGAGTTTGAGACGAGCTTGGGCAAGATGCTGAGACCCTGTCTCTATGAAAAAAAAAAAAATGTTTCTGATTTAGCCAAGCATGGTGGTACATGCCTGTGGTTCCAGCTACTCAAGAGGCTGAGGTGGGAGGCTGGCTCACTTGAGCCCAGCAGTTTGAGGCTGCAGTGAGCTGTGACTGTGCCACTGTTCTCCAGCTTGGGTGATAGAGCAAGGCCCTGTCTCCAGAAAATAGATAAATAAATAAAAGCAAATTAACTTTACATCACCACCCCAAATTTAGAAGAAAAAAAAACTAGTTTCCTTTGCCATGGATAGAAAATAGCCATAAGAAATATAAACAAAAATAAAGTGTTATTAGATTACCAGGAGTTTGGTTGCCAAAGGCTCTGTGTCTGGGGCCTGAGCTCTCTTCCTCACAAAGAGAAATATGTAATTATTAGAGAAGAGTTAAAGATATCTTAGCAATACATGAGATTTTCTCATTGTGTAATCAGAATGACTGAAATTTGAAAAGGCATAACTTTCCCCTCCAAGTGAATCACTGTTATCTAATGCTGTGTCCATGGACACTTAAAATCATCTTGTGTGCCACGAAGGCAGTGGTCCTCAGAGCTGAGCACCAGCAGAGTCACACTAAAAATACAAAAATTATCCAGGTGTGGTGGCGCATGCCTGTAATCCCAGCTACTCAGGAGGCTGAGGCAGGAGAATCGCTTGAACCCGGGAGGCCGAGGTTGCAGTGAGCTGAGATCATGCCATTGCACTCCATCCTGGGCAACAAGAGTGAAACTCCATCTCAAAACAAAACAAACAAACAAACAAACAAAAAAACACAGATTGCTGATTCAGTAGGCCTAGGTGGGGCCTGAGAATATGCATTTCTAAAATGTTTCCAGGTCACGCTGGTGCTGCTGGTCTGGGGAACACATTTTTGAGGACTGATGCCCTAGTTGTATCATCTCTCATTTTAGGAATAACTGGACTGGGTAAGGCTGAGAGGTACAAACCCCAAAGAGGGGCAAACCTACTCCCACCCATTGTTTTCAGTTTTCCTCAGAGCAACAAGTCCAGGCCTGGTGCTAGCATCTCTGGGGACAATGTTTTAATCTCTGGAACCACTCGCTTCCTCTCTGAAGAGATCTGAATTACAATTTGTGGCCACCGCAAGAGCTTTCTGATCTCAGTCAAACCTCCCATAGTGTTGATGGGTGAGTAAAGGAGGAAGTGGGTGAGAAATCAAACTCCTTCCTGGGGAAAATCTCTTTATAGAACTTCTCCAAGAGTTTCATTCCAAAAGATAATAAAATGAAATAAAATAATAAAATAAGAAGCCCACAAAATCTCTCATGATGTGAAATTTATTTTTAGAGCTGACTAAACTCAGTGAGGTGAGTAGATAAGCAATTGTGAAATTTTATAAGCCAAGACTCAAAAAGCCAATGCCTGCTCCTTTTGAAGGTCAAGGTGTTTTGGAACACATCTCCAGTGGTTAAACGCATGGCTCGGCGCAGCGGCTCTCGTCTGTAATCCCAACATTTTGGGAGGCCAAGGCGGGCAGACTCCTTGAGCTAAGGAGCTCAAGACAAGCCTGGGCAACATAGTAAGACCCCATCTCTATTAAAAATACAAAATTTAGGCAGGCGTGATGGTGCAACGCCTGTATTCCCAGCTACTTGGAAGTCTGAGGTGGGAGGATTAGGCGGAGGTTGCAGTGAGCAGAGATTGCACCACTGCACTCCAGCCTGGGCGACAGAGTGAGACCGTGTCTCTCAAAGAAAAAGAAAATCTATACATTCGTACTTGACCCTTTCTCTGAGCCCATTACATCGTGGGTGTAAGAAGAGGAAGTCGCCATGACAGTGCTCGACCGCCGTCCTGCCACCCAACAAAGCAAGTCATTTTCATGTGTTCGTGTTTCCTGCCAGCGCTTATCTTTATGGAGGCAATTTATGGAGGCATGGTTTTTACATAATTAGAGATATAATGAGAATCCTGCCTCTTCAACTTCTATTGTAGTAGAATAAGCACTTCCCCATAAGCACTTCCCCTCATGGCTGCGGTCTTCTGCATCGTATCGTGTGTGGATAGAGTCCTACCTCTCATCAAGGGTGGTCACCACATTTAAACCTCTGCTGTTGGGTAAGGTTGTTTTCAATTATTTGTACTGTATATATGTAATACTGCAGCAAACATATCTGTACATATAATTTTCCCTTCATTTGAAATTATTCCTTGACCAGGCACTGTGGCTCACGCCTGTAATCCCAGCACTTCGGGAAGCCGAGGCAGGAAGATTGCTTGAGGCCAGAGTTCAAGACCCCCGTCTCTACAAAACTTAAAAAAAAGATTTTTTTGAAGAAATTATTTAAGATAAAGTTCCAGAAGTAAATTTCTCAGTCACAGGGTAAAAACTTTTTTGTTTGTTTGTTTGTTTGTTTGTTTTTTAAGACAGGGTCCGGCTCTGTCACCCACGCTAGAGTGCAATGGCACAATCACAGCTCACTGCAGCCTCAACCTCCTCCCACTGGCTCATGAGGCTCAAGCAATCCTCCCACCACAGCCTCCTGAGTAGCTGGGACCACAGGCATGCAACACCATGCTCGACTAATGTTTTAATTTTTTGTAGAGATGGTGTCTCACTGTATTGCCCAGGCTGGTCTCAAACTCATGGACTTAAGTGATCCTCCCACACTGGCCTCTCAAAATCATGCCCAGCCAAGAACATTTTTAAATTTCTCTTAATACCTGTTGCCAAATTGTAGCATATTACAACGTAGAAATTGTAAAGCATATTGAATTATTTGCACCCCCACCAGAGTTGGATATATCATTGTACACATTTTTAAAAGAAGTAAAATATTACACCAGTGTGGTGGCTCACACCTGTAATCCCAGCACTTTGGGAGGCCGAGGCAGGTGGATCACTAGAGGTCAGGAGTTCGAGACCAACCTGGCCAATTTGGTGAAACCCATCTCTACTAAAAATACAAAAATTAGCCAGGTGGGGTGGTGTGCACCTGTAATCCCAGCTACTCAGTAGGCTGAGGCAGGAGAATTGCTTGAACCTGGTAGGTGGAGGTTGCAGTGAGCAGAGATCGGGCCACTGCACACTAGCCTGGGTGGCACAGCAAGACTCCATCTCAAAAAAAAAAAAATTAAAATAAAAAAAAGAGGTAAAATATAATCTCACTTTTGTTTTAGTTGTAACATCTTTAAGATGAGTAAAGGCCGGGCACAGTGGCTCACACCTATAATCCCAGCACTTTGGGAGGCCGAGGCGGGTGGATCACGAGGTCAGGAGATTGAGACCATCCTGGCTAACACGGTGAAACCCCATCTCTACTAAAAAATAAAAATAAAAAAATTAGCCAGGTGTGGTGGCGGGCGCCTGTAATCCCAGCTACTTGGGAGGCTGAGGCAGGAGAATGGCATGAACCCAGGAGGCGGAGCTTGCAGTGAGCCGAGATTGCGCCACTGCACTCCAGCCTGGGTGACAAAGCGAGACTCCCTCTCAAAAAAAACAAACAAAAAAAAGATGAGTAAAAAGCTAAATATTCTTCCCCCACATATTTGCTTACTAATAATATTTTCTCTTTTGAATAATTTGATCATGACAACCAACTTTTGGAAGATAAATTGTCTGAATGCACTGTGGGTCTGAAGACCCCAAACTGTGTCTTATTTACTTTGCATTCCCTGTTCCCTGCACCTAGAACAAATCGGACGGCCTTCATTCATTCCTTCCTTTCTTCCATAAATCTTTACTGAGCACCTGCCATGTGCCAGCTGTTCTGGATGCTGGAGACAGAGGAGTGGACAGGGAAGAGAAACTCTCATGGAAGTTAGGCAACAGGTAGCTAAACCAGCAAAGAGACAAAGTAATTACATATTGTGATGAGGGCTATGGAGGAAACGAACTGAGGTGGGATGGTCAGGCGAGTAGACCAGCTCCTTTCGATAAGGCCCCCAAGGAAGATCTGGCCTGTCGTTCTCCTGCTTAAATGTTCCCATGGCTTCTGCCATTGTGCTTAGAATAAAATCCACATTCATTTCCACAGCCTCTAAGATCCTGTAGGATCAGGCCCCAGCCTGCCTCTCTGACAACATCTCCCCCCAGTCTCCTCCTAAATCATGGTGCTCTTCAAACACACCAGACTTGTTCTGGCCTCAGGCCTTTGCACTTACCACTTTTCTAGCTGGAATGCCCTTTTTCTGATGTTTATATGGCAGGCTTCCCTTCAATAGCAGCTCTCAGTTCCGATATCAGCTCCTGCAAGAAGGTTTTGCTGACCATCCCATTTAAAGTAGCACCTCATACCCCACAAGTCACTATCCCATTGTTGTGTTTTATTTTCTTCAGAGCATTGACCACTCTCTAAAATCATTGTATTTAATTACTTTTTTTGCCGACCTCCACTACCCATCATCTCACAGAAGCTTCAGGAGAGCAGAGACCTTCATCATCTTGTTCACTGCTTCATCTTCGATACCTGATGGATGTGCAGAGATGCCTCGAGTACCTGGGAGTGATTGAACAGCCCCCTCCTGAACATTACTCATGTAAAGCAACCATTCACTGAAAAGTTAATTTCAGAGGGTATAAAAAGCAAGAGTGGAAATGGTTCTGTCAATGTGTCATCAATTAGACATTTGAGTTGGGAATATTGCATTCCACAAGTCATTTCTCTGGGAATGGTCTTCTGAATTAGAGAGGAAAATGCTGATCAGCTTCATGTAGTATCTAAATGTGATATCCGTAAATGGTAGTAGTGACTCTGGGAAGGCTATACTCACACCTCTATTGAGGGGCTGGAATTAGTGAGAAGGAGATAGGAGCTTAACATGCATTTACATTTGGTTCTATAGACAGAAAATAACCTTTGGGTCTAACTATTTAATCTTGATAGAATTTTATGTTTTAATGATCCTCTAGAGCCTTATCATGGTACTGCAGTGTTGCAGAATCAAAGTAGCCAAAGAGGGGCTCTTTTGTTTGAGACAGGGTCTCGCTCTCTCGCCCATGCTGTGGTGCAGCAGTGCAATCTCGGATCACTGCAACCTCCGCCTCCAGGGCTCAAGGGATCCTCCTGCCTCAGCCTCCCAAGTATCTGGTACTACAGGCATGCATTACCATGCTAAGATAATTATTTTAAAATTGTTTTGTAGAGACAAGGTCTCACTATATTGCTTAGGCTGGTCTCAAACTCCTGGGCTCAAGCAACCCTCCCACTTTGGCCTCCCAAAGTGCTGGGATTACAGATGTGAGCCACCTCACCTGGCTAGAGGGGCTCTTGATGGATCAAATTCTAATTCTAAATGGCTCTGATATAGCTCTCTTGAGTTTATGCCTAAATAACTGGATATTGCTTTAGATTAATGGGCATGTCCCATTCCTCTGCATAGTCAATAGAATTATTGAAAAGCTCACCCTGAACAATAGTTCTTTTGCAACCAGGTAATTATGGGTAAACAGCTTTTTTTTTAGCTGACTTGGTGACAACATTACCAACATATAACATTGTTTCTGTGGGAAAATGGAGTCTGTGTTCTTGTCTTATAGATAAATACTTAGAATTTAGCCATTTCATACTAATAAATATCACCCCTTTTTCCTATCCGGGTTTTGAGTTCTGTGAGAAGTAAAACACAGAGTACAACAGATGGAGACAAAATATTACTTTTATAGAAGCTTATTTTTGAGAATGTGGCTTAGGGCTCCCTCCTTCTGGATCCTTACCTTCTTGGGCTCAACAATCCTGAATCCAGGTTATCTCCCCAAATGGAAACTGCAGGATCTGAGGTGTGTATTCCCAGTTTATTCTGAAATAAGTCACTACTCTTCCTTTAGGGCAAAATGAATAAAGACATGCCAAGAGGCCAGGAGTGTTTCAGGAATTAAACTCCCTCCATATGTGAGGAAACATCAGCCCTGAGGAAGAAGCAGTTTCCCTCATGAAAGCTCTGTGTATTGTCTCTGTCATCCTGCAGTACTGAAGTCCTGTGTGGATGAGTTAGGAGCGGGCATACCAGTGATTGCTGATTTATACTTTGAGGACTGCCTGACTTTCTGGCTGCCCATATTTTTCCAGATGATAAGGCCAGGGAAGAGTCAGGGAGCCAGATGCTTGGCAGTACTCCATGCCTTCCTGGTTATACTTTTCATTCTATGCTCAGCAGATAAGTAATATAGAAAACCATGGAAATATTGACACTGTTGTAATATGGTGGCATCAGTAGACATTAGTGATAGAGCACTGTGGGCGCTACTCACTTGATATCTTGAACCTAAGACATGATGGGGTGTGATAGGCTTCTCCCAGTTTAGGAGACAGGATTTGAGACCCTGCATTTGAGATCCTGCAGCTACTTATGTGACCCCAGGCCACTTTTTCAATTTTTCTAGATTCCTGGTTAGGCTTTTATAAAGTGAATATAGTAAGTTTAAAATGCCATATAAAAATGACAGAAAAGGAGAAAAGATTTGTAATACATATATAAAGAACTTTTACCATTAAAAACCAAGAAGAAAACCAATTCAACGATACAATGTGCAAATTATTTGAACAGGTACTTTACAAAAGAAGAGACACGAGTGACTAATATGCACATAAAATGATGTTCAACATCATTTGTCATCAGGAGATGCAAATTAAAACAAAAGTGAGATGCCACTACATACCCTTTAGGGTAGCTAATATAAAGATGGACAATACCAAGTGTTGACATGGATAGGGAACAACTGGAATTCTCATATATTGCTGATGTAAAATGGCATAACAACTTAGGAAAACCATTTGACCATTTATTAAAAAGTTATATACCTACCATGTGATGCAGCCATTCCATTCTAAATATTTACCCTAAAGAAATGAAAGTGTATGTTCATACAAAAACTTGTACGTGAATACTTATAACTTTTTTTTTTTTTCTCGAGATGAAGTCCCGCTCTGTTGCCCAGGCTGGAGTGCAGTGACGTGATCTTGACTCACTGCAAATAATACTTCCGGGGTTCAAGGGATTCTCCTGCCTCACCCTCCTGAGTAGCTGGGGTTACAGGTGCCTGCCACCATGCCTGGCTAATTTTTGTATTTTTAGTACAGATGAGGTTTCGCCACATTGGCCAAGCTGATCTCCAGCTCCTGATCTCAGGTCATCCACCTGCCTCAGCTTCCCAAAGTGCTGGGATTACAGGTATGAACCACCACACCTGGCCTTATTTATAATCTTTTTGTTTGTAATAGTCAAAACTAGAAACAACTCAAATGTCCATCGACAGATGAATTAACAAACACGCCATGGTACATTGATACAGTGGAATAGTGTTCAGATATAAGAAGAAACAAACTATGAATTCACACAGCAAGGATGAGTCTCAAAATGGTTATAAGTGAAAGAAACTGGCCCAAAAAACAAAACAAAACAAAAAACTACATCTGTATGATTCCATTTGCATAAAATGCTAGAAAATGCAGACTAATTTATAGAGACAGAAAGCAGATCAATGGTTACCTGGGGTTGGGGTGGAGTATAGGGGATGTAGCACTAAAAAGGGACAAGAGGAAAGTCCCAAAGGGTGTGTTGGGAATGTTCGGTATCTTGGTTGCAACGGTAGCTACACATGCATAAACATCAATCAAAGTTCGTTGAACTGTACACTGTAAATAGATACAGTTTATTGACATAAATTATAGCTCAATAAAGCTAGTTTAAAAAGAAAAGAAAAACAAGCCTTTGTTTAAATCTTGATGCCAGGAGTTATTCAAGCTGAGAATAATAGCATAACATAATGGGCCTTAGAAGTGTCTTTGCTTTGGAAAAAGTGTTTAAATGGACCTCTCAGCCACGTAAGAACAAACCCCTGTCTTATTCTTGAATGGAGACTCTAGGACAATAAGCAGCTTATCTGCTGGGCGATCATACAAAAATGTTTTGTTTTCATCAAGGTCAGAGTTAAAATTTAAACCCAAAGGCCAGGTGTGGTGGCCCACGCTTGTAATCACAGCACTTTGGGAGGCTGTTGTTGGGGATTGCTTGAGTCTAAGAGTTTGAGACCAGCCTGGACAACATGACAAAACCCCATCTCTTCTGAAAATACAAAAATCAGCCAAGCATTGTGGTGTATGCCTGTAATCCCAGCTACTTGGGTGACTGAGGCAGGAGGATCACTTGAGCCCTGGAGGCAGAGGTTGCAGCGAGCTGAGATCGTGCCACTGCACTTCAGCCTGGGCGACAGAGTGAGACTCTGTCTCAAAAAAAAAAAAAAAAATTAAACTCAAAACTCTAGCCACAACTCACAAGGTATCATTAGTTTATATTCCTCTGGCTGGGGCTAGACACAGTAGAGTTGGGGCCCTGGACTTTAAGGAGGGAAAATTAGATTAAGAAGACCCAAATCCAAGCAGTAAAGCTGGTTCCTGACACATGGTGAGAGGTGAGGGGCTGAGGAACTAGAGAGAGGGTGAGAAAGGGAACTGAGAAGTGGGGCCTGCCCAATGAGTGGCCAGGAGCAGAGAGATCAAATCAGCTGTTCTAAGTTTTCTCTTTTCTGTACTTTATTGCCCACTCCCCAACACACCAGTCACCCACAAGACTTCAGTAAAGTTAGGTTAAATGCCATGATGTGATGTCCATTGTTCTTGGGAACTTTACTGGGGGCTGTATCCAGGTAGAGTCACAGAAGCTTGGAGATGTGATTACAAAGTTGCTAGACATGACCATCAGAGAGGCCCGGAATGGTAGTCCCCAGCATACAGTGACAAAAGTTAAGCAACTAATAATTTTGGGAAACATGTAAGTCCTCTTCAGGGATTCTCAGAACTACAGCTGGAGGAAAGTGGTTTCCTGCACTCATATGTGGGTGAGTAGAGCACAGTTTGTTATTGAATGTTTAATGGAATGGTGACCTCCTAAAAGATGGCAGCTTGGAGACATTTGAGATATCAAGAGATTAACCAAACTCATGTGCCACCAACCTCACAAGGATATTTGGAATGTCCTGACTTATTTTGGGCTTTGAGTCAGAAAAATGATTCGTAAGGCCAGCTCCACCTCTTCTATCTCAAAAGCTCGGAAGAGACCTATGGTATTTGGCCAAATGCTAGCTATAATTGCCTTTCTCTGGTTTGACGTCAATTAATGACTGGACTTTGTACCCAAAAGACAGTTAAAACGAAAGGTAGCCAGGAAAGGAAATCATTTCCTCCTCAGATTACCAAGCAAGAACAGCTAAAATGAAAGCCATCACTCATCTTACTCTTCTTGCTCTCCTTTCTGTAAACACAGGTAAGGAATATTTTTACATTTTAATTCTTCCAATCATGTATGTTGTCTTTGAGGTAGAATCAGCAGGCCTATAGCTACCAATTCTCCCAGCCCAGCACACGGTCTATTTTATAAATGAAGCTTCCTCTCCAGCTCAGCTCAAAGACACAGGCATTTTATCCTGTGATGGGGAAGATAGAGCAATAGCAAAAGTGGTCTGTGGGCTGGGCACGGTGGCTCACGCCTGTAATCTCAGCAATTTGGGAGGCCGAGGCAGATGGATCACTTGAGGTGAGGAGTTTGAAACCACCCTGGCCAACATGGTGAAACTCCATCTCTACTAAAAATACAAAAAAATTAGCCAGGTGTGGCGGTGGGCACCTGTAGTCTCAGCTACTCAGGAGGCTGAGGCAGAATGAATCGCTTGAACTCGGGAAGTGGAGGTTGCAGTGAGCTGAGATGACACGGAGTGACAGAGCGAGACTCCATCTTGTGGGGGTGGGGGGAAGAAGTGGTCTATGGAGTGAGATTTGGGGGCTCAGCAAACCAGAGGTTTCTCTTTGAGAGTTCCTGAGGCCAGATAAGAAGGACTAAGTAGGTTGCAAGGACCCAGTTCTCTACTATAGTGTTCTGGATCCCCTCTCATGATAATCAGAGAGCTGACCACAGCAAAAAGCCTCCTTTCACAAATGTACTTGAATTTGAGAATGCTAAACCACAGGGAGTAATTGTCATGTTGATTAGACTTCAGACATGTACTCTCTGTTCTGAGTTAGGAAGGGTTCTATGGGCCACATGTGGGTGAGGTCAGCAGTATGTTGAGAGGTGAGGGTTGTGGGGGCCAATTGGCTTCCTAAAATTTTGCAGAAAAATCACTGGCATGAAGTAGATGGACTAATAGGAAAAAAGGCATACAACTGTATTTAATGTGTGTACCCAGGAACCTTCAGCATGAACACCCAACTTCCTGATGAGGTATAGAAGCTTATACACCATCTTGAGGTTACAGAAAGAAAGGGGGCTTGGATCTTGGTAAAACAAGTTATGGAAGAAGGGAGAAGAGGAATTCTGTTGAGGGGCAATAAATGATTATAAGGGAGAATAATTGGATCTGGGAACAAAAATGAACTTGTAGATAATTCTCCTTGGAATTTAAAGATCCTTGGAGACAGTTCTTATCTTGACAAAGGGTCTGCTCAGGGGTGGTTTCCTTCTCGGTCTTCTTTCCTGTAGTGGATAATGACATAACAGGGAGGGGAACAGGAGCCATAGTTCTTCTTTGGTGGATCAGTCCTTACAGCGCTTGTTGACCTCTAAGAGTTTTTAATTTAAAATACTCATGATATCATGGAGCTATATTTGGGGGTGAAATATTTTTATTTCCTTCAGGTTCAATGAGTTGAAATCTAGAAGCTGCTTGCAGAAAGGAAGAAAGTATTTGATAAGGCAGATGTATGAAGAGAAATTAAGCCCTTTCAGAGAACTGGAATGAATGGCATCAGGATTAGAGTTTTTTGAGAGCTGGTTGCAAGCTCTTAATGCGGGAAGGTTGGAGAAGGCTAGCTGCACAGATGGGGAGGGCTCACCAGATCTCTCCTGCCAACCTTGGGGGCAGATGCCAGGTCCAAGCCTTCAGGACAAAGGAAGAATTGGTGAGGCTTGTATGATTTTCAGGAGCCACTGTTAAAAAAGGCTTGACTTTTTAAAAATAGAATAGAAGGGCGGTAGAAAGGGGAAAGTTGGCTGGGAGGGGACAAGGAGATGAATAGAGAGTTAAGGGAATCAGGAATCATTGAGGCTCAAGGTACCTTACGGGAATGGAGATGTTTCTTGACCCAGAGAACCCAGGGGGAAGGGCAAAAGTAGGGCAAGCAGGGATTCAGATGGCATGCCACCACTTATTAGCTGTGGGGTGTCTCTGACCCTCAGTGTCTTCCTGTGTAGCAATAGAGGGGAAATCCCTATACTGAAGAGTGACTGAGAGGATTAAATGAGACAAAGAGCCTGATGTGCCGGGATACTGCCTGGCACATAGGGGCTTAATAAATGATTTCTCTTTTTGTCATGTCTGCACTTGGATCTGATTTTCTTTTCTTTCTTTCTTTTTTTTTTTTTGAGACCGAGTTTCACTCTTGTCGCCCAGGCTGGAGTGCAATGGCACGATCTCTGCTCGCTGCAACCTCCGCCTCCCAGGTTCAAGCGATTCTCCTGCCTCAGCCTCCCGACTAGCTGGGATTACAGGCACCTGCCACCACACCTGGCTAATTTTTGTATTTTTAGTAGAGATGGGGTTTCACCATGTTGGCTAGGCTGGTCTCAGACTCTTGACCTCAGGAGATCCACCTGCCTTGGCCTCCCAAAGTGCTGGGATTACAGGCGTGAGCCACCACGCCCAGCCTGGATCTGATTTTCAAACTTTGGTTTTGATTTCCTCTTCTTTGTTTAAAAAAGTTATACAAGTAATGCAGACCCACTGTAACAAATCCAAACAATACAGATGTATATGAAATAAAAATTGAGCATCCAATCTGCCTTCCCACCCATCTACCTCCAGATATATTAATACTGACAGTTTTTGTGGCTATTAAGGTTTGCTTTTGAAAAAAATATTTATTTTATTATTTATTTATTTATTTTGAGACAGAGTTTTGTTCTTGTTGCCCAGGCTGGAGTGCAATGGCTCCATCTTGGCTCACTGCAACCTCCGCCTGCCAGGTTCAAGCAATTCTCCTGCCTCAGCTTCCCAAGTAGCTGGGATTACAGGTGCTCACTACCATGCCTGGCTAATTTTTTTGTATTTTTAGTAGAGACGGGGTTTCACTACATTGGCCAGGCTGTTCTCGAACTCCTGACCTTGTGATCCGCCCACCTTGGCCTCCCAAAGTTCTGGGATTACAGGCGTAAGCCACCATGCCTGGCCTTATTTTACTTTTTGAGATGGAGTTTTGCTCTTGTCGCCCAGGCTGGAGTGCAATGGCACTATCTCAGCTCACTGCAACCTCTGCCTCCCAGGTTCAAGTGATTCTCCTGCCTCAGTTTCCCAAGTGGCTGGGATTATAGGTGCCTGCCACCATGCCCAGCTAATTTTTGCATTTTTGGTAGAGATGGCGTTTCACCATGTTGGCCAGGCTGATCCCAAACTCCTGACCTCAGGTGATCTGCCCACCTCGGCCTCCCAAACTGCTGGGATTACAGGCATGAGCCACCGCGCCTGGCCTGAAAATTTTTAAAAAGTTGCTTTTTTTTTTTTGAGACAGAGTCTCGCTCTGTTGCCAGGCTGGAGTGCAGTTGTCACGATCTTGGCTCGCTGCAACCTCTGCCTCCTGGGTTCAACCAATTCTCCTGTCTCAGCCTCCCAAGTAGTTGGGACTACAGGCGTGTGCCACCATACCCAGATAATTTTTGTATTTTTAGTAGAGACGGGGTTTCACCATGTTGGCCAGGATGGTCACAATCTCTTGATCTCATGATCCACCCACCTCAGCCTCCCAAAGTGCCGGGATTACAGACATGAGCCACCGCTCCTGGCCTGAAAATTTTTTAAAAGTTGCTTTTTAATGTAACGTTAAGGATTTTGGAGGTGTGTGTAAGGAATCACTACTTCAAACATGAGTTCCATCTCAGATTCTGAGCAACCAAGGGCAGGAAGTGTGTCTTGTACACCTTTACGTTCCTCCTCACCCCTATACCTTGTATAGCACCTTGACTGCAAGAACCCCCGCACAAGCATTTACTGAAACAAATGAAAAATGTGCCAGTGACATTTGAAGTGCCTTTAACAGGCAGAACTTCCCAGGTTGTTTTTGCTTTCTCTGAGAGACTAGGACTGCATTATTCCACAGAATCTGATGAGTGCCTTTGGGAACCAACATCTCATCATAATGAAGAATTCAGATCTGGGAGAAAGGCGTTTGATTGTGACTTTCAGCTAGCTTTGAATAAAGCAGTTATAGGTGTGCCCTGGACAGGGGTGGTGATTATGGAGTGTTCCCCAGAAAGAAACCAGGTCAGGGCATATATTTTCCCATTGAAACCTATGATTTGTACCTCTGCAGACATTGTGCTATCCTTGTGTTATTTAGAAGCTTTAGGACCTAAGGAAATAAAAAGACTAAAGCTATTTCTACTGCACAGATGTCTTCATATATTTCTGTTATCTATAGATTGAACAAAATAGGTTATTTTACAATTCCTCTTGGGTATTTTTACTAGATAATTTAAGCCTGGGATATCAGCTCTAAGCTGTCTTCCCTGAAATCTATACAACCCTCAGATAAAACACATATATACACATAGACACACATAAGTGTATTTTAGTTTTAAAAAAAATCATAGCTATTCACAGCAATGAATTGCTGTCAGCTTGGAATGTGTCTCATTTATTAAAACTAATTGAGCATTCTGAAATGTATTCTCCCTAGTGAACAGAAATTTAAAACCAAAATAAACAAGCCACCAAGTCCAAAACTCCTTGTCATAATTCCAAAGACCTGCAAAAACCTCTCAAGAAGTCCCAATTTGTTTTATGCACATCTACAGAAACATGTTGGTTCTTTGGCATCGGCCGAGAATGAATATTCCCAAAGCATGAAATTCAGGATCTGGTGGGGTTGCGGTTGTTTGCACCCACAGCCTGCCAAGTCCTTTTCTTCTGTCCAGAGTTTTCCACAGCGAGAGCCAGCCCCTGGCCACTCTCACTGCTACCCCGATGATAGAGGGCACCGTGGAGGTCACTTCTATTTCCACCGCTTTCATTCTGATCCCCAATTTTCTCTATTTGCTTTTCTTGTGTTTGTTCCTCGGGGGTCTTGGCTTTTTCATTAAATGGATGGCCTTCCCCATAATTTTAATCAAGTGATAGTTAGGACATTGTCATCTCACAGACCTGGCTTTGCCTCTGGGCAAATTCCTTAACCCTTCTGAGTATTGGTGGGCTCTTCTGTCAAATGTGGGCACTTACGTCTACTTCACAGGTACAGTTGGGCACAGGGCCAGTGCTTGATAGATGAGAACTATCCTGAGTGGCAGGAATAGGAAGAGTGGAAGTTAACATTGCCAGCTGCTGATGTATTTCTTACCTAGGAAGAGCAATTGCTGATCTCTTCAACACTTCTGAATGGCTATGTTAGCCAAGCCCTCTTCAAGGTGAAGAGCCAGGCTCTGCCCTCAAGGGGCTCATAGACCCATCAGGGAATCAGGAAGCATATTCCGCAGTTCTCTGCACCCTAAAGTTTAGAAATTGCTTCCTCACTAAAACTTTTTCTTTCAATAATTTTTTTAACCTATTGTCAAGGTCAGAGTTCTTAGAGACAAGGAAAAGTTCTAGAAAACTTATCACTGGGCCAGGCAAGGTGGCTTACACCTGTTATCCCAACACTTGGGAGGCCAAGGTGGGAGGATCACTTGAGCCCAGGAGTTTCAGGGGTGCAGTGAGCTATTATGGCACCACTGCACTCCAGCATGTGTGACAGAACAAGACCTTGTCTCTAAAAAAAAAAAAAAAAAAAAAAAAAGAGGGGGGGAAGAAAATGGATCACTGGATCCCTAGAGTTTACTACTCCATGTGTCCAGGGGTTCCTAAAAGTTGTGAAAATGCAACTTTGATATCCATCATAGCTCAGAGGGCAAAGATCACTTATTCATCTTACTCTTAGTCAATGTATCTAGAATTGTGAATGGGAAAACACTACTAGAATGAAATTTTGGAAGAAGTATAATAAGCACTTAATGAGGTATTTTTATTTTATTATTCTTTAAATTACCCAACGGTAACCTTTTCCTCCCTCAATCTATCAAGGTAATGAAAAAATGGGACAGTTGCCTTAAAGTGCAGAAAGACAAAAGGAGTCCATTTCTGGGTAGTCACTGCGCCACCTTGTGGCATTCTCAATTGTCCTCACTGAGAATGGTCTGAAGTATATTAAACCCTGATCTACAGTTATATGACTACGGGCATAAATAATGTTACTTCTTAGTACTCAACTTAAAAAACATTAACTCCTCTGCGGGACTGGTGGGTCACATCTGCAATCCCAGCACTTTGGGAGGCGGAGGCAGGAGGATCATTTGAGGCCAGGAGTTAAGAGACCAGCCTAGCCAGCATAGTGAGACCCTCATCTCTAAAAAACAAAAAAAAATTAGCCAGCCATGGAGGTGTTACAACTGTAGTCCTAGCTATTTGGGAGGCTGAGGTGGGAGGATTGCTTGAGCCTAGGAGCTCAAGGCTGCAGTGAACTATGATCACACCACTGCACTCCAGCCTGGGTGGCAGAGCAAGACCTTATTTCTAAAATAAATAAATAAACATTAACTCTTTATTTGTCATATTTTTCAATAACATTTTTTCCAGTTTTGTCTGTTTAATTTTTAATATTATTTATTGTGGGTTTTTTGTGTTTAGAAATAACCATGTATTTTAATTTTTAATGTAGTCATATATTTTCATTTTTCCAGAAAACAATGAGTTGAGGCTGGGCATGGCAGTTCATACCTATAATCTCAGCACTTCGGGAGGCCAAGGAGGGTGGATCGCTTGAGCCCAGGGGTTTATGACCAATCTAGGCAACTTGGGGAAACCCTACCTCTAAAAAAAAGAAAAAAAGAATGAGTTGGATATGATTTAGTATTAAGTAACTGCCATTAGTTATTCAATGTACTGTCTCCTCAAACTTGGTATCTTTGTTCCTCCAGCCACCAACCAAGGCAACTCAGCTGATGCCGTAACAATCACAGAAACTGCGACTAGTGGTCCTACAGTAGCTGCAGCTGATACCACTGAAACTAATTTCCCTGAAACTGCTAGCACCACAGCAAATACACCTTCTTTCCCAACAGCTACTTCACCTGCTCCCCCCATAATTAGTACACATAGTTCCTCCACAATTCCTACACCTACTGCTGCAGACAGTGAGTCAACCACAAATGTAAATTCATTAGCTACATCTGACATAATCACCGCTTCATCTCCAAATGATGGATTAATCACAATGGTTCCTTCTGAAACACAAAGTAACAATGAAATGTCCCCCACCACAGAAGACAATCAATCATCAGGGCCTCCCACTGGCACCGCTTTATTGGAGACCAGCACCCTAAACAGCACAGGTAAGGACAATTCCCTCAAAGACTCCCCAAGGATGGAGAGTACAATTGTGGAGGGAGGGAGGTGGGTATGTTCTGGTGGGGTAGGAAAATGGGTCCAAAGAGGCCCAAGGTTTCCTTGGAAATGAACTGTGGGCTTGAAATCTGGGTCACAATGTAGTGACAGCAGAGGCCCTAAAATCCTCAGTTTCCTTCTGTTCTCCTTTCCTTCCCTCCCATCCTACCTCAAGTTATTTGCTAGCTGTGCAGTATTTTTTTTAATGAACTTGGGCTTTGTGAAAGGTAGCTCTATAGCTTTCCTCTCCCTAGGGGATTTTTAGAAATAGTTTCAGCTGCTCTGAGAAGATCAGGTCCAAATAAGCACAGACTGTCCAGCCCCACTGGTCTAGCTCTCTGGTCTACCTAAGGAAGAAGTCAGTTCTACCCTTGTAAGATGGTGGCTGATCACAATGTGGAACTTGAGCCAAGTCATAGAATTTGAGACTGAGGGGTAGAAAGCAAAACAACAGCAGTGTTCAAACAATCCTAGGCATAACCAGGGCCATTGTCCAAAGGACAGATGCTTTGGGAACACTAAGAGATGACAAGTGACCTCAAGCAGAAGTTAATGAAACAGGAACCATTCGCTTCACTTCCCCAAGCTCATTCTATAACAGAAATCAACCATGTTTATCAGTAAAGGCTAAATGGCCTTGTGGGCCATGTGGGGTCTCTGTTGTAACTCCTGCACTCTACTATTTTAACATGAAAGCAGCCACAGTTAACAAACAAAAGGTTGGTCAGATATGACTCGTGAACCATAGTTTGCCAGCCCTTGATCTAGAAGAACCATCACACTTTAGAGCCTAAAGAATCTAGATAAATCCTATCATTCTCAGATGGGAAAGCTGGGACCCAGTGAGGGCCATGACTCACCCAGGGTCAAAGACCAAGTGGATGTCTCCCTACCCTTAACTTCTGGTAGCTTCCTCAATGTTCTTTGATAGATTTAAGAAATAGATGGTTAAGCAAGTAGACCCCAGAGGCTGTATCTAAGACCTCTTTCCCCAATCTTCTTTCATGTTTGGAGGGGCCACTCTGAAGGCGGGATCCAATGGGACACAGCTCTCCTGGAATCAGGAAAGAGAGGTTTTCTAAGCCATTTCTGCTTCGCCAGGTGTTCCCTCAGAGTCAGGCCATCTTCCTGTGTTCTGGCCCTACCATGAACAAACTGTGGGGCATGGGGCAAGTCATTTCTCTCTTGGCTTCAACTTAGTGATCTGCAATAAGGTGAGACTGAACTAAAAAGCCCCCCAAGTCTCTTCTGGCTGTAACATCCTGTGACTTAATCAATTCCTGGCCATGAAACAAGTTAACGAGTCTGTCCTTCGTTGCTGAAGAGAAAGCACCTGAGAGTTATTTGTCTGGTGTCTCCAGAAGGAGACACATTCTTCCTTAAGATTTCCCAAGTCATCTTTGCAAGGTGGCTGAGGCTTTTCTTAAAGAAGCCATTAATTTTATTTAGAAGACTGGTTCATACCTTGTCAGAGGGGTGACCCTTATTTTTGTTTATAAGATACTGAACTATGCCTCCTTTTATCCTATATAGTCTATTTTTTTTCTCTTTAAAAAATTGTTAATGGAAGCCGGGCATGGTGGCTCACGCCTGTAATCCCAGCACTTTGGGAGGCTGAGGTGGGTGAATTGCTTGAGCTGAGGAGTTCAAGACCAGCCTGGGAAACATGGCAAAACCCCATCTCTACAGAAAAATACAAAAATTAGCCAGGTATGGTAGCATGCACCTGTAGTCTCAGCTACTCAGGAGGCTGAAGTGGGGGTATCACTCAAGCCTGGGAGGCAGAGGTTGCAGCCAGCCAAGATTGTGTCGCTGCACTCCAGGCTGGGCAACCGAGCAAGGCCCTGTCTCAAAAAAATAATGTTAATGAACTTTATTTTTAGAGCAGTTTTAGACTCACAGCAAGATTTAGAGAAGGGTGCAGAGGTTTCCCATATACTCCCTGGCCTGACACATACATTATCAACATCCCCCACCAGAGCAGTGTGTTTATTACAATTGATAAACCTCCAGTGACACATCATTATCACCTACAGACCATAGTTTACATTAGAGATCACTCTTGGTGCTGTGCATTTTATGAATTTGGACAAATAAATGTATAATGGCATGCATCCACTATTATAGGATCACAACCCTAAATATCTTTTGCACTTTTCATCCTCCCCTCTAACTCCTGGCAACCACAGATCTTTTTACTGTCTCCATAGTTTTGCCTTTTCCAGAATGTCATATAGTTGGAATCATACATTATGTAGCCTTTTGAGATTCGCTTCTTTTACATAGTAGTATGCATTTCCTCCATGTCTTTTCATGGCTTGATAGCTCATTTTTTAGTGCTGAATAATATTCCATTGTCTAGATGTACCAGTTTGTTTATCCATTCACCTACTGAATGGTATCTTGGTTGCTTCCAAGTTGTGGCACTCATGAACAAAGCTGATATTAACATGGATGTGCAGGTTTTTGTGTGGACATAAATTTTCCACACCTTTGGTTAAATACCAAGGAGGGTGACTCTCAGATCTTCTCGTAAGAGTATGTTTATTTTTGTAAGAAACCACCAAACTTTCCTCTCAAAGTGGCTGTGTCATTTTGCATTCCCACCAATGAATGAGAGTTCCCATTGCCCCATATTCTCACCAGCATTATTTTACTTTTTATTTTTTAATAAAAGTAAATTAGGCCTATGATTATGGAAAGAACAGCTCAAACAGGGCAAAATCCTGTACAATAAAAAATAAATCTGCCTCTCATCCTAAACCCCTAGGACCCAGACCCCCAGTTTCCTTCCCCAGAGGCAACTTCTGTGCCCAATTCCTTGTATCTCCCTCCTGAAATTACCTATGCAAATATAAGCAAATATTTGCTTGTGTATAATCCTCCCCTTCTTTTATTCACAAAAGAGAGCATGTTATACACATTGTACCTTACATACAGCTTTTAAAGAAATCAGTGGTTTCTACATATAGGTTTGTAAGACTCTCAAGACAGCTCTGAAGGTTATCAAACACAAAAGCTATTCTGACATCACAGCTCAGAATCATTCCACTTGACAGAAGTGAAGAAAACTCGTAGCCCAGATCACCACTGGACCACTGAGCTAACTCTCCTCCTCAGATCTCATCAGTTCCCCAGAGAAAGAAAGATGCTACACCCTGCCTGGCCTGGGAGTCTCAGCCCACAGTGTAGAACCCATTGCAGTGTTATTTTCACCATTTATTCAAATGATCCATTTAGAAAGCCAGAGGCTGGAATGTCTTCTCATGGCCTCTTAGAATTTTCACTGAGTTAATCCACATTTCTCTCCTTTACTATCCCATTCCTGTTTTTATGGCTATGTCTCCTAGGTATGCCTACCAGAATGTGACATCTAGTTTCTTTTGGAGCTTCTTGGCTGTTTCTTCCTATACGACAATTATTCATACCTTTCTAAAAATAAGACATTTTATCTAGAATGTTTTGGGGAGCCCCACCTAGTGTTAGAGGACCGTGCTTCAAGGTTCTGGAGGGACTTTGAGATCTGAAAATTCCTGACTCCTTGCAGTCAGAAGACTGCAATCTCTCTTTCTTTGGGCAAGCCCTTGTCCACTAATCTCTAATCTTTACTATTGACAAGTATTATACTTGGCTCTAGAATTTCAGAAACAAACTCTCTAGAGACCTAAGCAAGCAAATATTTGTTTTTAACTCTTCCAAAAGTGTGCTGTGGAGTAACACAAGCAAGGAATGGAAAGGGCCCAGGGGGGAGGCATGAAGATGGAAAAATACGTTTCCAGTTGTTATTTATTGTCATTTCTCTGGATTTCTAATCTCTTTCTACTCCATCTAAGGTCCCAGCAATCCTTGCCAAGATGATCCCTGTGCAGATAATTCGTTATGTGTTAAGCTGCATAATACAAGTTTTTGCCTGTGTTTAGAAGGGTATTACTACAACTCTTCTACATGTAAGAAAGGTGAGTTACAAGGGATGAGCCATGGCTGAGCTCTGTATCTCACACCAAAAGTGGAATCGAAAACTCAAAATGATGGCAAAAGGAGATTCCAAAATATGAGAGATAAAGAAAATGCAGAGGCAACAAAGGCCAGCAAAGTAGAGAAAAGTGCTGTTACCTAGGGACACTGAGGCAGAACAAGGTGATCTATCAAAGACCACACAGTCCAGCAACCCTGGGAGCCTGATCTTCAGTTCTGTGTCACAAGATTTGTTTGCTCCATAACATCAGATCCCCCTCTTAGAGACATAAGAGCCCTTCAGCTCTAAAAATGGATTTCAGGAGTACATTTATACACTTGTGGCATAATGATGTTTTGATTAGATCACCAGGGTGCAATGAAGGTCTGAGGGCTGACTGTCTGAGTTCTGTTTTTTTTTTTTCTGTTTTATGAATGAGAAATATCTTCATTTTCCAGAGCAGCCAATTCTATAAGAAATGAATGCATTGCATTGCCCACTGGGGTTAGGGATATACCAAAAGGCCCCCAAATGCTCATATTTTTAGCACTAATAATCTCACTCCTGGGGATTTACTCTAAGTAAGTGACCCCAAATACAGAAGAACAGTTTGTGTGTGAAGATGTTCATTGCAACTTTTTCTTTTCCTTTTAAATAATTAAAAGCACTAAGTCCAATAACAAAAAATGATCACATCAAGGAAGGGGACATGTACTTCACAGAATATTATGCAACCTTTAAAAATGATGGTTATGAGACCAGGCATAGGAGCTCACACCTGTAATCCCAGCACTTTGGGAGGCCAAGGCAGGAGGATCACTTGAGGCCAGGAATTTGAGACTAGCCTAGCCAACATACTGAGACCCCCATTTCTACAAAAGTTAAAAAATTGCTTGGCTGTGGTGGCATATACCTGTAGTCTCAACTACTCAGGAGGCTGAGGCAGGAGGATCCCTTGAGCCCAGGAGTTCAAGCCTGCAGTGACCCAGTTGTGCCACTGCACTCCAGCCTGGGTGATAGAGCAAGACCCTGTCTGTCTCTCTCTCTCTCTCTCAAAAAAAAAAAAAAAAAAAAAAAAAAAGACTAGGCAACGATTTGGAAAATACCTATTATATAATAAGAAGAAAAGAAATATGGCATAAACTTGGAATTACAACAATGTAAACTGTAAATGGAAAGAAATATACCAAAATGAAAATGGTTGTGCTAGGTTGGGCAGGATTATGGGTAACTTTTAAAATATTTCCAGATTTCCTGTAGTGTCGTTATATAATGTTGGGAATTCTAAAAAATAATCTATGTTTTAAAACATAATGGAAATGACTCTCTTTTCATCAAATAGTACAGAAAGATTCTGCTTAACTTTCAGGAAAGGTATTCCCTGGGAAGATTTCAGTGACAGTATCAGAAACATTTGACCCAGAAGAGAAACATTCCATGGCCTATCAAGACTTGCATAGTGAAATTACTAGCTTGGTAAGTATTTTCCAACTTTCCTTTCTGTAAAGCATTCTTTGTTCTAACACTGAGTTGCAGAGTGTAGAGCTGGTCTTCAGGTGGTTCACGCTCATACCATCATACCAGTTGTTCAAACAGTGAAATGTACCTTTACTGGTCGGTAAACAGCAGCTGTCCTGAGCGCCTCCCCCGGTGCCACCACTTCTTCATTGCCCAGGTCTCTCCCCTGGGACCCTTGGACCGCCCCATGGTCTTGCACCTGGAGGCGTGGCACCTGGCCTGGCATGGCAGAGGGCCTGCAGAAGCTGGCTCCAGCCATACCATACCCATTGTTTTATAAGCTATTAACACAGTTTTAAATGGACAGATAAATATCATGAAGTTTTAAAATAAATTATTTCCACAGAATGAAAGAGAAAAAATTTAAAGATGTTGTTTTTTTCTTTTATATTCAAATTTGCATAAATTTTCATACTAGTCTGGCTTTTAAAAAAATGTCTAGAAGAAGAATTACATCTGAATATCTGTTACTTATTTTTCCCATTTTCAAAAATGTTGGCATGAACAATAGTTTCCCATCATTTAGATTATTGTGAGCGAGTGCACACATGTGAGCAAGCATGAAAGGAAAGGGTCTTTCCATTCTGCAGCCACAGATGTTAGCTCTGGAAGGACTCTCAGAGCATGTCCAGCCAATACAGCTCAAAGTTCAGTTTTAAAGGAAAAAATATTAGCCTTAAATATGTCTTAGAAGTTGAGGTGGAGGCTGGGCATGGTGGCTCACGTCCGTAATCCTAGCACTTTGGGAGGATGAGGCGGGCAGATTACTTGAGGTCAGGAGTTTGAAACCAGCCTAGCCAACATGGTGACACCCCATCTCTACTAAAAATACAAAAATTTAGCCAGGCGTGGTGGCAGGCGCCTGTAATCCCAGCTACTCAGGAGGCTGAGGCAGGAGAATCTCTTGAACCCAGGAGGTGGAGGTTGCAGTGACCCAAGATCATGCCACTGCACTCCAGCCTGGGCAACAGAGTGAGACTCTGCCTGGAGAAAAAAAAAAAGGAAGTAGAGATGGAGAGACATTTTTTTAAAGCTGAAGTCTTATTCCATGACCATGTCTCTCAATTTGAAATTATATCACTATTAGAACTGGTAACATGTAAAAAATGTATCATGGAAATGATTTTACAGATGGTGCAAAGAGAGCTAGTGCTTCCGACTGCACAGCCAGCCAGTATGTGACAACGCTAGGATAGAATCTGTGGCTGCTGTCTCACAGAGTTTGCTCTGTCCCTTTGCCATGTCACCTCTGCCCTGTGGGCCAGCTGGCAGTGACTTGCCCTCTCATCTCGGATCTGCTTTCAAATGTGCCAGCATGGATGTTTTCAGTACATTGAAGACAGCAACCTCAATGTGGTCCTACTTCCAGGGAACCCCTGAAGAACTTCATGTGGCTTTACTGAGCAATGGTCACTTAGCACTACTTTCCCCAAACTTGACTTTGAGTGTGAGTGTCACAAAAGCCCCCTCCATGTACAGGCCTTATGCCCCAGTCTTCAGAGATCAGATTAGATACTTGATCTCAGTCAGGGTTTGATGTTCCTGGGGGAACCAGTGAGGGGATGAAGCATTCTTATAGTTTCTGGGAGATTTGTAATCCAGAAGGGATGCACCAGAACTCCCTTGCAACCATTAGAGTAGAGTTAGGAAAGTAGAGACAACTTACTTTCTTCAAGGTCCTCTTAGCAGCCTTTGTGGGGGCAGTCCCAGCTCAGGCCCTAAGAAGTCTCCCAGGGTCCATTTTCTACCCAGTTGGATCCTGTTAAAAGCTAGATAGAGCATTATTTTTTTCTGCCTCATTTGATTTGTAGAAAATGTAAAACAAAATTTTTTTTACTTGTTATTAAATCTGTTTTCCTCCACAGTTTAAAGATGTATTTGGCACATCTGTTTATGGACAGACTGTAATTCTTACTGTAAGGTAAGTTTGTTATGGACAATTTTGGAGGCAGATGTGTGTCTGTCTAACTTCCGAGCTTCTCTTGAGGTCTGCATGTAACATTAAGGCCCTCTGTGGCAAGTCACAAATTAAGAGGAGAGGGTCAGTCTCAGTCTGAGCACTGCAAAGGGGACTGTGTGCCTTGGCCCTGCCTCTGATGTCACCCCAACTCTGGGCAGGGCGTGGCCTGGGGAAGGCAAAATTCTGTCTGTGATTGGCTATGCAACAACTTGTGCACATGGTCCAGGACATCATCTGGATCTCTTTGTTTGTCTTGATCCCATGGCTGCAAACCATATCTAGTCAATCTCTGGAATGTGCATTCCAGCGGGCCAGGGGGAGACTGAATGGCCCGTGATCATCTCTTCCCTCATATGGCAAGTGTGAGGGGGACAAGAACACCCAAATCACACTCCTGGCTAGAGAAGGGTCAGTGGTGAGATTTCTGCAGTGAGAACAAGCACTTATTGAGCACTTCAATATGTAATGGCAAGTGCTGGGTGCTATTTAGGGAAACAAAGAGGCAGAAGATTCTCAAGAAATTAGCAATTGCATCTCAGCCTCCTCTGGAGCACATTAATACACACATACTTAGGCTGAGGAAAGAATGCTCTAAGACAGATGAAGTTAGGTAGGAAAAGCAGCCCTCGTGTAGCAATGCACCATTTACATCTTAAGTCTTACTATTGTATTTATCCTTATAAGCCATATCAAATCCTTTATGGAGGCCAGACATCTGTAATCCTAGCACTTTGGGAGACTGAAATGGGAGGATCACTTGAGGCCAGGAGTTCAAGACCAGCCTGAGCAACATAGTGACATTACATCTCTACAAAAAAAAAAAACCTTTTTTTTTTTTTTTTTTTTTTTTGAGATGGAATCTCACTCCTGTCATGCAGGCTGGAGTGCATTGGTGTGATATCGGCTCACTGCAACCTCCACCTCCCAGGTTCAAGCGATTCTCCTTCCTCAGCCTCCCAAGTAGCTGGGATTATGGGTGTGCACCACCATGCCCAGCCTAATTTTTGTATTTTTAGTAGAGACGGGGTTTCACCATGTTGGCCAGGCTGGTCTCGAACTCCTGACCTCATGATCCACCCACCTCGGCCTCCCAAAGTGCTGGGATTACAGGTGTGAGCCACCACTCCCAGCCTAAAGAAAAACTTTTAAAAATCTTTGGTGGAATAAGAGAGAGAGAGAGAGAATGTGTATAAAATTTCAGAGAGGTATTTTAAAAGTGATGGATTTCTAGCTTGGTCTTGAATGAGGGGCAAGTCTGGTTGGCAGTGAAGAGGCACAGTTTTCATGGTGGGAGGCTGGCAGCAAGCAAACAGGCTGGGCCCAAACGCAGTGGCTCTGAAGCTGGAGGTGTACATCGGACAGCTGCTGGAGGGCTGTGAATTGTTTCTGGGAATTAGGTTTGGTTTAGTGGACAATAGCCAGTTCATGTGTAGGGGATGACTGGATACAAACAGGAATGGTGAAATTGGAATGGAGTTAGCTAAGGCTGTACTTGAATCCTGGCCTTGGCACTTCGTCCCTGAGTGACCAGGCAGGTGTTCTAACCTCTCGGAAACTTTGTCACTGCCTCTGTATAATTGGGATAATCTGATCAGCTTCCCTGGAGCCTTGTGAGGAGTAACTGAGATAAAATTTGGAAGATTCCCTGTATGCAGTGCCTGGCACGTAGTTGATTTCGACATCATCTGTTTCCTTTCTAGAATATGGGACCCTGCAGTGTGATGGACAGCTGGTCCCACAAGGTCATTTGGGGGATCCCCAAAACTGTGGCACTCCTTTGATTCTTAAGGAGTTACTAAAAGGGAGCCAAGGGTGTTTGGAGGCAAACCTTCACCTGTGAGCTCAGAGGCATGGAGGGAACTACTTCCCCCACCTCAGGGGCCAGTGCAGGGCAAATGCACCTGGGGCTCACCTAGAAAGGCATTTCTTAGGCTCCAGCCCAAAATTATCTCTCCACTCTGACTCCCCAAGCTCTTTCAGCCCCAAATTGTCTCTCCCCTCTGACTCCCCAAGCTCTTTCCTACTATAGCAATGTTGGAATTGGAAGGATCCTCAGAATTTCTCTCTTTAAAACCTCTCTTTGGACAGAGGAAGAAACTCGGGCCTGGAGAAGCTGACTGGTCTCGGGCCACAAGGGTCCGGACCTCCTGTCTTAACTCCAAGCCTAGTGCCCTCGTCATTTATACTCAAGTGTGCAGTGGCTCCAATGTTCCCTTTAACCGTTTCACAGGTGTAACGTCTTGCCTCTCCTGAATTAGTGTATAAACTGGTAGATTCTTTTAATGAATAAATTATGGATGGCATTTGCTTTCCTAGTCCCAGTGCAAAGCTATGCCATATATTTCAACCAATATAGAATAATTTTTATCAAGTACACCTTTCTCACTGCCCTATTACATTCCACTGCCACTCCCTGCCGCTCCCCCGCCCCGCCCCACCAAATCCCATCATAAATGAATTATGGTAGAAAATATTAAATTACAATGCTGAAGCCCATTACATTTTTGGGGCTCCCTTTTGAGATGATTGTGCCTAAAAATGGAATTTGATTCATGTTTTGGATTTTTCTTGATTGTTCTGAGGACCCAAGGTGGCTGCAAACATTGCTTAAATAGATTGGCTATATTTTCAGGCTTCTGCATTTATTCGAGAGTCAAAATGAAATTTTAGCTGGGCACGGTGGCGCGTGCCTGTGGTCCCAGCTACTTGGGAGACTGAGGCGGCAGGATAAGCTGAGCCCAGGAGGTCGAGGCTGCAGTAAGACGTGATCTCACCACCGCACTCCAGCCTGGTGACAGAGCAAGACCCTGTCTCAAAAAAAAAAAAAACCAAAAAAAAGTCAAAAAGTGTGTAGAAAAAAACATTTAGACAACAAAAATATATCCTGAGGCTTAAAAGCACAGAGCGACAAATCAGATAGTGAATGTTTTTAAAAGTCATTTTTCCCCCTGTTTCAGTGATTGTATCACTTGATTCATTTTGGACAATGAAATAATTAAACTTGGCACAGCTGTGCTTAGGGCTCCGAACTGCAGTGCTGATTAGAGAGAGAGAGAGAGAGACAGTGACAATGTCTTGCTCATGGCAGGCACTTCATATTGCTGATAGGATTTGCTCATGTTTCCTGCAGCCCCGGCCCTCTTTGTTTCAGTTCTCCTCTGGGTCGTGTGTGTCCAGGCCCAATCATGTTCCCACTGTGAAACTGCCTGCTGACTTCCTGGTCCTTTCTGGGAGTGATCCAGGCTCCCTATGGCTGGTTACTGCTTTCTCCATGCAGAGGGAGGGACACGCGCCCCTCTGTCTCTCTCAAAGAACCAGACTGAGATTTAACAGCTGCTGTCCTACAGAAAGTGACAATTTCCCATTTCAGGTGTTACTTGTTCTAATTCTGATTAGCTCTAGGCTCCTAGATCCTTAAAAAGATGATTCATAATTTTTCCAAAAATGGTTATCCACAATTTTCCTAAGTTTTCTCCAACAGAACATTGTTTTCACCATAGGTTTCCTCTGAATACACATCAAATAGAGACCTCCAAGCCTGTACATTGCCATCTTTTTGCAGCCCCCGGCCTCCATATGTGGGTCCGAATCACAGGGACAGGACAGCGGGTCAGGACTAGGGCCGGGAGATTCGGGAGTCTGGGAGATTAGAATTATTTGTTGATTCTTCAGTTCAATTCACTAAGTGACAGATTCATCTCATTTTTAGCACACCTCTGTCACCAAGATCTGAAATGCGTGCTGATGACAAGTTTGTTAATGTAACAATAGTAACAATTTTGACAGAAACCACAAGTGACAATGAGAAGACTGTGACTGAGAAAATTAATAAAGCAATTAGAAGTAGCCCAAGCAACTTTCTAAACTATGATTGTAAGTATTGTATAATTTTATTCAAAGTTCACCTGAAGACCTACCTACCTTTTTTGTAAACCTTTTCATTATATGTGAAAAGGAGACAAGAACTGCATCATTGAACTGACAACTGTCTCTAAATTTCTTTTTATCCAATTCTTCTTCCCTTTTCTTGTTCGCTTGCCCTCTGCTTCTTTCCAACCATCTCCCAAGTCATCAAACTGACCAGTGTGTTCCTCTCTACGAAGGTATAAATGACCAGACAAACCACTGCTGGGCAGGGAAAGAAAAAGGAGAAACAACAGGGCTTTATGTCGAGTTAAAGATTTCCAAATGATTACAGAAAATTTTACCTGTGGCTGGGCGTGGTGGCTCATGCCTGTAATCCCAACACTTTGGAAGGCTGAGATGGGCGGATTCCTTGAGCCCAGGAGTTTGAGACCAGCCTGGGCAACATGGCAAAATCCCATCTCTACAAAAAATTAGCCAGGTGTGGTGGTGCAGGTCTGTGGTCTCAGCTACTTGGGAGGCTGAGGTGGGAGGATTGCATAAGCCCAGGAGGTTGAGGCTGCAGTGAGCTGAGATCACGACACCACACTCCAGCCTGAGCAATAGAGCAAGACCAAGCATTACCCGTACTATTTTCCCCTTTAGACACACACGAACCCACCATGTAGCTGTAGCAATTTGCATTTGCTGTGTTACGACGGTAGTGGCCAAAAACAACCATCATTTATTTACTGCAACCCTAGAATTCTATGGGTCTGAATTTGAGCTGGGCTCAAGTGGATAGTGTGCTGATCTGGGCCAGGCTTAATTGATCTCTGCTGGGCTCACTTAAGCATCTGCCATTAGCTGCTGGGTCAGCTAAATGGTTTGTCTGCTCCACGTGGTCTCTTATCAGCAGACCCATCCAAAGGATTTCAAGAGCAGCAAGAGGGTAAGATTCAATGCACAAATATTTCTCAAGTCTCTGCTTACATCACAGTTACAACTGTCCAATTGGCTAAAGCAATTCGCATTACCAAGCACAGTGTGGAAGGGCCCTGCCAAAGGGGTACAGAAAGGTGTGAGTAAATTGATGTCATGACTGCAGTCAACCCACCACAACAGTCATCAGAAGTTCCTCACCCCAGAGGTGACCCACTGGGGCCAGTCCCGGGAAGAGGTGTTTGCAGCTGGTTCTCAGTCCTGGTTGCCAAATCCAGAATCCTCTGTTGAGCCACAATTTATTTGACTTTTCTATAGCATTTGACACTAGTATCCTTCCCTTCTAGATGTTCCCTTCCTCCTGGGCCCGCATCCACCATTCTCCTAATCGCCTTCGTGCCTCCCTCATCCTTCTTTTTGCTCCTTCTAAGACTCCTTTCTTCATCTTTTAAGTGTTTGCTTTTTTGTTTGTTCATTTGTTTGACAGGGTCTCACACTGTTGCCCAGGCTGGAGTGCAGTGGGATGATCTTGGCTCACCACAACCTCCAACTCCCGGGTTCAAGCGATTCTCCTGCCTCAGCCTCTCGAGTAGCTGGGATTATAGGCATGTGCCACCACGCCCAGCTAATTTTTGTATTTTTAGTAGAGACGGTTTTCGCCATTTTGGCTGGGCTGGTCTCGAACTCCTGACCTCAGGTGATCTGCCCGCCTTGGCCTCCCAAGGTGCTGGGATTACAGGTGTGAGCCACCATACCTGGCCAGAAAACACTTTCCTGTTCTCCCGCTTCAGTGGCAAAGATAAATTGTTTTCTTTGCCCAAAATTGTAGAATCTCTTGCTCTAGGCTTTTAATCAGAGGCATTTTCATGTGGCAGGTGATGAAGGAGGCTCAGTTACAGTTTGGGATGTTTAGTAGAGAGGAGCCATATGACTCTACCTACTCCTATTCTCTCCCCCACTCCATTCTCAGACTCATCATTTTTTTTTTTTCTTCCCGAGATGGATTCTTGCTCTGTCACCCAGAGCTGGAGTGCAATGGCATGATCTCGGCTCACTGCAACCTCCGCCTCCTAGGTTCAAGCAATTCCCCTGCCTCAGCCTCCTGAGTAGCTGGGATTACAGGCACATGCCACCACACCCAGCTAATTTTTGTATTTTTAGCAGAGACGGGGTTTCACCATGTTGGTCAGGCTGGTCTCAAACTTCTGACCTCGTGATCCACCAGCCTCGGCCTCCCAAAGTGCTGAGATTACAGACGTGAGCCACCACGCCCAGCCAGACTCATCTTTTAACCCTAATGCCTTCCAACCCATTTTTATTTCTTTATTTATTTTTATTTCTATTTTGAGACAAGGTCTCACTCTTGCTCAAGTTGGAGTGCAGTGGCATGATCATGGCTCACTGTAACCTTGAACTTCTGGGCTCAAGTGATCCTCCCACTCCAGTCTCCTGAGTAGCTGGGACTACAGGAGCTTGCCACCATGCCCAGCTAACTTTTAAATTTTTTCACTGTGTTGCCCAGGCTGGTCTTGAACTCCTAGGCTCAAACGATACTCCTGCCTTGGCCTTCTAAAGTGCTGGGATTACAGTTGTGAGCCCCTGCACTTGGCCCCAAAACTTATTAAAAGGCAAAGTATAACAGCAATGGGGTGGGGTAATTTTCACAAATTACCTTATCCATATTGTCATGCTGAATATATTTTTAAACTATTTGTGCTTCTCAGCGACCCTTCGGTGTGATTATTATGGCTGTAACCAGACTGCGGATGACTGCCTTAATGGTTTAGCATGCGATTGCAAATCTGACCTGCAAAGGCCTAACCCACAGAGCCCTTTCTGCGTTGGTAAGTGTTTCACCTGCTTCTCAGTGTTCTTCATAACATCACTTTCTCTTCTTTTGCAACATACAAAATTCACTCCTTAAGTTTCCACATGCATTTCAGAGTCCGAGTGATCTGACTTCTGACTTTAGACATATGGACCATGGCTGGGACCTTTGCTAGCCCATGTCCAGCTTCACAGGGGGCACATCATGTGTGGAGTCAATAAGCATCTCATTTTACCTAGAAAAAGCAATGTGAAAAACACTGTCATGTTGTCACATGTGACTTTGGGGTTAAAGAGATTGTTTCTGAAAATTACCCAGAAATCATTCTGTTTTGAAGCTTCCAGTCTCCAGTGTCCTGATGCCTGCAATGCACAGCACAAGCAATGCTTAATAAAGAAGAGTGGTGGGGCCCCTGAGTGTGCGTGCATGCCCGGCTACCAGGAAGATGCTAATGGGAACTGCCAAAAGTAAGAAAAACCACTTTGTTTTTGTCTTGCCACAGCTGGAGCTAGGCAAAGTAGAGAGACCTTACAACACGTATATAGGTGTTGAGTCAGGAAGCTGGTAAGCTGTCATAGGTTGGTAGAGACAGAGCATCCTCATCATCATCATCATCAATAGTTTTTTTTTTTTTTTTTTGAGATGGAGTCTCACTCTGTCCCCCAGGCTACAGTGCAATCTCAGCTCACTGCAACCTCCACCCCACAGGTTCAAGCGATTCTCCTGCCTCAGCCTCCCGAGTAGCTGGGATTACAGGTGCCTGCCACCCTGTCCAGCTAATTTTTGTATTTTTAGTGGAGATGGGGTTTCATCATCTTGGCCAGGCTGGTCTTGAACTCCTGACCTCGTGATCCACCTGCTTCAGCCTCCCAAAGTGCTGGGATTACAGGTTCCTGCCACCCTGTCCAGCTAATTTTTGTATTTTTAGTGGAGATGGGGTTTCATCATCTTGGCCAGGCTGGTCTTGAACTCCTGACCTCGTGTTCCACCTGCTTCAGCCTCCCAAAGTGCTGGGATTACAGGCGTGAGCCACCATGCCCAGCATCATCAATAGTTTTTGAGCATTCTCTATGCTCCAGGAAACACACTAGGTAATACCTATCACACAACAACATTGTCAGGAATGTCTTAATTTCCATTTTCAGGTGAGGAAACTGAAACTGATTGTAAATAACATCCTCCAGCTCACAGGGCAACAAATAAGTGGCAGAGCCATGTGGCGTCACAGCCTGAGATGGTCCCACTACCCTCCATGCCTCTTGGGTTCAGCTTTGCCTGAACTGCAGAATCTTCCTGAAGCCCGGAGGATGGAGTGTTCAGTCAGTAGCAAATGAGCCTGCATGAGATTGCGTACCCCCCTCACCCTTCCAGAACCCCATGGAAGGTGGTCTCCTGGAAGAATGAGAGTGTAAGGAAGGCAAAAGAAAGAGGAAAAAAAGCAAGGGAGGACAGAATAAAAGGAAGATGGAAAGGAAGAGGTGGAGATTGGGGTGGGAACTCTGACATGCTCCCCACAGGGGCTCTTTAACACTGTTTCCTATCGCTCACTGTATTTCAGGTGTGCATTTGGCTACAGTGGACTCGACTGTAAGGACAGTGAGTATGAAAGTCTTGCTATTATAAACAAGTTATTAAACATCTGAGAAATCAATAGTGACCCCATTCAACATCCTGCCCAGTCCTTCAAAGTCTCTGTCCTCTTTCATGAAGAGAGAGACCATCTGCCTCCAGTTTGCCTTCTGGGTCCTGCCATGCCATGCCCACCCTTAGGTTATGAACAGCAGCCCCTCTGCCATAGAAAATAACAGAACTCAGCACCAGGAGTGGGCTGGCACCTCTGGACTTGCTTGAGACCAGAGAAGGGCATCTTAGCATTATGTTGATTTCCTGCATTAGCTTACATATGCATTATCTGCTGCTACTAGAGATAAAAGACCAGTAATTCCAAAAATTCTGGTGGTTATAGAAGAGCAGACCTAGAAACCACACATTTAAATACTCAAATCCTTTTGTCTTAGAGCTATTTACTGGTTTGGGATATTTTGCTGCAAATTCAAATTCTGTACCCTCCCATGCCCCACCCCCACCAGATTAAGACAATACTAACTTTAAATTTTCAATTATTTTATATTCTAAAATGTACATAATGAACTAAAGATCAGTCTTCCAAGATGAAGGAAATATTACTGTCAGCCTTCCTGCCAGCCATGAAGATAGTGATGAGTGACATTCTCCATTTCTACTGTATTTTATTGCAAGGAATAATTTGCTAAGTCTTTCTTCAGGGCTTTCAATTTCCACATCTATAAAATGAGAAGTTTGGACCAGACAAACTTTGAGGTCTTTCCCAGATTTGCCAGTCTATGGCCCCATGAATTCACATTAAAGGCAGCATTTGTGGAAGCCATATAGCAGAAAGAGACAAAGAGGTCTAGAGCAGTGTTGTGCAATAGAAATATTATGTGAGCTACACATTTCATTTGAAATTTTAGAAATTTCAAGTAAATTGTTAGAAGTAAAAAGAAACAGATGAGGTTGATTTTAAGAACATATTTTATTTAATCCATATATCCAAAATATCATTTCAACATGGAATCAATAAAAAAAGATAAACCAATTCTCTCACATTTTTTTCACATGAAGTGTTTGCAGTCTGGTGTGTCTGTTACATTGTGTCTCATAGCCACAGTCAAGTGTCAATAGTGCCAACCAGGGCAGAGTTAGGAGAGGAGAATGGGTGATAATGAACGTCTAGACTCTTCCCTCATTGATGTTATTATCAAGCCATTAGCTGGCTCCTCTAGCAGTGACATTTAACTCCAACCTAGTTTCCTTAGCTTATCAGTAAGGTGAGGTATGGAGGGCAGGCAAAGGCAGCAGAGGTAAGGAGGGAGGTGTGGCCCTCAGCTGATACTCCACTCCCCACAAAGTCCAGGAAGACCCTGCCACCATCCTTTGTATTTACAGTCTTTTGTCTGGCAGGGCTGCCCTTTCCAATTGAGTTCTGAAGACACAGTTTAGGAGGTGTGAGGAGGGAATGCTAAAGGAAATAGGCCAACTACCCAACCTGGCCTGGAGGGTTGGAGACCAGAACCTGATCGTCTTCACAGCTAGGAGTCCCTGGGAATACACGAACCTGTGCAGTAGACAGTTGGGGGCCAGCTTGTTGGAGACTGTTCTTATTTTCTTCTTCCTTTCAGAATTTCAGCTGATCCTCACTATTGTGGGCACCATCGCTGGCATTGTCATTCTCAGCATGATAATTGCATTGATTGTCACAGCAAGGTATGGGATGAAAGTGTCCTTTTTAAATTTTTTTTTTTTTATAGAGAGATGGGGGTCTCACTATGTTGCCCATGTTGGTCTCAAACTCCTGAACTCAAGCCATCCTCCCACCTCGGCCTCCCAAAGTGCTGGGATTACAGGCATGAGCCATCACACCTGCCAGAAGTGGCCTTTTCCTGCGGCACAGGACCACCAGCATGACACTCTCTAGTTTCCAAACATACTCATCCTCTCCTGGGCAAGAGAAGGGAGATAAGGAGAGGCCTTTCTAGTACCACTGACTTTTTTTCCTTACCTTAATTGTCTTCTTATTATATAGGCAATAGCAGGACCATGGAAGAAAATCAAGAAAATAGAGAAGTGGGTAAAGGGGCGGAATTTAAAAATCACTCACAAAACCCACCATGCTGAGGCAACTAACATTTTGAGATATAACCTTCCAGATTTATTTCTATCTTTTAAAATAATATTATATACATAATTTTGTGTCTTTTGTGTTTTTAAAATTTTGGATTGAGGTTTTTTTTGGTTTAACACCGTAAGATGACATAGCAACCATTTCCTTATGTCATTAAAAACTCTTTGTTAATGTAATAATATTTAACTCCACTGAAGTTGTCAAATACAATTTTCATCAGATCACTTCCCTGTCCAGGACTCTGCTGCAAATGGTCCAAAATCAACCTCAACTGAACCCCCTGGGTTTTTGTTTTTTTTTTTAACTTTTTTAAAGAAAGGTTATCACGTTAGCCAGGCATGGTGGTGGCGCCCCTGTAATCCTGCTACTCAGGAGGCTGAGGCAGGAGAATTCCTTGAACTGGGAGGCAGAGGTTGCAGTGAGCCAAGATTACCCCACTGCACTCCAGCCTGGGTGACAGAGCAAGACCCTGTCTCACATACACACACACACACACACACACACAAGCACACACATGTCATCTCTGCGTGGCTATTAGCTTGGTGCCTTAAGGTCTCTTCTCTTAAGGAAGGGGCACTAGAGTTCATTCATTCAACAAATATTTAGATAGACTAAAGGTCCCCCCATTAACAGGGAGGCAAATGCTGTGATCTCTTTCCCATTCTCAATGTGCCAAGTGGGGATCCACTTTGATTTTTTAAAGCTACTGTTTTCTAACATTTAGTTCATATCTTATATTTTGGCAAAATAGGTAGTTTTCCACTATAATGTGACAGGATAAACAGATTTTAGGTTCCTACAATATTTTGTTCTTGTTTTTTCTCTTTTTTTTTTTTTGAGACAGAGTCTTGGTCTGTCGCCCAGGCTGGAGTGCAGTGGCATGATCTTGGCTCGCTGCAACCTCCACCTCCCAGGTTCAAGCGATTCTCCCGCCTCGGCCTCCCGAGTAGCTGGGACTAGAGGCACATGCCACTGTGCCTGGTTAATTTTTGTATTTTTAATGGAGACGAGGTTTCACCATGTTAGCCAGGCTGGTCTCGAACTCCTGGCCTCAAGTGATCTGCCCACCACGGCCTCCCAGAGTGCTGGGATTACAGAGGTGAGCCACCGAGCCCAGCCTCGTTTCAAGTCTTTGAACTTGTTTGACTCATTTTACCCACCAACGTGATTCTTAGATGTTGACTTTGCTGAATGAAATGCTGTATCTCAAATTATTTTCTAATATTATGAGCAAAATATGAATGAGGCCAGTGGAATTAGATCGTTATGTTGGATCAGCATTGAAGTCCAGGTTTTGTCGCTACACAGAGCTCATGACCTTAAACTTAGGAAACCTACACTGAATAAAATAATGAAGTGTTTTATTTCATTATTTGTGGGTCATCAAGTCTGCAACTTATTCTTTCATAAAAAAAACTGTTAGTGTTCTTTGGTTATGCAACTTATTCTTAATTGGTTCAGAAATGTTAATAATTAGGGAATCTGGGTGATAAGTGTGTGAGAACACCGTAATATATGTATTTTGTAACTTACAAATAAATGTGAGATTATTTCAGAATTTAAAAATATTTTTAAAAAGAACATTAACATTTACTTCAAGAAACTTTCTGCCATTGTTAAATCCTAATTCCTCTTACTGATTACAGATCAAATAACAAAACAAAGCATATTGAAGAAGAGAACTTGATTGACGAAGACTTTCAAAATCTAAAACTGCGGTCGACAGGCTTCACCAATCTTGGAGCAGAAGGGAGCGTCTTTCCTAAGGTCAGGATAGCGGCCTCCAGAGACAGCCAGATGCAAAATCCCTATTCAAGCCACAGCAGCATGCCCCGCCCTGACTATTAGGTGAGTCAGTGGGCTTTTTCTCCTGCTTTTGGGAGTGAATGCACCAGGGCAGAGCAGAGACCTGGTTGCTGAATCTTCGATCCTTGGCTGCCCCGCAGGCTTTCTTTTTCTTTATTGAAAGAGAGAGAGAGAGAGAGATCAAAAAGGAAGTTCCCTGCTGTCGTAACTCTGAGCATCTATGTGACTACAGACACATCACTTAATTTCCCTGGCCTTTGATTTTCTCATCTGTAAAAAGGTCAGCTTAATTTAGATACCCCTAAGTTCCCTTTAGATTACCAACTCCATGAATACGACTCCAGAGATTATGATGATGACACTTCTCAGACTGTTTGAAGACCTAGGTCCTCAGCCAGGACCAGGGAAGGACACTGGATGTAAACATAGTTCTGTGGGATCCTTTTCACCAGGCTGTGTAAAGGCAACGCTCTCTTTCCCTGCCGCTTGATCTCAAGGCAACTCTCTCTCTCTCTCTCTCTCTATGTATATATATAAGTTCTATTTGTTGTTGTTGTTGTTTTGAGACAGGGTCTCACTCTGTCACCCAGACTTGAGTCCAATGGTACGATCTTGGCTCACTGTAGCCTCAACCTCCTGGGCTTAAGTGATCCTCCTACCTCAGCCTCCCAAGTAGCTGGGACTACAGGCACATGCCGCTATGCCTGGCTAATTTTGGTATTTTTTGTAGAGACAGGGGTTTCTGCCATGTTGCCCAGGCTGGTCTCAAATTCCTAAGCTCAAGTGATCCTCTCGCCTCGTCCTTCCAAACTGCTGGGATTACAGGCATGAGCCACTGAACTGGGCATCAGTCCACTTCTAAAGAGATGAAATGGAGCTTAGCTTGTTGGCTCATCCCATACTCCTAGCACTTTGGGAGCCTGAAGTAGGAGAATTGCTTGAGCCCAAGAGTTCGAGACCAGCCTGGGCAAATAATGAGACCCCATTTTTACAAAAAATAATAATAATAAAAGATAGCTTTTTAAAAAAGGAGATAAAGCTAGTTAGGCTGGCGATACTGTATTTCTCTAGGGAGAACTTTCAAGGACAACAGCTTGTACCCACTGGGTTTGTATTGGATAATCATAGCTGTCACTTCTTAGTGTGATTGAATGAAATGTTGAAAGAAGGAAGCCTGTAAGAGACTTTAGGAGGAAGAGTGACAGGAGACAGATGGAAAGAAGGAAGATGGTAAAGGAAGAGGAGAAAGGGAGCTGGGAAAGAGATGGGGAATGGAAGAGACGTGAGAGAAATGATAGGGAGAATATGGGATAAAGCTGAAGAAGACAAATAATGTTAATGAAAGTAATGTTAATAATTTACAGATCTAAACGATCTCATATGTTTCTGTTGGAGTATTTTCTAAGAGTATTATCTCTCCCTCTCTCTTTCTGTCTAGAATCATAAGAATGTGGAACCCGCCATAGCCCCCAACCAATGTACAAGCTATTATTTAGAGTGTTTAGAAAGACTGATGGAGAAGTGAGCACCAGTAAAGATCTGGCCTCCGGGGTTTTTCTTCCATCTGACATCTGCCAGCCTCTCTGAATGGAAGTTGTGAATGTTTGCAACGAATCCAGCTCACTTGCTAAATAAGAATCTATGACATTAAATGTAGTAGATGCTATTAGCGCTTGTCAGAGAGGTGGTTTTCTTCAATCAGTACAAAGTACTGAGACAATGGTTAGGGTTGTTTTCTTAATTCTTTTCCTGGTAGGGCAACAAGAAGCATTTCCAATCTAGAGGAAAGCTCCCCAGCATTGCTTGCTCCTGGGCAAACATTGCTCTTGAGTTAAGTGACCTAATTCCCCTGGGAGACATACGCATCAACTGTGGAGGTCCGAGGGGATGAGAAGGGATACCCGCCATCTTTCAAGGGTCACAAGCTCACTCTCTGACAAGTCAGAATAGGGATACTGCTTCTATCCCTCCAATGGAGAGATTCTGGCAACCTTTGAACGGCCCAGAGCTTGCAACCTAGCCTCACCCAAGAAGACTGGAAAGAGACATATCTCTCAGCTTTTTCAGGAGGCGTGCCTGGGAATCCAGGAACTTTTTGATGCTAATTAGAAGGCCTGGACTAAAAATGTCCACTATGGGGTGCACTCTACAGTTTTTGAAATGCCAGGAGGCAGAAGGGGCAGAGAGTAAAAAACATGACCTGGTAGAAGGAAGAGAGGCAAAGGAAACTGGGTGGGGAGGATCAATTAGAGAGGAGGCACCTGGGATCCACCTTCTTCCTTAGGTCCCCTCCTCCATCAGCAAAGGAGCACTTCTCTAATCATGCCCTCCCGAAGACTGGCTGGGAGAAGGTTTAAAAACAAAAAATCCAGGAGTAAGAGCCTTAGGTCAGTTTGAAATTGGAGACAAGCTGTCCGGCGAAGGGTGCGAGAGGGAGCTTGTGCTCAGGAGTCCAGCCGTCCAGCCTCGGGGTGTAGGTTTCTGAGGTGTGCCATTGGGGCCTCAGCCTTCTCTGGTGACAGAGGCTCAGCTGTGGCCACCAACACACAACCACACACACACACACAAATGGGGGCAACCACATCCAGTACAAGCTTTTACAAATGTTATTAGTGTCCTTTTTTATTTCTAATGCCTTGTCCTCTTAAAAGTTATTTTATTTGTTATTATTATTTGTTCTTGACTGTTAATTGTGAATGGTAATGCAATAAAGTGCCTTTGTTAGATGGTGTCCTTGTGTCTGGGGCTTTTTTTTCATTTCTTTATCTTTCTTTTTTTTTTTTTTTTTTTTTTTTGAGACACGGTCTTGCTCTGTCACCCAGGCTGGAGTGCAGTAGTGTGAACATGACTCACTGTAGCCTCAAACTCCTGGGTTCAAACAATCCTCCCATATAAGCCTCCTGAGTAGGTGGGGCTACAGAAGTGTGCTATCATGCCCAGCTAATTTTTTTGTTGTTGTTGTTAGAGACAGGGTCTCACTATGTTGCCCAGGCTGAGTTTGGGGGTTTTGATGATGCACACAGCAGTTAGTCTCATTTTAAATAGCAAACGTGACACATGGTAAATGGGAGTGACTGATATCTGCTATCCTTATTAGGGGTTATTGGATTACCCAAGATAACGTTCTACTGCATAGTAGACATTTGCTTCCTCCACGCACATCCCACTCCTACCCCATGATGACGAGCATTTTGGGTGGGGCTGATCCTGCTCCCAGCTACAGAGGTTGGCTCTGGTTGGCTCAAGCCAATCAGCGAAATCCCATGCCTCCTTGCCACAGTAATCGTCCTAAAAGTGAACGTGTGGCATAAGTGGATACAATTAGAATAAAGCCTAAACTTTGGTAGGAAGTTTGGAGAAAGAGAAACTTTCTTCTTCTGGAAAGTGGGCTTGAGGGTGTGAAGTCTTGAACTGCTTCTGTTTTGCTGGGGACAAAGCTGACACACACAGAGGAGAAGAACTGAGAGAACCAGAGAGAAATGGACCTGGCACCTTGATCAAACCATACCTGAAGCCTCTGGAATTTCCTCTGCTACAAGGCCAGTTTGAGTAGTTTTTTCCTGTTATTTGCAGTCAAAAAATCCTCACTGATACCACTTATGTTTATTCTTGTATTCTCATGGCTAAATGGTGAATCACATATAAGAAACATACTCTTATGAGCTATTAATGCCCACACTGAAGACATTAGCCATAAACCAATCAGTTAACAGCAGCAGAGTTATTGCAGGCAGAACTTAAAATTGGCTGGCGACTGTAATTTGTCATCACAGACTCTATTTCTGACCTGCATATTACCCCCTTTATATTTAAATATGATTCTGGATTCAGTACTAGTAGAAGGCTATTTCTAAAGAGGCCTTTCCCCCTTCCTGATCCCCCTTTGGACCAGAGCATGCCAACTCCTGTCACTTCTCAAAGGTCCTGAGCCATACTAATTCTGGGCTTCCTGGGCCATTCTTCAAAGACTTGCATTGCTATTGTTTGACTAAAAATAATCTCCTAAAGATATATATGTATAATGTTTATGAAAATGGCTTTTGCATTTGGATTCAAAAAGTTCTTTTTGATTATTGTGCAATATGACCTATAATTCATTTGTTTCTGCTTGCTGGTAACTTTGCAAAGGTTCTCTTACTAATTGTTCTGCCATTTTGGAGGGCTGTCAGAGTGAACTTTCTACGATGCATATCTGATTGTGACACTCCCTTGCTTAAGCTTTCAGGGGTCATCCACTGAGAAATAGAGCTCATAGAATAAAGTCAGACTCCTGGTGGCATGGCACTCCTAGACATCCAGTTACTGCCGCTGATTGTGCTGGCTTTGCCTCATGACCCTCCCCACGATGCACTACCACTTTGGCCATACCTGCTGTTTCCTAAACATACCACCTCTTTAATTTATTATTATTATTATTATTATTATTTTTGAGACAAGGTCTGGCTCTGTTGCCCAGCCTGGAGTGCAGTGGTGTGATCTTGGCTCATTGCAAACTGCCTCCCAGGCTTAAACCATCCTCCCATCTCAGCCTCCTGAGTAGCTGGGACTACAGGCACTTGCCACCACACTTGGCTAATTTCTGTGTTTTTGTAGAGACGAGGTTTTGCCATGTCACCAGGCTGGTCTTGAATTCATGAGCTCAAGCAATCCACCTGCCTTGGCCTCCCAAAGTGCTGAGATTACAGACATGAGCCATCGTGCCCAGCCAACATATCATCTCTTCATGCCTCCATTCCTTTGCTCATGCTTTCCCTCTTGCTTTTCCTCATGCTCATGCTTTCCCATTTTGGAATGCCCGTTTCCTTCAACTACCTAATGTCTTAATCTGTTTGAGCTGTATTACAAACTACCACAGACTGAGTGGCTTACAAACAGCATAAGTTATTTCTCACAGTTCTGGAGGCTGGGAAGTCCAAGATCAAGGTGTCAGCCAATTTGGTGTCTGGTGAGGACCCAGTTCCTCATAGATGGCCATCTTTTCACTGTAACCTCGCATGTTGGAAGGAGCAAGAGATCTCTCTGGGTTTTTTGTTTTTTGTTTTTTGTTTTTTGATGGAGTCTTGCTCTGTCACCCAGGCTGGAATACAGTGGTGGGATCTTGGCTTACTGCAACCTCTGCCTCTTGGGTTCAAGCAATTCTCCTGCCTCAGCCTCCCAAGTAGCTGGGACTACTACTGCAGCCATCACGCCCAGCTAATTTTTTGTATATTTAGTAGAGACGAGGTTTCACCATGTTAGCCAGGATGGTCTCTATCTCCTGACCTTGTGATCCACCCGCCTCAGCCTCCCAAAGTGCTGGGATTACAGGTGTGAGCCACTGCGCCTGGCCTGGGGTCTCTTTTATAAGGACATTAATCCCATCCATGAGGGCTCCACCCTCATTAACTAATAACTTCCCAAAGGTCCCACCTCCTAATAGCATCATATCAGGCTTTAGGATTTAATACATGAATCTTGAGGGTACCTAAACATTTAGACCACAGCACCTGATAAATACCTCCATCTGTCTAGATCAACTAAACCATTTTCTCCTCTGGCTACCCCAGTACTCTCAAGTAGAGTTGCCTCCTTCATGTCCCAACTGGTCCTGTAACCAGTTCCCCCAGAGAAGTGGTTGTATCCATGGTTCCTTCTAACCCAGCACAATGCCTGGCATAGAACAAGTATTAAATAATTGTGAAATGGGAGTGTAAAACAGGACTCTTGCAGCTCAACCTTGAAGAATATGATCATTATCTTGATTGTGGCACTGGTGTCACAAGTATACACATGTCAAACATTGTCCAATTGTACACTTTATAAATGTACACTTTGGTGTATGTCAATTATACCTTCACAAAGCTGGGGTTTTTTATTTTTATTTTTTAAGTGGGGAGTGAACTATTATGCAGAGCTGTCTCCAACCTTGAGGGCGGCACCTTCTAGGCACAGCCCTAAGACAGGACGAGAAAACGCACATGTCACACTGCTGGCTCGCCGCATTAGACCGAAGGTCCTCTGAGGTTGGCTTTGGGTGAAACAACAGGAATGGCCCCCTGCCCTGACAGCGGCAGGTCTTAGCTTCACATTGGGATCCCCTGAGGAGGTATAAAAGTTACTGATGCCTGGGTCCCATTCCAGAGCACATCAGTCTAGGGCAGACCTGAGTCTCAGGAGTATTTAAACTCTCACCTGCACGTTTTTTTGTTTTGTTTTGTTTTGTTTTTGTTTTTGTTTTTGACAGAGTCTCCCTCTGTCACCCAGGCTGGAGTGCAGTGGCACGATCATGGCTCATGGCAGCCTCTAACTCCGGCCTTAAGCCATTTTCCCCCCTCAGCCTCCTGAGTAGCTGGGATTCCAGGAGCCACCCGCCACGCCCTGCGCTCCCAGGTGCTTCTAATGTGCGGTGGAGTTTGAGAACCACTGTTTCAGGTCACTGCGTTGGCTAATGGTCCAACTCGAGGTCACATCACATCATTTCCCATTCCTTCCTCCGAGAGTCTAGAAGCCAAGAGTCACATTGTGGACAAGAAGCCCCAGTAAGCTCCAAGTCTCTTTATGGAGAAGGTGACCAGGCATCCAGATTGCATCAACACCAAAACCGTTTGAGGCTGAACTCTTTTGTGCCATTTTGCCCCCAAACCTACCCTGTCCTTCCGCCCCTTTCTGCGGCTGGGCAAATCTCGGGGCCGGTAGGTGGCGCTGTCTCCTATGGCTTGCAGAAAACTCAACTTCCGGCGGGGCGGTGCTTTTAAAAGGCTTTTTTGAAATCATTAACCTTCATTTTATTATTTCTTTTTATCGAGACAGAGTCTCACCCTGTTGCCAAGGCTGGAGTGCAGTGGCGAGATCTCGACTCACTACAACCTCCGCCTCCTGGGATCAAGCGATTCTTCTGCCTCAGCCTCCCGAATAGCTGGGATTACAGGTGCGCACCACCATGCCCGACTAATTTTGTATTTTTAGTAGAGACAGGGTTTCACCATGTTGGCCAAGCTGGTCTTGAACCCCTGACCTCAGTCATCCTACCGCTTTGGCCTCGCAAAGTGCTGGGATTACAGGTGTGAGCCACTGCACCTGACCTTAAAACCATTAACTTTTAATGCACCATTTCTAAGTTTCTCCTTGGACTTTTCCTTTGTCGGTCTCTTTATTCCTTGTTCTTGTGCTAGGGAGAAATGAATGTTACGCTGTTTGCTCTTGTTGAGATATTTGCATCATTTTTACTGAATCATTAGAGATCATATATTGTCCTCTTTATTGCTCTTATAATACATAACCATAAGCAATGTTAATGTCATATTAATGGTGCATAAAGTTTGGTACAATTGTTCAGAGAAATCAATGTTTTATTTAGTGGTGATTGTACAAAATTAAAAAGGAGATAAATCCATTTTCATTGAAAAATTCTTCAGTTAAATAAAAAACAAAATGCCACCCGTGGGAGGTGAGGTGAGCAAGATCTGTCTGGGTTTTCCCTGAGAGTTCTCCGAGAACTCCAGTTTGCCATTAATTGACAATCCACAGTGCAAAAAGCAAGGTTGGAGATTAGGTTGGGGAGAGCCCTGGAAAACATATGGGGGTGTTCTTCTCAGTCTCAGGGCTATGAAATGTGGTGCTTTTATTCAAAGACAGAAGCCTGGGGCAAACCATCAAAGGCCTCATAATTTCTGCAGGCCTGGTAACATTTTTCCTGAGCCCACAATCACGACATGTGGGCCAATAAGGAAATTCTCTGCTACTTCCAGGTGAGAGAATCAGTTTGAAAATCAACAACAACAATAATATTTCATATATTATGAAGCACTCCCTATATGCCAGGCACAATTCTTGTGCCTCACACATATTAACCCCTTTAATTCTCACGATAATTATGAAGTAGGTACTGTTTTCATGCCTGTTCAATAGTAGGGGAAATAGAGGCAAGTAACTAGTCTGCAGTCACATATCTAGGAAGTGACATAGCCAGGATTTGAGCCAGGCAGTCCGACTCCATTGCCTACCTCTCTGTCATTTAATGTTAAAGTATTAACAGAGGTAATATATTTCAATAGTCATTAGGAACAATGTGACATATATCTGAAGCTGAGAGTGTCCTGTATTTACCAGGACCTGGTGCCAGATGCAAATAGAGTGGTGGATGAAACACAGGCTTCATCGTCCTGGAGCTCACAGGTTAATGGCCTTTATTACCAAAAGTGCAAAACTCTTTCTTTACTTATGTCATTGTTCAAATTTCATAAAGTATTCTCATATTCTCTCCAGTAAAGTAACTCATCTAAAACTACCTGCAACATGCCTGCTGCTGCTTTTTTTTTTTTTTTTTTTTTGAGACAGGGTCTTGCTATGCTGGCGAGGCTGGAGTGCAGTGGCATGATCATGGCTCACTGCAGCCCTGACCTCCTGGGCTCAAGCAACCCTCCCACTTCAGCCTCCTGAGTGGTGGGACCACAGGTGAATGCCACCACACCCAGCTAATTTGTAAAATATTTTGGAGCGATGAAGTCTCACTATGCTGCCCAGGCTGGCTATGAGCCCTGGGCTCAAGTGATCCTCCCACCTTGGCCTCCCAAAGTGCTTGGATTCCAGGTGTGAGCCACCATGCCTGGCCTGCTTCTCATTTATTACCCCAGATATGACTTCCTCTTTGTTTGGGAACCCTCCAGCTTTTCTATCTTGTGTGAAGGCTCTCCATTCTCTAATCAGCTGTGGTGTCCTGCCCTTATGCAGTGATGGGAGGAATCTTGGAGGCTTCTTTCCTTTTGGTGGAAACAATAGCCTCCTGACTGGGTCCAAGTCAAAAATGAATCCCCACTGGACAGCCAGCCCCTTTGCTGCACCTGAACTTCCTGAGGGAAAATCCTCTGTTTTATTTCTTTGCTATGTAAAAAGCCCTCAACAAAATTTATTGAATGTAAAAATTAAGTCCCTATTTCAATGAAGTGGCATGGCATCCTAGAGCAAAGTGTGTCCTGGAATATGAAAACAAATAAATAGAATCAGGGCTAAGATTTGAAAGCATCTCTTAGCCAGCCCTGAGTAAGGGGTCTTTACCATTTTCTTTCTTTCTTTTTTCTTCTTTTCTTTTTTTTCTTTCTTTCTTTTCTTTTCTTTTTTTTTTGAGACAGAATCTCACTCTTGTCACCCAGGCTGGAATGCAATGGCGCAATCTAGGCTCACTGCAACCTCCGCCTCCCTGGTTCAAGTGATTCTCCTGCCTCAGCCTCCCAAGTAGCTGGGATTACAGGCATTTGCCACTTCTCTGGCTAATTTTTGTATTTTTAGTAGAGACAGGGTTTCACCACGTTAGTCAGGCTGGTCTCGAACTCCTGACCTCAGGTGATCCGCCTGCCCCAGCCTCCCAAAGTACTGGGATTACAGGTGTGAGCCTGTGCACCCGGCCTTTTTTTTTTTTTTTTTTTTTTTTTTTTTTTTTTTTTTTAAGATATGGGGTTTTGCGGTTTTGCTGTGTTGACCAGGCTGGTCTCAAACTCTTGGCTTCAAGTGATCCTCCTGCTTCAGCCTCCCAAAGTGCTGTCATTTTCTTTCTTTCTTTTTTTTTTTTTTTTGAGACGGAGTCTCGCTGTGTCGCCTAGGCTGGAGTGCAGTTGCACAATCTCGGCTCACCGCAAACTCTGCCTCCCGGATTCACGCCATTCTCCTGCCTCAGCCTCCGGAGTAGCTGGGACTACAGGTGCCTGCCACCACGCCTGGCTATTTTTTTTGTATTTTTGGTAGAGATGGGGTTTCACTGTGTTAGCCAGGATGGTCTTGATCTCCTGACCTCGTGATCCGCCTGCCTTGGCCTCCCAAAGTGCTGGGATTACAGGCGTGAGCCACCGCGCCCGGCTGTCATTTTCTTAATGAAGAGAATTAACTTACACGATATCCTCTAAATGGTACATAAGTCTCATTCCATAATAGAGTATCTGTCATTTTTAACTAATCATTTTTTGCTGCTGTTATCCACAGTCTCAAGTTAAAAAAAAAAAAAAGACCTCAAAGCATCAATACAAATAGATATTTGGACAATGGACTTCACCTGAATATTCTAATCAAGCCACATCTATTATTGCTCATGTGTCTTCCTGATAAGCCCCCTACCCCTACCCGCATAAAGTGGTGATTCAGGTCCTTCCTGTTTTGTTTTCAAGGTCATTACTGCTCTGCATCAATCCAGTAGAAAGCCAAAGAATATAGAGGATTTTGCAAGAGAGATTTTTTTACGAATCAAGTCTGGTATTATTGCACCTCATTTTCCCCCACATCATATTGGCTTAGAACTTGTCACATAACAGCACCCAACACCCCAAGGGAGGCAGGGGGAATATAGAAGAGCTACTTGTCTAGGAAGATAGCACTTTGTGAACAGCTCTCTAGTCTCTGTTTCTCTCCCTTCCTTCACCTTACAAAATTTCCTTATCCTTTGAGACCCAGCATAAACACCATTATTTATCCCTAACCCTGGAACAGTATTTGTCACATGGTATACACTCAATAAATACTTGTTGGATAAATGCATCATTCCACAAACATTTTTTTAAAAATTTTTCTTTATTTTGTAGAGATGGGGTCTTGCTATGTTGCCTAGGCTGGTCTTGAATCCCTGAGCTCAAGCCCTCCTGCCTCGGCCTCCCAAGTGCTGGGATTACAGGCATGAGCCACTACGCCTAGCCAACAGACACTTTTTTCAGTGCCCACTCTCAGGGAGTTGAGTAATAAGTCAGAGATTAATTACATAAGCAAATAACTTCAACCTCAACTCTTCCAATGGAGGCAAGGACCAAGTTCTCTAAGAACATGAAGGAAGCCAGCTGTGGTGGCTCACACCTGTCATCCCAGTACTTTGGGAGGGCAAGTGGGGAGGATTAATAGAGCCCAGAAGCTCAGGCAACATACTAGGTTGATCAGACTGGGCAACATAGTGAGATCCCACCTCTCCCTCCAAAACAACAATAACAACAAAAACAAACAAAAAAGAAGGACATGGAGGAAAACATTCTGTCAACAGTAGTTCTGGAAGGCTTCACAAAGGAAGCAACATTTGAGCGGGGTATCAAAAGACAAATAGGAGTTTATCAGTCAGAAAAGATCAGGGATAGGGCCTTTGAAGGAAGAAACACAATCTGCAAAGATAAGAATGTATCTGTCTGTGAGGGTGGGAGTAGGGGCCAGGCTCTGAAGGGCTTTGTGAGTTGTGCAATCTGATTCCTGGTCTACTTCAGTATACTTTGATCTTTCAAATATACCTGGTATATGTGCTCTGCCTCCTTTTTCTTTTTAAAAATTTTTTTTTTTTTTTTTGGTTTTTCTTTTTTCTTTTGTAGAGACAAGGTCTCACCATGTTTCCCAGGCTAGTCTTGAACTCCTGGGCTCAGGTGATCCTCTCACCTCAGCTTCCCAAAATGCTGGGATAACAGGCATGAGCCACGTGCATGCCCAGCTTCTTCTTCTCCCTTTTTTTTTTTTTTTTTTTTAAGACAAGGTCTCACTCTGTGTCCCAGGATGGAGTACAGAGTGGTGCAATCATAGCTCACTATAACCTCGAACTCCTGGGCTTAAGCAATTCTTCCACCTCAGCCTCTCAAGTAGCTGGGACAACATGCATGTCATTACTGTGCCTGGCTAATTTTTCATGAGACGAGCTTTCACCATATTGCCCATGCTGGTCTGCTTCAAGCTCCTGGGCTCAAGCAATCCTCCTGCCTTGGCCTCCCAAAGTGCTGGGATTACAGGCATGAGGCACCACACTCAGCCCCCTACATCTTTTTGAGTTGACTAAAGCCAAGTGTGGTCTCTGAAAGGCTCAAGAGTCTGAATGTCTAGTCTAACATAAGAAGAACCCCTAGTGAGCATTGCAGGCATCATGTGTTATATTATGGTCTCTGAAATATTGGAGGGGACAGTGATCAATCTCCACTGAAGCTGGGAGAAGAGGAAATTATCAAACGCCCTTGAGTTACAAGGAATGAAGTATTTCCTGATTGATGATTAAATAATTGGGGTGGATTCGCTAGGAAGCTGATGGAGGCCTCTTGGGACATCCTTTAAAGAGGAAAGGTGATCATTTTTAGAGTCCACCCGTAAGACAGGCCCTCGTAGTCTTCCCACATAAAGAACACGTTCAAACAGGCACTCCGTCTTCTATGTAAGCACAGTGCTTTTTTGTAGAAGAATTTTTAGTCGGCATATCAGGTTACGTAAAGTAGAGCCTGCTGCCAAGTGCGGAACACATTTGGCTTTGCAAGTGGTAATTATAGAGCCAGCTCTGGCAGGGACCAGGCCCTTCACTTTCCAGATGAGCAAACTGAGGTCCAGAGGGTGGCAGGCAGTTGCACGGTTGCTCAGCTAGTTGATGGCAATGAGGACTGGAACTCAATTCTTCTGATCCTGGGCCCAGATTTCTCATTTTCCTCCACCAGCAATTGAATATGAGGGGCCGTATTCTACAAAAGGGCATCAGCTACTGCAAACAGGTGAAAGCTGGGTCCTGGGCTGGTGGCTGATGGCTGAGCCATGGCTTCTTGTGTACCTGGTCCTTGAGCAGCTGCTCAGCCTCCATTCCCCACCCCAGCCCCAAACATGACACCCCAAGAAGGGTAGGGGTCCAGAAGCTTGTCCCATCTTTTGAAAGGCTGCTGAACTGCTAGCTAAGCACTGTTTTAAAGGCCACTAGTATACCTAAGACAAGGTAAAGGTGAGAGGCATGATGGTTCACGCCTGTAATCCCAGCACTTTGGGAGGCCAGGGGCAGGAGGATTGCTTGAGCCCAGGAGTTCAAGACCAGCATGAGCAACATAGGGGACTCCTGTCTCTACAAAAAATAAAATAATTAGTCTGGTGTGGTGGTGCCCACGTGGGCCCAGCTACTTCAGAGGCTGAGGCGGGAGGATTGCCGGAGCCCACGAGGTTGAGGCTGTAGTGAGCTATGATGGTGCCACTGCACTCCAACCTGGGCAACAGCGTGAGACCCTGTCTCAAAAGAAAAGGAATTCCAAGAAAGTGGTGCCGAAGTGGCTGAGGAATAATGCTGGCTCAGCTTCCAAGAGTGTTCCCATGTACTGGTTCTTCCATCTTCAGGTATCTCTGTCCTTGCTTGGAGCTGTGATATTCTGGGCCTTCTGTCTTATCACTCCACTCCTATAGCATTTCTCCCCAAGCCACATCTGTGTAGAACAAGCTTGTTCAACCTGTGGCCTGTGGGCCACATGAGGCCCAGGATGGCTTTGAATGTGGCCCAACACAAATTCGTAAACTTTCTTAAAACATTGTAAGATTTGGGGGGGAGGGGGGATTTTTTTTTTAAGCTCATCAGCTATCGTTCGTATTAGTGTATTTTATGTGTGGCCCAAGACTTCTTCTTCCAATGTGGCCCAGGGAAGGCAAAAGATTGGACACCCCTGGTGTAGACCATACCTGTTCTGTGTCTCTTCTCCATCTCCTGCCTACTCCTTTATTACTGGCATTTACTCAAGAAGTCTCTAAACATGATTGGTTTAAAATATAGTGTGTGTGTTTATGTGTATTTGTATTCATTCATTCTACTTTTTACTGAAATAACTGGAAAGGAATCTATGCCCTTTAGGCGATATGAGAAAACATCCAGGAAAAGAGGAACGCATTGTGATTGCTTTGCTCCAGCGGAAAGAGGGCATTTAGAGAAAGAATCCCGGAGAGTTTCCTCCATGTCTAAGCTCTACTGATAATCTTAAAGAAAATTTTACATAAGCAATATCCGATGTGAAAAAAAAAATAAAACAAGCATGGCCAACTTAATTGAAAAATGCTGGGGCCAGGCACGGTGGCTCACGCCTGTAACCCCAGCACTTTGGGAGGCCGCAACGGATGGATCGCAAGGTCAGGAGATTGAGACCATCCTGGCTAACACGGTGAATCCCTGTCTCTACTAAAAATACAAAAAATTAGCCGGGCATGGTGGTGGGCGCCTGTAGTCCCAGCTACTGGGGGAGGCTGAGGCAGGAGAATGGCATGAACCTGGGAGGCGGAGCTTGCAGTGAGCCGAGATCGCACCACTGCACTCCAGCCTGGGTGACAGAGCGAGACTCTGTCTCAAAAAAAAAAAAAAAGAAAAAGAAAAATATCACAACTTTTACTATAATTTCATTAATGGATTTGTTAACATCATTCATGAAAGCTGGAAAATATATATTTCCTCTAGAATATATAATTAAAAAGTATTTTCAAAATTAACCTTTCAAAAATTGCCCTCAGAAAGATGTAATAATTAATGAGTATTTTCAGAATTGGTCATTAAATGCTTATGTGTGCTTCTTAACAGTGTCAGAGAAATATGACATTTCTATGACTTACAGCTACATTTGCACAGTAAAAGCAACAACACCAAAGAGAAACACCTATCCCTATGTTGAAAATTTCTGTCGAGACTTGTTTGGTACTCCGTTCCTCAACGTGAAATTCCACCCCCCTCGCACTTGGCAATGACCACTATGCACATGCTGAACCTAAAAATAAGCCATCAAATAAAAATTACTGAGATCTACTATATGCCAGTTACCATAATAGGCTATTTTCACTAACAGGGAACCCAGTGTGCCCCTGGACGTGTCACCTGCTTGTCTCCCATGTTCATCCATCATCTAGGTGTCATTTTTGGGTCTGCCCTCAGTAGTCCCTTATTGGCTGTGAACTCTGAGAGCTGGCACAGGGATTACTTTTTCCTAACCAGGACCATGGTGGACAGGGAAAGAAAAACTTATGACAGAGCATTTTCCTATAAAAAGGAATATAATTTGGTATTTTTCAAATAAAAAGTTAATCATTTTAATTTTATTTTATTTTGAGACAAAATGTCACTCTGTTGTCCAGGCTGGAGTGCAGGGGTGCGATCTTGGCTCACTGCAACCTTCACCTCCTAGATTCAAGCAACTATCATACCTCAGCCTCCTGAGTAGCTAGGATTACAGGATCATGCCACCACATCCAGCTAATTTTTGTATTTTTAGTAGAGATGGGTTTTCACCATGTTGGCCAGGCGGGTCTCGAACTCCTGACCTCTGGTGATCTTCCTGCCTTGGCCTTCCAAAGTGCTGGGATTACAGGCATGAGACACCACTGCACCCAGCCTAAAAAGTTAATCTTAACATTAAAGAAAATTGTATACATGTGTCATAGGCCTATCAATCTCTACAAAAGAGTCACCAGAGTCACTCATTTCTTGCAGTGTGGTAAATCCTAGGCATGACTACTAAAAGCAGAGTAAATTAAGTGCCTTATCTAAACTAAGGGGTATACTGTAGGATAGTTGTTTTTCTGCCCCGAACTCTTTTTCTCCCTGCATGTTAAATTACAGGTATGCCTCAGTAAAATATTTCTGACTTGGATTAAAATTGAATTGCCCAACATAACAAGTCACTTTGGGAGTTGGTAAATCTGAATTGTGAAACAGGAAACTTAACGAATCTGATTTTTAAGTTTTTTTGTTTATTTATTTTTATGGGTAAAATAGACATAACATAAAATTTACCATTTTAACTTTTTTTTTTTTTTTTTTTTTTTTTTAACAGAGGCTCCCTCTGTCACCCAGGCTGGAGTGCAATGGCACGATCATGGCTCACCACAGCCTCGACCTCCTGTGCTCAAGCGATCCTCCCACCTCAGCCTCCTGAGTAGCTGGGACTACAGGCACTTGGCACAGTGCTAATTTTTTTTTTTTTTTTTTTTTTAATAGAGATGGGATTTCACCATGTTGCCCAGGCTGGTCTCGAACTCCTGGACTCAAGCAATCCACCTCCCTCCCCCCTTCCTCCCAAAGTGCTGGGATTATAGGTGTGAGCGACCACACCTGGCCCATTTTAACCATTTTTAAGTTTACCATTCAGTGGCATTAAGTACATTCACCATGTTTTGCAATTATTACTACCATCTATTTCCTGAACTTTTCCATTATCCCAAACTGAGGCCAGGAGTGGTGGCTCACTCCTGTAATCCCAGCACTTTGGGAGGCCGAGGCAGGCAGATCACTTGAGGTCAGGAGTTTGAGACCAAACTGAAAGTATTTACACATTAATTTAATTAATACTCTCAATTCTCCTCTCCCTCTAGGGTCTGGTAACCTCTATTCTACTTTCTGTCTCTGAATTTTTCATTCTATGTACTTTATACACAGTATGTGGAATCATACAATATTTTGTCCTTTTCTATATGGCCTATTTCACTTAGCATGTTTTCAAGATTCACCCATGCTGTAATATAACAGAATTTCTTTCCCTCTCTTCCTCACTCCCTCCCTCTTTTCCTTCTTTTTCATTTTTTTTTTGAGACAGGGCCTCACTGTCCCCCAAGCTGGAGTGCAGTGGTGCAATCATGGCTCATGGCAGCCTCAACTTCCCCAGGCTCAGGTGATCCACCTCAGCCTCCCAAGTAGCTGGGACTACAGGCATGCCACCACACCCAGCTAATTTTTGTATTTTTTTGTAGAGATGGGGTTTCACCATGTTGCCCAGGCTGGTCTCAAATCCTGAGCTCAAGCAATCCTCCTGCCTCGGTCATCCCAAAGTGTTGGGATTACAGGCATGAGCCACTTCTCCCAGCTGCATGTCAGAATTTCATTTCCTTTTTTTTTTTTTTTTTTTTTTTGAGGCAGCTATGCACTCTGTCGCATAGCTCACTTTAACCTCCAGCTACAGGGCTCCAACTTTAGGGCTCAAATGATTCTGTCTCCTCAGTCTCCCTATGTTGCTCAGGCCGGTCTTGAACTCCTGGCCTCCAGCAATCGTCCCATCCCGGCCTCCCAAAGTTCTGGGATCATAGGCATGAGCCATTGCAAAGGCCTTCATTTCTTTTAAAGGCTGATAATAGTCCACTATATGTACCTACTACATCCTGTCTTCTGTTCATCTGTTGATGGACACTTGGGTAGTTTCCACCTTTTAGCTATTGTGAATAATGCTGCTATGAACCTTGGTGTACAGGTATCTGTTTGAGTCCCTGCTTTCAATTTTTTGGAGGATATACCCAGAACTAGAGTTGTTGGGTCATATGGTAAGTCTATATTTAATTCTTGAACTCATCATAGTTTAAAACTAACAATAAGAAACATAAAATTTCTCTGGGTTATCCGTGCTCAAACCCCGTCGTCAAACTGATCCAAAACCAGCAGCCTCCTTTGGGTCCAGAAGCTTAGCAGTGATCAGACATGGAATGTTCCAGAAGTAGCCACAAAGGAAACTGTTCCAGTGGCTGGGGGGGGGGAGTTTTGCCTCGAGGTGAGCAATCAGTGCATACTGAATTTAATGAGTAGATGAAAGTCAAAGCATTTGAAGGGCATCTCCACTCTCCAGCTTAATTAAAAAAAAAGAAGAAGAAGAAGGGACAAGAAAAAAGGCATAAACCACAAAGCAAAAGATCAGAGAAAAGGCATCTCTAAACCAGTTTTAAGATATTGGAGCCTGGATCACTCAGGATTTAGAGCTTATGGCAGGTCTGGGCAAGTTAGGGGCTCAGGAAACCACCAGGTGATAATAGGAGGGGGGCTAGTAAGAAGGGAACCAGGGGCAGGTTTGATCGCAGAACTTTCCAAGTGCAGTTTAGGTAAGTGGCGGACTGTGTTGGATCTGAGTCTGAGACAGATCAAACTGATATTTCAACAGTTTGTAAAGCACTGGAGTTGGAAGAAGGAAGGTGACACGCAGAAGATCCGCTCCACAGGGCCTAGGCTTAAAGAATGCTGGATAAGGCCGGGCGCGGTGGCTCATGCCCCCAGCATTTTGGGAGGCCGAGGCGGGCGGATCATGAGGTCAGGAGATCCAGACCGTCCTGGCTAACATGGTGAAACCCTGCCTCTACTAAAAATAAAAAAAAAAATCAGCCGGGTGTGGTGGCACACGCCTGTAGTCCCAGCTACTTGGGAGGGCGAGACAGGAGAATTGCTTGAACCTGGGAGGCAGAGGTTGCAGTGAGCTGAGACTGCGCCACTGCACTCCAGCTTGGGCGACAGAGCGAGACACCGTCTCCAAAAAAAAAAAAAAAAAAGCTAGATAAGTACTAATTTTTATTGTAGTTATTAAGGCAATATTTACCCAGTTTCCAGGACTCCACGCCCCGTCCATCTAATCCATCCTACACTCCCCTGACAGACAAATCTTTTAAAATCACCACTTGGCACGCAACATCTCATAGCTCAAGCTCTTTCAGGGCATTGATTGATTGATTGATTGAGACAGAGTCTTGCTTTGTCGCCCAGGCTGGAGTGGAGTGCAGTGGCGCTATCTTGGCTCACTGCAACCTCTACCTCCTGGATTCAAGCGATTCTCAGGCCTCAGCCTCCAGAGTAGCTGGGATTACAGGCACCCACCACCATGCCCAGCTAATTTTTGTATTTTTAAAAGAGACAGGGTTTCGCCATGTTTAGCCAGGCTCGTCTCGAACTTTGGCTTCAAGCTATCCACCCGACTGGGTCTCCCAAAGTGCTGGAATTACAGACATGAGCCAACGCGCTGGCCCCATTATTTATAATCACTGCCTCTCAAACTGGGATAAGAGTAGCTCCAAGGCCACCGACCTGAGAGACAGGTAGCTCCAAGATAAACCCAGGACAGCTCCTGTAAAATGTTTAGGGACAAGCGTTTTACATCAAAACAAACATGAGGATATTATAGAATATGTTAACCCCAAATATCTGAGACCAGTCTCAGTCAATTTAGAAAGTTTATTTTGCCAAGGTTAAGGATGTGCCAGTGACGGGAAGTCCTGACAATATGTACCCAAGGTGGTCGGGGTTACAGTGTGCTTTTATACGTTTTAGGGAGACATGAGACATCAATCAATATGTGTAAGACGTACATTGGTTTGGTTTTGTAAGGCAGGACAACTTGAAGTGGGGGCTTCCAGGTTAGAAGCAGATAAGAGACAAAAGGTTGCATTCTTTTGGGTCCTTGATCAGCCTTCCACTGAATACACAATTTAGTCTGGCTCAGTGAATCTGCATTTTTACATAAACAATAGGCCAGAGGGAGCAATCAGGTATTCATTTGTCTCAGGTGAGCCTCAGAGGGATGACTTTGAGTTCTGTCTGTCCTTTGTCCAAAAGGAATTTCCTGTGGGTAAATTATGAGGGAGGTATGTAGCTTCTTAGCTATCTTATTTAGGCATAAAATGGGAGGCAGGTTTGCCTGACACGGTTCCCAGCTTGATTTTTCTCCTGGCTTAGTGATTTGGGGGCCCTGAGATTTATTTTCCTTTCACAAATACTATAAAGGAGCTTGCTATGGACTGCTGCATCTTTGCCCCCAGGCACACTATATTGTACTTCAAGAAGTTTACTTCCTCAGGCATTGAGGCACCACCTTGTTAAGTTTGGGAGGAGGCCAAGAAATAAAGGTTAACATCCAAACTCCTTGAGCTGGGCAGTTAGGACAGTTTTCCACTGGGCCCTCCAAGCCATTCTTCCACCAGGTCCCTGGCCTGCAAAGGTGAGACCCCTTTGTTCTTTCCCCCTTACTGCTTCAGTTTTAGCCAAGCCATGCTGCACTTTTGAACGAGGCATCCCAGCTGTCACTTCCTCCAGCAGTTAACCCCTCTGTCCCTCGGTTTCCTCAACTGGATAACAGTAGGGTTGTCGGAGGATGAAATGAGTTAATATGGGTAAAGGACTTAGAACAGTGCCTGGCTGGCAGTGTGCTCTCTGTACTTGGTAGGTATTCTATCGTTATTTTCCCCTACCTGAATGTCGCCTCTTCTCTTGCCTATCAACCACTCCACTCTAAACGCACTTGTAGCGAATCCAAGCCCAAGGCATCCTTTGCTGCACCATCTGAGGAAGACCCCACCCCACTCTTTATTGGCTAGTTCAGATCCAGCTTATATGTAAATGATAAGATGAAAGCCTGAGCATATGTTTTTGAGTCTATCAGTTTGATCATGGAAACTGACAGATTATCAGTAAGGACAACGAAATATAGCGCCATATTGGCCAGTCTCAAATCCTTGAAAGGTGCAAAAGTTAAAAAGTGAAAAGTGGGCGGGGCGAGGTGGCTCGCACCTGTAATCTCAGCACTTTAGGAGGCAGACACAGGAGGAATGCTTGAGCCCAGGAGTTCAAGACTAACCTGAGCAACACAGCGAGACCCCTATCTCTACAAAACATGTAAAAATTGTCCGGGTGTGGTGGCGCGCGCCTGTAGTCCCAGTTACTCAGGAGGCTAAGGTGGAGAAACCTTTGAGCCCGGGAGGTCCAGGCTGCAGTGAGCCAAGACTGGGCCAGTGCACTCCAGCCTGAGTGAGAGCAAGACGCTGTCTCAAAAAAAAAAAAAAAAAAAGAAAAAGAAAAAGAAATGTAGGTTTTACTTGTGCCTCCACGCCCCACCATGCCCTCCCTTGCTCATCCAGAAGTCGCTTTGCGGTTCCACGCGCGGGCGTCTACGTCCCATCTCAGGCCGCCGGCAGTGAGGCTTTGGGAGGATGAGGTGGTACCGGCACGACCCCCGTTCCTGCTCTCCCTCTCGCAGTCTAGCAACCGCCTTTGGCCCAAGTAATCTCGGCTCGCCTAATGCAGCGTGCCCCGCCCCTTTCCCGTGGCGACGGGCGGCTAAGCAACGGGAGCGGGCTCTACTCAGTGGTTTCGAGCCCCCCACGCCCCAAGTGAGTCGCAAGCGACTTCCACCTGGGCCCGTAGGGCCTCCGCGTCCCGGGCCGGTCCCCGCACAGGGCGGAGCTGGCCCGGCCCGGAGCTCGCCCCGCCCCGCCTCGCCGTAAGCTGACCGTGTGGCGGCCGGGCGGGGGCCTGGCAGGGGAGAGAAGGGGAGGAGAAAGGAGAGGAGGAAAGTGGAGCCTGGCGGGCCGGAGGGAGGAAGGGAAGGGGCGGAGGCCAGGGGCAGAGTGTGCCGGCGCGCGGGGGAGTCTCGGCGCTGGGCGCGTCTCGGAGCCCAAGTCGCGGCCGCCGAGCGGAGCCAGCCCCTCCCCTACCCGGAGCAGCCCGCTGGGGCCGTCCCGAGCGGCGACACTCCAGGGGTCCCGGCCGGCCGGCCAGCCAGGGCAGCCGCGGTCCGGGGACTCGGCCGTGAGTGCTGCGGGACGGATGGTGGCGGCGGGGCGCGGGCCAGCGCGGGCGCCGTGAGCCGGAGCTGCGCGCGGGGCATGCGGCTGCGGCCCCCGGCCCTCGGCCCCCGCGCTCCGGCCCCGGCCCCGGCCGCCGGCCCCCGCGGAGTGCAGCGACCGCGCCGCCGCTGAGGGAGGCGCCCCACCATGCCGCGGGCCCCGGCGCCGCTGTACGCCTGCCTCCTGGGGCTCTGCGCGCTCCTGCCCCGGCTCGCAGGTAAGCCGCGCCGCCCACGGCGCCCAGAGAAACTTTGTCGCGCACTCAGCCGCGGGCGGGCGTCTCGGAGGGGCGGGGAGCGCAGGCGGTGCCTGAGGGCGGAGGGCGCCTTTGGGGCACTCCCTGGTGGGCCAGTCGCTAGGGGACAGCCCCGCGGGGCGCTCCCCGCGCGCAGCCCCGCCGGGCTGTCGTGAGTCTCCTGTTCCCTCCCGGGCTGAGGAGGAGCTTCCCTTCCTGTGTAAACAGCCTGGCCGGCCTGCTGACCTAGCCCGCCAGGGCCCGCGCCCAGGGCACGGGGAGGACCGCCGCCAGCCCTGCCTTGGGGCCCGGGCTCTCCGTTGGCGGGCACAAAGCGGTCCTTGTGGCCGGCCGGGAGCGGGCGGGCTGCTGGGGGATGCCGTCGGTGCCCTGTTCCCGGAGAAGCAAGGGAGTCTCGAAACCCCAGCCAAAGCCCGGGGCCACCTCCACTCCGGAGGGCTCGCCTCCTGGAACGGCGGGTGCACAGGGCCCACAGCGAATCCTGGAGTTCGCTGCGCCTAGGCTAGCCGCCTGCCTTTGAAGATGCAGCCCCCACCCTCCCCGCCCCCCGCCTGCTTCCTCCTCGCCTAGGCCACCGCAAACCCGAGGGGGCACCCGCGTCCCAAACCACAGCCCCACCTGGGACTTCCCTATTAAATTCCTTCTGCCCGACTTTATCCCGCGATTTGCACACGCTCGGAGCCTCACACTCCCCTAACTGTGGAGGATTCTGGAGCAGAGGACAGGGGCTGTGGAGATTGCCTTAGTCCGACGCTGCGGTGGGCTGGCGGCGTTGCAAGGATCCCTCGGTTACCTGCTCTAACTTTTCAGAGTTGGGAGATGATTGGACGTGGTAGTTCGGAGGCCCTCGAGGAAGGATGCACTTGTTTGGGATGCGGACTTTCTCCTTTCTTTTAGGAAATAATAGTGCTCTATTAACTTTCAAGCCAGAGATACTTGATTGCTCTTGTGAGCCAAGTGGTTGCCTGGCTGCCCGAAGGGAGGACTGTTCCCCCACGGTGTCTCATTTACATGAAGGCAGTGGAGGTTTAGGTTTAAGAGCGGAGGAGGGGTCTGAGCAAACAATAACTTCGTTCAGACCCTAATTCAAACTTAATACTGTAGCAAGGTTTTTGGTTTTTGTTTTAAATGGGAAAATAATCACTCCAGAGCTTGGAGAGTAGATGAGTGGATTCCAAACACCCATCCGGCAGCCAGTGCCCATCACGGATATTTTCATGGGTCCCTAGGGAAAGCGAGGAGCAGGAAGATGTAGCCTGCATCACACTGGAATCGTATTGTTGTCAACGCTCCCCTGCTCCACAAGGACTTTCCTTTAGTTTGAAATTAGGCACTTTTTCTTTTTTTGGTGGGAACATTTTCTTTTAATACTTCTTAATAATATTAGTAGTTTTTAATTTTGGCAAAATAAGAAAATCTGACAACCCTATGTTAAGTTCCCCTTCTCTTTTTCTGATTGTTTCTTTTGTTTTGTTTTTAAATCTTAGTTTTCTTTGAAATCCAAAAGTTCGGAAACTGCCAAAGGAGATGGCTTTTAAGTTCCTTTCCAGCTTGACATTCTGTAATTCTGACAAACAGAATTATAATAATAATTTCTAGTTGCAAATAATTTTTTTTTTTTTTGAGTCAGAGTTTCAGTCTTGTAGCCCAGGCTGGAGTGCAGTGGTGCCATCTCGGCTCACTGCAACCTCCACCTCCCAGGTTCAAGCAATTCTCCTGGCTTAGCCTCCCAAGTAGCAATGATTACAGGCGCTGCGACCATGCCCGGCTAATTTTTGTATTTTTAGTAGAGACAGGGTTTCACCATGTTGGCTGGGCTGGTCTTGAACTCCTCACTTAAGGTGATCTAACCGCCTTGGCCTCCCAAAGTGTTCAATTACAGGCATGAGCCACCACGCCTGGCTGCGAATAATTTCTAAAAATACATTATTTTCCACTTGCATCTTGCTTTCTCTTTTTCAGAGTTCACGTACATCTTCACGGTGATGTCCATTTTCTCATATGGGCTCAGGAAGGAAGTGACTTGCCCTTCCCCTCTACTTGGGTCAGGAGTGGTGGACCAGGGACCATGGCTTTTGGTCCAGTGCCCTTTGTCCTACCGACTCAGCTTAAGGAAGAGAAAAGCACTGAGCATGGTGGTTCATTTGCAACTCTTTTGGGGTCCTGTTTTCCCATTGCCTATCTTTTCTTTTCTTTTTTTTTGAGACAGAGTCTCACTCTTGTTGCCCAGGATGGTGTACAGTGGCATGATCTCAGCTCACCACAACCTCTGCCTCTCAGGTTCAAGTGATTGTCCTGCTGAGTAACTGGGATTACAGGCATGTACCACCACGCCTGGCTAATTTTGTATTTTTAGTAGAGACAGGGTTTCACCATGTTGGTCAGGCTGGTCTCTAACTCCCAACCTCAGGTGATCCGCCCACCTCGGCCTCCCAAAATGCTAGGATTACAGGTGTGAGCCACCACGGCTGGCCTCTGCCAGTCTCTTTGACTACAGGTTTTGGTGGTGGTGGTGGTGGAGCAAGCCATGGCACTGGCCTCCAGAACTTGCTGCTTACCTCTTAGGGCCCTGAAGCTTCTCAGGATTAGCAGAGGTTGACTCACATCTGTGTGATTTCTCCTAGTTTTTCAGTGTTGCTGAATTAACTTCAACATTCTTTTTTTTTTTTTCTTTTCTTTTTGCTTCCCTTCCCTTCTTTGTTTTCTTGAAGCACTACAGGTACTTTATTCAGGGAGTGTTTCTGTCTTGCCACTAGGAACATTATTTGAAAGAAAAAAACCTAGTTACTCAGAGAAAAGAAAGAGATGACCTTCAGGGCCATGCCTGCCTGGGTGTTCCTGGACCAGTGGTTGAGTGGCTCTCTCTGTTGCTCTAACCCCACTTTCATCTCAGTACGGATTTCCAGCAGGAAACTGACCTTAGGTTTCAGGGGCTCATTTCAAACAAGTCCCTGGCCGGCTGACAACCCCCTCCCGTCCCCACCAAGGGCTATCTCCTGCTCTTTTTATTATCTTACAGCCAAGAGCCTTCAGACAGAATCCTAGGATGTGGTCTTCCCACAAAACCAGGGGTCTCACTGAGGTGAGGCTTTTCCACGCTGCCTTTGCTAAGACAGAGAGAGGAACACCGTCTTATAAAGAGGATCCTGCAACACCGCTGGAATTATGTGTGCTATCACATTCATTTCTTTTTAAAAAAGCAATCAAATGTTCTTCTAGTGAATGCTCTGCACATCCTAAGAAAGCCCTTTGTTTTATTTAGTGGACTCATGTTGGCAGCACCCCTCCTCTACCCCCCACCCCCTACCACATTTCCTGTGGTCTGTGATGGGGTTGTTGGAATTTGGCTGGGTCTGCAGCTCTCTGTAGGTAACCAGGCACAGGTTTAGAGCTGACAGGACAATGAAATACAAACAGTGGGTTTGGTCTGTAGACTGCTGTTTATCCTATGGATTTACATTTTAACTCCATCATCCTTGAGTTGGGGGAGCTTTTTATAAAGGGGATTGAGGCAGAAGAGGGCAGGGTCTAATTAGCTCTAATTAGTATTCCCCGCCTGCTTGTTCTCCATGCTTATTTAGCTACTGAGGCAATGGGGAATTAAAATATCTAAGTAGTTTGGCAAAAGGCCTTTTGTGCCTGCGTGGCCTGGTAACTACTTTTTCTTCTTCAGCCTGGCCATGGAAATATTCTGAGATGCTTTAACGATATCAGTAATGTGGGACAATTACACACTACTTAAATAATAGGGCCCCTTTCACATGGCAGTGTGCAGCTGGGTTAATGGGATAGGGTCTCTTTTCACAGGTATTTCCAGTTGGCTGGAGCCGAGGGCCTTGGAGAACTGACTGCCGTGGTTTGTTTTCCTTCTTTCCGGTTCGAATGGGATTAATGGCCTCTATAAATGTAAAGGAATGCTTTATTTAGAGGCACCCATTTGTTTCTGAGGCTTCTTGCTTCCGTTGAATGCAGGGTTTACTTCCCGGGCCTCATGGTGAAAAGTTTGCTCTAAGACAGGCTTGACTCATCCCCTAAGGCTGATGCTTTGAAGGCACTGCGGGGTACCCTGCCCTCTCTTTATAGGATTCCCTCCCCAACTCCAGCCAGACATTTTCAGAGCTGGTTGTCTCTTGTAGAGCTGGGACCTACTTCTGCAACTTGTTCCCTTTAGTTATTCTCAACTGTCCCTCAGAGTGATCCTGAGATCCAACTCAAGTCAGATCATGTCTCTCTGCTTAAAACCTTCGAATGGTTTCCCAGAGTCCTGCCAGGCTCCACGAACTCTCCACCTACTTCTCTGACTTTCCTTCACCACTTTCCCTTCGAGTCCTTTGCTCCAGCAGCGTGGGCCTCCCACTGTCCCTTCAGCGTGCCAGCCATGCTCCCATGGCAGCCCTTCTCCCTGCCTGGAATACCGTCCTCCAAGATATCTGCATGACCGGCTTCCTCCACCCTGCAACCCTTTTTCTAGCATCTCCTGCTCAGCCAAGTTTTCCCTGGCCGCTCCCAGCTAAAGCTGCAACCTCCTCCCTATATCCCGAGTTCTTTTTATCTGCTTTTCTTCTTTAATTTTTGTCCTTAGCACTCACCACCATCTAATGTAACTACATATCTTCTTCACTATTTCCCCTAAGTAGAATTCTCCCCCAGCCAGGATGTGAGCTCCGTGAATAAGGGAGTCTTGTTGGTTTTATTCATCTCTGTATCCTCCATGCCTACAACAGCACCAGGCACATATTTGTTGAATGAATAATGGATGAACCTGAATCTTGGTAATTGGGAGGTGAAGAGGGCGATGCATCCCGTCCTCAACTCCCTGTTGCCTTCCACAGCTAGCTTTGAAGTCAGGGACTATGCATGTGGCTTGTTAGGAAGAAACATCCTGGGAGAAAGAGATTCTGTTGGAATGTGTCACGATTTTTTTTTTAATTGGAGTCTCACTCTGTCACCCAGGCTGGAGTGCAGTGGTGCAATCTCTGGTCACCGCAACCTCTGCCTCCCAGGTTCAAGCGATTCTCCTGCCTCAGCCTCCCGAGTAGCTGGGATTACAGGCGTACACCACCGCACCTGGCTTATTTTTCAATTTTTAGTAGAGATGGGGTTTCACCATGTTGGCCAGGCTGGTCTTGAACTCCTGACCTCAGGTGATCTGCCCACCTTGGCCTCCCAAAGTGCTGGGATTACAGGCATGAGCCACCACTCCTGGCTTTGTGTTAGGATTTTTTGAGCTGGTATGGAGGCCATTTGGTCTACTCCCTGAGTTGTTTGCATGAGGAAGCTGAGGCCTGGAAAGGTTAAGTGACTTGCCCTAGGTCACATAACCAATAAGTGACAGAACAAGTCCTCGGATCTTTTATACCCAGTATATCCTGTTCTCCTTCCCTACATCCCTGGGTGGAGCAGAACTATCTCCTCCTCCTCCTGCTTTCATGGCCCATTCCATTAGAGAGACTGGGGGCTGCAGCTGGTCTGTCTCACCTGCTACCTGGTTAATAGCCCTGGTCTTATTTACCTGTGTCCCTGACACAGCCACAGTGCTTGGTACTCAGATGATCCCTTCTCTCACCCCAGGATTTTAATGGGCTTAGAAAAACTTTATTTAAAAGATTTGGCCAGGCAGGGTGGCTCACACCTATCATCCCAGCACTTTGGGAGGCCGAGGCAGGCAGATTACCTGAGGTCAGGAGTTCGAGACCACCCTGGCCAACATGGCAAAATCCAGTCTCTACTAAAAATACAAAAATTAGCCAGGCATGGTGGTGTGCACCTGTAATCCCAGCTACTCAGGAGGCTGAGGCAGGAGGATCGCTTGAACTTTGGAGGCTGAGGTTGCAGTGAGCTGAGATCACACCACCGTACTCTAGCCTGGGAGACAGAGACTCTGTCTCAAACAAACAAACAAACAAACAAACTTTTACATATGTACTTTTTCTTTTCTTTTTCCCTTTCTTTTTTATTTTATTTTGAGATGGAGTCTCACTCTGTTGCCCAGGCTGGAGTACAGTGGTGTGATCTTGACTCACTGCAACCTCTGCCTCCTAGGTTCAAGCCATTCTCATGCCTCAGCCTTCCAAGTAGCTGGGATCACAGGCACATGCCACCATGCCTGGCTAATTTTTTGTATTTTTAGTAAAGATAGGGTTTCACGATGTAGGCCAGGTTGGTCTTGAACTCCTGACCTCAGGTGATCTGCCTGCCTCAGCCTCCCAGAGTGTTGGGATTACAGGCATGAGCCACTGTGCCTGGTGTCTCTTTTATTTATTTATTTATTATTTTAAAAAAGACAGAATCTCGCTCTGTCACCCAAGTTGGAGTGCATTAGCGTGATCATGGCCCACTGTAGCTTGAACTCCTGGGCTCAACTGCTCCTCCCACCTGGTCCTTGCAAATTGTTGGGATCACAGAAGTGAGCCAGTGTGCCTGGCCCTTAAAAAAGCCTTCAAAGAATTTAGAGCAGTTTTAGATTTCCAGAAAAATTGAGAAGATAGTGCAAAGAGTTCCCATCTACCTCACACCCAGTTTTGCCTATTATTAACATCTTACATTAGTATGGTACCTTTATTATAATTAATGAACCATATTGATATGTTATTATTAACTAAAGTCCATCAGTTTAGATTTCTTTAGTGTTTACCTAAGTCCTTTTTCTGTTCTAGGATCCCATCCAAGATACCACAATACATTGAGTTGTCATGTCACCTTGGGTTCCCATGGCTGTGACAGTTTCTCAGTCTTTTCCTTGTTTTTTATGACCTTGACAGTTTTAAGAAGTACTGGTCAGATATTTTGTAGATCATCCCCCTCTTGGGATTTTCTGATTTTTTCCCGTGATTAGACAGAGTTAGGTGATTTTGGAAGAAGAACATAGAGGTAATCAATTGCCTCTTTAAAAAAATACCTTTTGATAGGTAATATAGTCCCATAATTTTTAAAAGTATAACTCATATCAAGCGAGAAGCCTCTCTTTCTTGTTGCCCATCAGTGTGGGATATTTCTGTGACCCCCTTTTCTAAACAAATTGTGCCTATATAGTTCCTATTATAAAGCTAATAAGCTTTCTTATGTATCCTGAGGGTTTCTATGGATATGTTACGAATATCCCTCTTTCATTTTTATTCAGAGGCAGCACAAAACACAGTATGTATCTTGCTTTTTATTTTTAACTTAGCGATGTATTGGGGTAAGCTTCCTGTCAATACAGAGAGCATGCTCATTCTTTCTTTATAGCTGTCTAGCACTCCATTATGTGAATTGGTGTTTTAAAAATAGAAGTCAGATCTGTAAGGCTGGTATTGTTGAGTGTTGTGCAGATGTCTGATGTTCATAAAGGCAGTCTAGAATGAGAACTGCTGGGATAGAACCTTCCTAGGGCATATTTGCATTTCATGGTAACATTTAGACATATGGCTATTTAGTTGCTGGAGTCTATACTGGGACTCTTTTGTCCATTGTGTGACAAATGTGAGGGCCTGGTTCAGGGTGTGGGGAGAAGCATTCCAGGGCATTGCCATCTTCAAGGCAGAAAGGCCATTTCAGCTTCTGTATTCACTTCTGTTATCCCACTGAATATTTTGGATCAGGAAATTCCGACTGCAGATGTATGTTTTAGTAGTAGCTGTCTGACCTTGGACCCATGGGGTGTACAGAAGTGGAGAGAGGCTGAATGGAAGGAGGCCAGCCAGGAGGCTATGGCAGGAATTTAGACCAGAGGGCCTGGCTTGGGTTGTTGGGGCTAGAGGTTGCAGACAGGAAGGGTTGGCTTAGGATAAACATTTCTTGCATCTTGAAAGGAGTGATCAACCGGATGCGGTGGCTCCTTGGATGATTGATGAAACACAGGCGTGAGTCAGTGAATTTTGGAAGAACATATTTTTAGATTACAGTTTGCAATAAACACTGGGCTTCAGAGACGTGAGGCAAAAGAGATACATGGAGTTGCCACCGAGCTGGGAATAGTCACTATGCAAACAGCAAAGAAGATGAGATGTGGCTATCATCTGGGCTGCTAGTTCCTGTTTCCATGACCTAGACCTAACACTGACATTTGTGAACTCTGTGTGTTTAGTTTTTTATTCATTGCTTCCTTCCTTTTCAAAATGCTTATTGGTGCCAAATGACTCATCCAGCAAAGTCCAAACTCTGAAATATTAATAGGTGGAGAGAGGAGAGATGCCAAAGGGAGTGAGTCTGACATTACACATACCAGCACACAGCCTGTGGTTTTGGATCCTGGAGTACCTGTCTGGTACCTGGTACCCGGCACACTGTGAGTTCCTGGACATCAAGGGCTGGTAGGTCATTCACCTGTGCATTTCTAGCATCCCCCCAGTCCAGTGCTCAGCATTTAGGATGTGTTGAGTGCAGAGTTTCTTGAATTTGAATGTGTCCCAACAGCAACTGAATCTTAGGGCAATCATTTTGAGTACAAACGACTTTACTTTTCTATGTGAATATTTAATAATAACAGAAACAGTTAGTAATGCTATATGACAAATTGTTTTACAGTTGTTCATGATGTTTTCATACCAGGTGACTATCACATCCTTTGAGTTTCTTTGGTATTGTGTCCAATTAAGTAAGGGCTTTTAGGCTGGTGGACCAGAAGACCAGAGCTCAGTCTGATCTGCGTCAGAATTGAGGAGCTCTTATTGTCCTGAGCCCTGGACCTCCAGCCCAAGTTCCCAGAGCTCATGATGAGGCTCTGGTAATTATAAAGTGTTGTTTGCAAATGTATGTGGCTTTGAAGCTGGGTGCAGTGGCTCACGTCTATAATCCCAGCACTCTGGGAGGCTGAAGTGGGCAGATCACTTGAAGTCAGGAGTCGAAGTCAGAAGACCAGCCTGGCCAACATGCTGAAACCCTATCTCTATTAAAAATACAAAAATTAGCCAGGCGTGATGGCATATGCCTGTAATCTCAGCTATTCAGGAGGCTGAGGCAGGAGAATCACTTGAACTTGGGAAGCAAGGTTGCAGTGAGCCAAGATCATGCCCCTGCAGTCCAGCTTGGGCAACAAAGCAAGACTCTGTCTAAAAAAAAAAATTATGTGGCTTTGATCAGAGTCCTAAGTGAGGCCTTTGACCTCAAATTCCTTTCTGATGAAGGGGCTGTTACAGATCTCCAGAGGACCCTAGAGCTCAGCAGGTCACACCAGCCCTACATCCAAGATGGCAGAGGGACCACCAGGCAGGTATCCCATGTGGGTACTTGCTGGTCAGGACCCCATCTGACCTCTTTTTTGTAGATAGGGCTCCTTGTTTCAAGTCACATACTCTCATTATCTTACATTTTCATCTATAAAAAGAGGCAACTTGACTAGCTCATCTTAAAACAATCCTAGCCCCAAGGTGCTATAATCTCATGATTTTATGGAAATGATTTTATATATCAAAGAAAAGGATATGCCACAACGAGCCTGAGTTTGTATTTGATAAGGTTGAGGAGAGGAGGAGCAAAGTTACTTTCATTCTAGATTTATTTTTTTTCCCCTGCAGATAGTGATTGCTGACAGGTACGGGGATTTGACCAAAAAATGGGACTGACATTTTGCAACTCTTTTCCTGCACACACTTTTGTTTTTAAAGGCTTAAGTGCCTATTTAAAAATCACTAAGTGAGCCAGGCGTGGTAGCTCATGCCTGTAATCCTAGCACTTTGGGAGGCCCAGGCAGGAGGATCACTTGAGCCCAGGAGTTTGAGACCAGCCTGGGCAACATGGCAAGACCCTGTCTTCCACCACAAAAAAAAAAAAAAATTAGCCAGGTGTGGTGGTGTGTACCTGGAGTCCCAGCTACTTGGGAGGCTGAGGTGGGAGGATCACTTGAGGCTAGGAGTTTGAGGCTACAGTGAGTTATGATCACACCACTGCACTCTAGCCTGGGCAGCAGAGCTAGACCCTGTTTCAAACAAACAAACAAAAAAACAAACAAGAAATCAAAAAAAAGAAAAGAAAAGAAAACTCACTGAGTGAGTGAATTCATTTAAAATTAGGAGGTTGTCAGCACATACACAGGCAGGTCCAGCTTCCCAGTAGGTTGTGTTCTCAGACCTTCTTCGTCCACATTTGGGCCTGGATGGCTTTTCCTGCTGAAGTGAGGTCAGGCAAGGTGGGTGGGTCCCAGCAGCACCAGAGCCTCCTGCTGCAGGCCTCCCTGGGTGAGGTAGATAAGGATGAGGAGGCCTAGGGTTCAGGGTTAGGGCTGGTGGAAACCTTTGTTCTCACCCCCTGTGGGTTCTCAAAGCCTCTCTTCCTTTCTTCCTAGCCTCTCAGCTTCTGCCTGTTTCTCCCTTCCGTCTGGTCCCAGCTACTATCCTTATGCCAATTGGTATTTCTTCCTTCTAAAGTCCCTGGGGTGACATGATAAAGCTTCCTTCCCCTACCACCACCTCCTGCACCCACCCCTCTGCCAGTCAGCAGTTTTGCCGTTTGCGATTTCTGTGAGTTTTTACTGCTAGTGACAAAGGAGAAGCAGGGAGTTAAAATTAGCAAATTAGGGAGATGTTCCAGTTGCAAGATACTGGTTTGTTTGTTTTTTTAACCCCTATTTTGGCATTTCTTCTCTTTTACTTTTTAAATTTTTCTTTTCTTTTTCCAGCTTTATGGAGGTAGTTGACAAATAATTATGTATATTTACAGTATATGATATGATGTTTTATTATATGTATATATTTGTAGTGATTACTACCATCCAGCTAATTCACATATTTATCACCTCCCATAGTTATCTTTGTGTCTGTGTGGTGAGAGTATTTAAGATCTACTCTCTTAGCAATTCTCAAGTATGCAATACATTATTATGAACTATTTTCACCATTCTGCACAATAGATCTCCAGAACTTATTCATTCTCTCTAACTGAAACTTTATACCCTTTAACCATCTCGCCTTTCTCCATCCCACCTCAACCCCACCAGCCATGGCAACCACCATTTTACTCTCTGTATTTCTGAGTTCAGTTTTTTTCCACTCCACGTATAAGTGACATAATGCAGTATGTCTTTCTGTGCCTCGCTTAATAGTGTCCTCCAGGTTCATCCGTGTTGTCCCAAATGACAGGATTTTCTCAATGTTTTAAGGCTGAATAGATTACATTGTATGTGTATACCACTTTTTAAAAATACCACATTTTCTTTATTCATCTGTCTATTGATTCCATATCTTGGCTGTTATGAATAGTGCTGCAAGGAACATGAGAGTGCAGGTATGTCTTTGACATACTGATTTCATTTTCTTTGACTATATACCCCGAAGTGGAATTGCTGGAACACATAGTACTTCTGGTTTAAGGAACCTCCATATCATTTTCCATAATAGCTGTACTAATTTACATTCCCACCAACAGTGTACAGAGTTTCCCTGGTTCCCTTTTATCCACATTCTTGCTAGCACTGGCTATCTTTTGTCTTTTTTTTTTTTTTTTTTTTGAGACAGAGTCTTGCTCTGTCACCCAGGGTGGAGTGCAGTGGCACTATCTCAGCTCACTGCAGCCTCTGCCTCCTGGGTTCAAGTGATTCTCGTGCCTCAGCCTCTCAAGTAGCTGGGATTAGGAGGTGCACTACCACACCCAGCTAATTTTTGTATTTTTAGTAGAGATGGGGTTTCACCATGTTGCCCAGGCTGGTCTCTAATCCCTGATCTTAGGTGATCCACCCACCTCGGCCTCATAAATTGCTAGTATTACAGGTGCGAGCCACGGTGCCTGGCCCATTGCTCATTTTTCTAACTGGGTTATTTGTTTTCTTAATATTGAGTTGTTTGAATTCTTTATGTATTTGGATGTTAACCACTTATCAGATGTGTGGTTTGCAAATATTCTCTCGCATATAGTAGGTTGTTTCTCTGCTCTGTTGATTGTTTCCTTTGCTGTGCAGAAGCTTTTTAGTTTGATAGAATTCCATTTGCCTATTTTCATTTTTGTTGCCTGTGCTTCTGGGATAATATTCAAAAAGTCATTGCCTAGTCTGATGCCAGAGAGCTTTTTTCGTGCGTTTTCTTTTGGTAGTTTTACATTTCAGGTGTTATATTTAAGGTTTTAAACCATATTGAGTTGATTTTTTAAATATAGTGTGAGATAAGGGTTCAGTTTCATTCTTCTGTATATGGATATCTGGTTGTCCTAAAACCATTTATTGAACAGACTGGCCTTTCCCCATTGTGTGTTCTTGACAACTTTGTTGAAGATCAGTTCACTGTAAATGCCTGGATTTATTTCTGGGCACTTTATTCTGTTCCATTGGTCTACATGTCTGTTTTTATGCCAGTACTGTGCTGTTTTAATTACAGTTGCTTTGTAGTATATTTTGAAATCAGGTAACACAATGCCTCCATCTTTGTTCTTCTTGCTTAAGATTGTTTTGGCTATTTGGGTTTCATACAAACTTTTGTGGTTTTATAAAAATTTTAGGATTGTTTTTTCTATTTCTGTGAAAAATGACATTGGGATTTTGACAAAGAGTGAATTAAATTTTTAGACTGGATAGCGTGGACATTTTGACAATATTAATTCTTCCAAACCATGAGCACAGGATATCTTTCCATTTTGGGGATATTCTTCAGTTTCTTTTTCTTTCTTTCTTTCTTTTTTTTTTTTTTTCCGGCTTTTGAGACTGGGTCTCCCTCTGTTGTCCAGGCTGGAGTGCAGTGGTACAATCATGGCTCAAAGTGCATACTACCACACCTGGTGAAATTTTGTTTTTCTTAGAGACAGGGACCCTATGTTGCCTAGGTCGGTTTCAGACTCCTAGGCTCAAGCAATTCTGCTTTCGCCTCCAAAATGTTGGGATTATTATAGGCATGAGCCACCATGCCTAGCCTTGGGTTTTTTTTTTTTTTATTTGACCTATTAATAGATATATTGAATCAATGGATTTCCTCTATCTTAATTCAACATTGTATTCCTGGGATACATGGCTTCTTTCAGTACACTGTACATTTTGATGTGAGAGTATTTGATTTAGAATTTTATTTTTTTAAAAAAATTCTTGAATAAAACCAATGTATTCTTTTTTCTTTTCTTTTTTTTTTTTGTACTATTTTTGTCATTTTGGATAGACTAAGTGTAAAGGGGCCTTGTTTTCTCTCAGCAAGAGAGGATTTGCTGAGTTATGGGGAAAATGAGAATCCAAGTGGGTCTAGCAGAAGAAATGGAAGTCGCTAACACAAGCGTGCATGCTTGGTGAATGCTTCAAAAACTCAATGTTCAGCCTTAGCAAATGAGCCTTAACCTGCAATTAGCAATGGTACCTGCACCCTTTAGACTCAGAGAGGCCTCCTGTTAAAGAAGGATGTAATTCCCCCTATTCAAAGGCTTGATCCATGAAGTTTATAGCCAGGAACTAATTAGTGCATCTTTATCTTGCTTTAAAGGTCTCAACATATGCACTAGTGGAAGTGCCACCTCATGTGAAGAATGTCTGCTAATCCACCCAAAATGTGCCTGGTGCTCCAAAGAGGTATGTAGGTGGGGGAGGCGAGGAAGAAGGGAAGGAATGCTGCGAGGGTGAGGGTGAGAAGGAGGCCAACACCACAACACACTAATTCACTATACATAAAAATCCTGTGCAGATTCTGTAAGCTGCCTCTTCCCCATCAGGGCAGAGTGATGACAAATCCAAGTTTATGAGACAATAAGATAAACTGGGTTTCTTGATACTGTGGAATGCTAATCCTGTTTTGGGGAAACAAGACTTTCCTTCCCTTTTGTTTGGAGACCAGTTAGGATTCATCTATAGTTTTCTGATCTTTGGTATAAGAACTCCAAAAGACCTGAGCTTGTGAATTGAGTTTGTTGCATAATGATTCAAAACATATCTAGATGGCTGGCATGTTGGTGGAAGCCAGTCATCTTAGTGTGTTTACTTGAGAATAAATATTAGGAATTAGCCTTTATGGAATGATTTTATTTAGAAATAATGGCTGCCATTTCTTTAAGCCTTTTAGAAAGAGATACAGGTTTGGGACAATGTTAGGCTATTGGTATCATAAAGCAATATGGGCTGGGTACTGTGGCTCATGCCAGCATTGTGGGAGGCCAAGGCAGGAGGATTGCTTGAGGCTTGAGCTCAGGAGTTTGAGTCCAGCCTAGACAACATAGCGAGATTCTACCTCTACTAAATAAATCAGGAAAGAAAGAAAGAGAGAGGGAGGGAGGAAGGAAGGAGGGAAGGAAATGTAACTTGGTGGACTAATCAGAAAATGATCGATTTCTAAATTTCCTCTCTTGAAGGAAATTTCTGGGTCACAAACCCTCCCTGTAAAAGTGCCCCGTTAAGGTTATTTGTAAAGGAATCCAGGACTTTTTGACTGGCTCAGTCTGCAGTGCAGTGTGTGGTCCCTGTCAGGAGGACCAAGAGATGGCTCACGGGAGGCTGGGGTTAGTCTCCATCATGGCAGCCTCAGAGGTCTAGGGATTCCTTTAACCTATGATGGCTAAAAATGATCATGTGGGGACTCTACTAGATGTCATACACTTTGTACATCATACAATATCTCTGATCCTCACAATAGCTTTGTCAGGTGGGTGTAATACACTTGTTTTATTGATGAAAATCTCAGACTCAGAGCAGTAAAATAACTCACTCAAGGTCACACAAGTGTGCCAAAGCTGGGGTTTTAATCTGACCTCTGAGCCCAAGCTTTTCCCTCCAGACTATATGGCCTCTTGCTTGCTATATGAACTCTCTAAAATGCCAATTTTAAAACTTTGGGAGTTCTCAATTTACTTTGAGAGCGGAATCTTTCCAACATATAAACCTTTAATCATATTTGTGATTAATTGTACCATCTTTGTTATCACCCTTCTTTAAAATCTTCCTTTCGTTCTCTATGACCTGCAGGGCAGATCCAAGCTCTGTGGCTCTTGCCTTCCTCCTACCATCATCTCTTGTCTGACCTGACATTTAGCCAGAGGGAACCACCTGCAGATACCCAGAGAGCCCAGCTTGAGAAACCCTGCCTGATCTTCCCGGTGTTTCTCCTCTCCCTGGAGAGCCTTCCTGGCTTTTTCTTCCTCCTTTCCTTCTTTTATTTATTTATTTATTATTTATTTTTATTTTTATTTTTATTTTTTGAGACAGGATCTTGCTCTGTCACCCAGGCTGGAATACAGTGATGTGATCATAGCTCACTACAGCCTCCATCTCCTGGGCTCAAGCAGTCCTCCTACCTCAGCCACCAGGTAGCTGGGACTACAGGTGTGGGCCACTGTGCTCGGCTAATTGAAAAAAAATCTTTTAGAGGTGGGATCTCTCTATGTTTCCCAGTCTTGTCTGAAACACCTGACCTCAAATGATTCTCTTGCCTTGGCCTCCCAAAGTGCTGGGATTACAGATGTGAGCCACCATGCCCGGCCCCTCCTTTCCTTGACTGATACCTTGTTTTATCGTTTTTAAGAATCAATTCGGCCAGGCGCGGTGGCTCACGCCTGTAATCCTAGTACTTTGGGAGGCTGAGACGGGTGGATCACAAGGTCAGGAGTTCGAGACCAGCCTGGCCAATATGGTGAAACCCCATCTGTATTAAAGATACAAAAAATTAGCCAGGCGTGGTGGCATGCACCTGTAATCCCAGCTACTTGGGAGGCTGAGGCAGGAGAATTGCTTGAACCTGGGAGGTGGAGGTTGCAGTGACCTGAGATCAGGCCATTGCACTCTAGCCTGGGCAACAGGGCGAGACTCTGTCTCAAAAAAAAAGAATCAATTCAGGCCTGGTGTGCAGTGGCTCACACCTGTAATCCCAGCACTTTGGGAAGCTGAGGTGAGTGGATTGCTTGAGCTCAGAAGTTCAAGACCGGCCTGGGCAACATGACGAAACCCCGTCTCTACAAAAAATACAAAAAATTAGCTGGGTGTGCTAGTGCATGCCTGTAGTCCCAGCTACTTGGGGGGCTGAGGTGGGAGGATCACTTGAGCCCGGGAGGAGGAGCTATAGTGAGCCAAGATTGTGCCACTGCACTCCAGCCTGGGCGACAAAGCAAGACCCTGTCTCAAAAAAGAAAAAAAAATTAATCAGTTTAACCTCATCTACTCCATAACGACCTGCATACCTGACTGTCTCCATCTGTCTATCCATTCATTTATCCATCCATCCGTCTATTTATCTGTGTATCCATTTGATATGAGAATGTAAGCTCCCTCCACTGGAGTGTAAGGGGCAGGGGTTCTTTTTTTTTTTTTTTTTTCTTTTGAGATGGGGTCTCACTCTGTAGCCCAGGTTGGAGTGCAGTGGCATGATCTCGGCTCACTGCCACCTCCACCTCCTGGGTTTAAGCAATTCTCTGCCTCAGCCTCCTGAGTAGCTGGGATTACAGGCACGTGGCACCACACCCGGCTAGTTTTTGTATTTTTAGTAGAGACGGGGTTTCACCGTCTTGGCCAGGCTGGTCTTGAACTCCTGACCTCGTGATCCACCCACCTCAGCTTCCCAAAGTGCTGGGATTATAGGTGTGATCCACCATGCCCGACTGGGGCAGGGGTTCTATCTGTTTTCTTCATTGCTGTATTCCTGAATGGCGCTTACCACATAGTAGTTGCTCAAAGGATTTCACTGGATGGCTATTTATTGTGTGTCTGCTAGGTGCAGGCCATGACTACCTCTTTGTCTCCGTGTACTCTGTGCTTCTTTAGTATTTATAACCTCTTTTTGTTTTAATTTGTTTTCATGCCTGTTACCAACTAAATCATCATCTCCTTGAGAAACTAAACTGTCTTATCTTGGATACCCAGTATCCAGCCAAGAATCTGGCAGGAATTTGTATTTGATATAAGAGTACTGTTAAAAAGACATGAAGTTAGAAAAACCAAAGTTTCAATCAGTTTTGCTATGATTTACTCTTAATTTCTTGATATGTAAAATGAAGGTGATTGTTCCCACCCTCCAGCATGACTGGGAGTGTAAAATGAGATCCGTGCATGAGAGGACTTGTGGACAAGGCTGATTAGCTGAGCCTCCTGAATGGCTGCCACTGTCATCCATGAGTATTTTCTAGTGACATGTGGCTAGAAAATCCAGAAGCCAGGTCCATTTTTACTTTAAATAGCTTCTTTCCTTGTGCTAGTACTTCCACAAGTCAGACTTCCTGATGCTGACAGTAAATGAAGCTGTCCCTAGGAGCTTGTTATCACCCCAGCCCACACTTAGGTTCCCTGTCCAGCCCACTGGGCTCCCTCTCCGCTCATCAGGAGCCTCATTCTTAGCTGAAGAAATTCCTATGATCCCTGCCCTGGAATGCAGCTTCCCATCTTCTTTGGGGGTGACTTTTCCCCAGGACATGGGTGTGTTTTAGAGAGCCAGGTTAGGAGAGTTCAGGAATGGTTATTTATTTATTTATTCATTTGAGGCAGGGTCTCACTCTCATCGTCCAGGCTGGAGTGCAGTGATAGAATCATGGCTCACTCTAGCTTCAACCTCCCAGTCCCAGGTGATTCTCCCACCCAGCTTCCTGAGTAGCTGGGATTACAGGCGCGTGCCACCATACCTGGCTAATTTTTGTATTGTTAGTAGAGACGGGGTTTCACCATGTTGTCCAGGCTGGTCTCAAACTCCTGGGCTCAAGTGATCTGCCTGCCTCTGCCTCCCAAAGTGCTGGGATTACAGGCGTGAGCCAACACGCCTGGCCACAAATGGTTTTGATCAACCTGTACCCCTTAGCAAGACAGAGTAAGTGTGGCTGGGTGCCTTCTTAACCATATATCCCAGGACATCATCAAAGATGTAATAAGCATGTGATGTGTGTGTATACTGAGGGTTGCTGCCCAGTAGACAGACGGTGAGAGCCAGGTTCCCAACCTATGAGGATGAATCCCATGGTACATTCCATGGGGATTCTCCTGCTCTAGATCCCATGAAGACTTACCCTTATTGTACTTGAAGTGGGCATGAGGATTCCTTATCCCTGCAGTTCACATTCCTTGTAACCTAATTCCATGCCTGCTGGCCACGTCTCCTCCCACAGATATCATGTATGAGTCCATCAGTGTCCTTTCCCACCACTCCCTGCACGGTGCTCTTGCTGGTTCTCTCTTAGTTGGCTCTGTGTCACATCAGCCCTGGCTCTCTTGCTTTTGTTTACTTTTTTTTTCATTTTTAATCATTTAGTTTATTTATTTTCGGAGACAGGGTCTTACTCTGTTGCCCTGGCTGCAGTGCAGTGGTGTGATCATAGCTCACTGCAGCCTCAATCTCTCAGACTCAAGTGATCCTCCCACCTTAGCCTCCCGAGTAGCTGGGACTATAGACGTATTCCACAACATCCAGGCAAGTTTTTGATTTTTTTTTTTTTTTTTTTTTTTTGGTAGAGAACAGGTCTCACTATGTTGCCCAGGCTGGTCTCCAACTCCTGGGCTCAAGTGATCCTCTCACCTTGGCTTCCCAGTGTGCTGGGATTACAGACAGTGAGCCACTGTGCCTGGCCTCTTGCCTTCATTTTCTCACCATGCTTTACCTGAGGGTTTCAGACTTACTTTCTGCCCTCATATCCAGAGTTGCCAGACTCTCCCCTACTCTGAGACCAGGATGTATGGGTCACTGCCTGTCTTGGCCTGTCCATGCTGCCCCTGCCTCTCTGCAGCACACTCTCTACCTTGTTCTAGACAGCCTTGGCCGCTTGCTTCTCAGCCAGCTTCTCAGCCCTTATGGTGCTGTTTGTACAGCACAGCTTAAGACACATGTATTAGTCTGTTCTCACATTGCTATAAGGAAATACCCAAGACTGGGTAATTTATAAAGGAAAGGGGTTGAATTGACTCACAGTTCGCCATGGCTGGGGAGGCCTCAGGAAACTTACAACCATGGTGGAAGGTGAAGGGGAAGCAATGCACCTTCTTCACAAGGTGTCAGGAAGGAGAAGTGCTGAGCAAAGGGGGAAGACCCCCTGATGAAACTATCAGATCTCAGGAGAACTCACTCACCATCAAGAGAACAGCATAGGGGAAACCGCCCCCATGATTCAGTTACCTCCACTTTGTTTCTCCTTTGATATGTGAGGATTATGGGAATTATAGGGATTACAATTCAACATGAGATTTGGGTGGGAACACAAAGCCTAACCATATCAACACACAACAAATCCCAGCAGTTTATGATCTATTTTGTCCATCATTTTTTAAAATGGACATTTTGTTTCCCCTCTAACATTGTAAATTTTACAACCTAGCCAGTTGTCATGAGGAATGTGCCTGGAGGAGAGTGTGCGGATGCTTTCAAGCAGGGCCTAGGGGTAGCCCACATTCTTCCTACTAGCACTGTTGCCTAAAACCCAGCCACATGGCAATGCCTAACTGCAATGAGAACTGGGAGACTTGCTCTAGCTTTGTGCCCCAGAAGAAAGGGAGAATGGGCTCGGTGTACTGGCAGCTTATGCTCGTGTCACTCGCAAGAGGACAGTGGTTTGGGAGAAGTGGGCAAGGCTGAGGGATCAGTGCTCCCTGTGAGAACAGAAAGCAGGGTTGGGGAAAGCAAGAGAGGAGGCAAAGGCAGACAGAGAGATTGCACTTAGGGTTTGCAGAAGTTGGAAGGTTGTCAGGGTGTGAATATGAGGCTCCGTGAAATGGTGTGGCTGTGGGCAGTACCAGGCTGCTGTGAAATCCGGGAGAAGGACCAGGTTAGGCAAGGCCACCACTGTGGAGCTGAATTCCCACAGGGAGAAGAACAGTGAGGCCATGGATGCATGGAAATGGGGTCGGGCATGGGAGAAGACTAGTGAAAAGAACAGTGAGGCCATGGATGCATGGAAATGGGGTCGGGCATGGGAGAAGACTAGTGAAGTCTGGGCTGGGGTGAGCGGCCTTTGCCTGGGGAAGTGGATGTGGAGAAGAAGCAATGAAGCATCAGTAGGATTGGAGGTAGGAGCATGAGGAGGGAGACAGGTGAGAGGCTGGGAAGCAAGATGGGCCAACTGAAATGAAAAGAATCAATATTCAATCCAGCTCACATAAACTATAGATTCTTTAAAGAACATCTCCTTGTGGTCAGATTCAATGAAAGAAATAATATTGGCCTGTTGTAGACACTTCATAAATATTTGTTCAATGAATTAATAAGTCCATTGAAAGCTGGCAGAGGGATTTCTCCATCCCCCAGGCAGGGAGTATACGTGGCAGTGTGTTGCTGGCACACAACACACATCTTGGTTGTCATCAGCTACCTTCCCCTCAAATCCCTGAGGGTTCTGCCAAGTTGGAGCTGCAGGTGTGGCTGGTCAGGGGGCCAGGCCCTGCCATATCCCAGCCAGAAAGGTCGGCCTTAGCAAGAAGCCAGCTCCCTGCCTGTGTCCACTTCTCCTCTGGGCTCTCTGCCTTTTTCCCAGTTTGTTTTCTTCCCTCTTCATCCCAGGGATTGGGCATGCTGGCCTCCTTTCTTGCTTGGGTTCCTTTTGTTCAAGGGCCTACAGTTTCTCAACTCTTCTACTCTGTTTCAGAAACAAACAAGAATTTGTCTTTTCCCCCAAAACAATCACCCTCACCTTTTTAGAGTTTTAGCCTTCAGCAATGGTAGGCAGGATGGCACTCAAATAATGTAATGTCTGGTCTGGCATAGAGGAACCTGAATGCACTGGCTGTGATGCTGGACAGCCAAGCACCCATTGAACACTAGCCTTGACTGCAGGGTAAGAGACCTTGATTAGCAAAAAATATGTAGGGGAGCTGGGCATGGTGGCTCATGCCTGTAATCCCAGCACTTTGGGAGGCTGAAGCAGGTGGATCACTTGAACTCAGGAGTTCAAGACCAGCCTGGCCAACATGGTGAAACCCCATCTCTACTAAAAATACAAAAATTAGCCAGGCATAGCAGTGAGCGCCTGTAGTCCCAGCTATTCGGGAGGCTGAGGCATGAGAATCACTTGACCCCAGGAGGCAGAAGTTGCAGTGAGCCGAGATCATACCACTGCACTCCAGCCTAGGTGACAGAGCGAGATTCCATCTCAAAAACAAACAAACAAAATATATATGGAGTCAGGTGTTAACATATTATAATAAGTAGCAGACCTCATCTTATCCTCCATGTAACAGTGATGATGGGGTGAGTGAGCATGGTGGCTTACAATAAGTTGCAAACACCAGTGTTGTAACAAACTGAAAACATCTAAATTTTAAACACCTCTCTTTTCTCTTTTATATTATTACCACTTAGTAACTAAAAGCAGCAAAAGGCCAGGCGTGGTGGCTCACGCCTATAATCCCAGCACTTTGGGAGGCTGAGGCGAGAGGATTGCTTGAGCCCAGGAGTTGAAGACCAGCCTGGGCAACATAGTGAGACCTGGTCTCTACAAAAAAAGTAAAAAATCAGTGGGATGTGGTGGCACCTGCCTGTAGTCCCAGCTACTTGGGAGGCTGAGGTGGGGAGACAGCTTGAGCCTAGGAAGTTGAAGCTGCAGTGAGTGGTGATCACGTCACTGCACTCCAGCCTAGACGACAGAGCGAGACCCAGTCTCTCAAAAAAAAAAAAGCCGCAAAGGACACTTCAACTTTCTATTGCCATTCTGCTGCTTTTCCCCTTTGGAGAGTTTGATAAGGGCATTTCTGGAGACCAGGGATCAATGCTTTGTTTGTGTACAGGAACCTCTTCCAGCATAGAGCATGGGGAGCATCTGCAAGCAGTTGTGTTGTGGCCCATTAGAAGCCCATCCTTCTTGCTTGGGTTCCTTTTGTTCAAGGAACAAAAGGTTGCCATTTTTGCCTGTTGAGATGAAGTCTCCCCTCCTCTTCTATAGGTTGAGGCTCCTCTGTACCTGTTTCTCTGCAAAAGGATATTTATCCCTCATGTTTGGTAGGTAACAGATCTCTGAATTTGGGGCAGCAAAGAAATGCTGCCTTCAGAAGGATGGAAGCTTTGGGCCCAAAGTTAGTTTCCTGCTGCAGAACTTGGCAGTGGCCTTGGCTAAAATGGGAGGCGGCACATGCTGCAAAGAGCACTGGATTTGGGCCCAAGAAGCCAGGGCCAGATGAACTTCAACTTCTTGGGTGAACTTAGGTCTGTGGACCTCTGATTCCCCACCTGTGGAAGCCAGGGGATGGCACCAGGTGATGCAGTCAAGGGCCCTTCCCCTTGGAACTTGCTATGTCTGACACCTGGCAGAGGGTCTGAGTGTCAGGTCTCTGGGATCTGAAGCTGGTACGCCATCAGACATCAGGATGTCATTCATGTGAGGAGGACTTTCTTTTTCTTTTTTTTTTCAACTTTCATGTTAGATACAGAGGGTATATGTGCAGGTTTGTTATATGGGTATATTGCACTCTAAGTAGTGAGCGTAGTACCCATTAAGTAGTTTTTCGACCCATAAACTCTCCTGTCCCAGTAGTTCACAGTATCTGTTGTTCCCATGTTTATGTCTGTGGGTGCTCAATGTTTAGGTCCCACTGATAAGGGAAAACGTGGTATTTGGTTTTCTGTTCCTGCATTAATTTGCTTAGGAAGGAGGATTTTCTTAAACATCAGTCTGCCTTTTCTCTAAGGCTTTATGATGTGAGGCATCCGTATTCATTGAATATGGAGCTTAGAAATATAGGTATTGAGGGGCCGGATGTGGTGGCTCACACCTGTAATCCCAGCACTTTGGGAGCCTGAGGCGGGTGGATCATGAGGTCAGGAGATCGAGACTATTCTAGCAAACACGGTGAAACCCTGTCTCTACTAAAAATACAAAAAATTAGCTGGGCGTGGTGGCGGGCACCTGTAGTCACAGCCACTCCAGAGGCTGAGGCAGGAGAATGGCTTGAACCGGGAGGCGGACCTTGCAGTGAGCCGAGATCGCGTCACTGCACTCCAGCCTGGATGACAGAGCAAGACTCCATCTCAAAAAAAAAAAAAAAAAAAAAAAAAAAAGAAATATAGGTCTTGAGACATTTTCTTTCTTTCTTTCTTTCTTTCTTTCTTTCTTTCTTTCTTTCTTTCTCCTCTCTCTCTCTTTCTTTTTTTCTTTTTTTTACCTTAAACTACTAAGGGTTAAGAGACATTTTCCAGATTTATAATGTTTGTATACCTGGAAGGTCATAGCCATTACTAGATATGCCCCTGGTCTCTGTCATTTTGGTTTTCTCTCTTTAAATATGCATCTATCCTTGTTCAAAATTAAAATATCTAGGCCAGGTGTTGTGGCTCATGCCTGTAAGCCCAGCATTTTGGGCGGCCATGGCGATCATCTGAGGTCAGGAGTTCAAGACCAGCCTGGTCAACATGGCAAAACACTGTCTCTACTAAAAATACAAAAATTAGCCAGGCATAGTAGCACATGCTTGTAATCCCAGCTACTCCGGAGGCTAAGGCGGCGGGATCACTTGAACCCAGGAAGCAGAGGTTGCAGTGAGCTGAGATTACACCACTGCACTCCAGCCTGGGTGACAGAGTGAGACTCCGCCTCAAAAATGAAAATAAAAATACTTAGAAAGGAACACATGGAATAGAGGCGAAGCTCTTGGCTTGTGGCCTAACTCCCTCTGTTGAGTCCGCAGCACTCTCAGTTCTTTTTCTTGGGCAACAAGAACCTATAGCTACAAATCAGTTATGGCTTACTCCTTCCTTATCGGGTCAAAAATAAATCAAAAGAAATTAGTCACAGCAATTTTTTGGACTCCGTGCCAAAAGAGGTCTTTACCTCTTAGGGGAATTTCCCTGTTAAGGTAGCTGCCTTACCCTCAAAAGCTTCTTCAGACCTGCCTTGCCCCGTGGTGCCTCAGCTAGTGGCTCTGAGTCCCTAGAGCTCTGGGACAATAATGACAGGACTCGATATATAGGTAAAGATGCCTCAAAGTTGTTGAGCACATCAACAAAACCATATGGCCTGACCTAGATAGCAAGAAAGCGAACTTTGACACTGATGATAGAGATGCATGGCACTGAGAAGAAATCTAACTTTGGTCCGCATGGCATATGGGGTGTCCTTTGCTGTCTATAAAGCTGGAGTTGCTGAGAATAGGACTCCCTTTGTACCATCATGTTGCTGACTTGGTCTGCGCTTCCGAAGTCAGTGCAACCCTGCAAGTTGCAGCTTTAATGTGATTAATGGTGGTTTCCACACTGGCAACCAGGTGACAGTGCAGGAGCCCATGATTCTTGTTGGTGCAGCTAACTTCAGGGAAGCCTCATATGCACTGGAGCTGAGGTTTATCACAACCTCAGCTGAAGAATGTTTTTAAGGAGAAACATGGGAAAACTGCTACCAGTGAAGGGCATGAAGAGGGCTTTGCTCCTAACATCCTAGAGAATAAAGAAGCCCCAGAGCTGCTACAGCATGCACTTGGGAAAGCCAGCGACACTACTAGGGTTGTAATAGGCACTGACCTGGCCGCCTCACAGTTCTTCAGGTCTGGGAAATATGATTTGGACTTTAAGTCTCCTGATGGTCCCAGCAGATACATTTGGCCCTGTACAAGTTCTTCTTCAATGACGGGTAGTATCCATCAAAAATCCCTTTGAGCAGGATGTTGGGAAGCTCAGATGAAGTTCACTGCCAGTGCAAGTATCCCAGCAGTGGGGGGGATCATCTCATTGACCAAACTGAAGGAATTGTGCACCTGCCTCCTGCTTAGGTGAAGCAGGTTGGCTCTGTGCCCTAGTCTATTCCAGAGTGTAAGCTGGTCCAGACCAGTGAGAGAGGTGTCAGGGGTTCTCATTACTCTGAAGAAACTGGCCATGCTTCCGTTGCCACCCTGGTGGTGGGGCTGTGCACTGGACTGATCAAAACAGGTGCACCTTGACAAACAGAACTGGGCCAAGTATAGTCAGTTCCTCAGAAGCAGAGGGGCTGGATAGCAAGGCTCAGTTCGCCAGTGAGAAATTCAGAAATTCTCTAGCAGAGTAAGCACTGGGCAGGCAAGCCCCTGAGCTCTTCAAGCTCTGGAAAGCTAATTAGACATCGACTTCAGACAGCTCAAGACAGCAGACCCAAACTGGCAGGGCCCTCAGGTCGTTACCCCTCCTTTTCCAGAACCCTGTGTTTTTCTTCTCACTGCTTCACTAGAACTGCTATATCAGAGCCAAGCTTGACCACCTGGAACCCCATTTAGAAAGTTCTGCTTTTAAATCTAAGGCCAGAGGCCGGGTGCACTGGCTCACGCCTGTAATTCCAGCATTTTGGGAGGCCGAGGCGGGCAGATCATAAGGTCAGGAGATCGAGGCCATCCTGGCCAACATGGTGAAAACCCGTCTCTACTAAAAATACAAAAATTAGCTGGGCATGGTGGTGCGTGGCTGTAATCCCAGCTACTCGGGAGGCTGAGGCAGGAGAATTGCTTGAACCAGGGAGTCGGAGGTTGCAGTGAGCTGAGATTGCGCCACTGTACTCCAGTCTGGTGACAGAGCAAGACTGTGTCTAAAAAAAAAAAAAAATCTAAGGCCAGAATAATATATATATGTGTATCTCTGTGTGTGTGTGTGTGTGTGTGTGTGTGTATATATATATATATATATATATGTTTGTTTGTTTTTTTAACAAAGTCTCACTGTCGCTCAGGCTGGAGTGCAGTGGCATGGATCATAGCCCACTGCAGCCCGGAGCTCCTGGGCTCGAGCGATCCTCCCGCCTCAGCCTCCTAAAATGCTGGCATGAGCCACCATGTCTGGCTAGAAAACTCATTTTTCTAACCTTGTTGCACAACAAGTGTTTATGGAGCCACTTATACCTTTGATGTAGTCCTGGAGGTTGTTGACAGGCAAGATCCTCGGGGATTTAATGCACAAATAAAAAATCGTTATTAAAAAAAAACAACCCAGAATACAAACAAACATACCATAGGCTTAGGACAATACATCTGGCTTTACTTATTTAGAAACACTGCAGCGTCTTCTTGACTTCTTGTTCTTGTGTTTGTTTTTTGTTTTTCTGAGACAGGCTCTTGCTCTGTCGCCCAGGCAGGAGTGCAGTGGCACAATCGCAGTTCACTGCAGCGTTGAACTCCCAGCCCAAATGATCCTCCTGCCTCAAGTCTCTCAAAGTGCTGGGATTACAGGTGTGAGCCACCACACCAGGCTGACTTCTTGATCTTGAATTTTATAAGGATTCTAAAGGGCATTGGGTAGTTCCAGGACATCTGAGACCTTGAGGGAGGGTGCATTCCTCTGATTTTTGTGCCTCTGCCAGCAGTCTGGCTTCTAACAAAGTGGTCAAGGGATGCTGACTCACATGAGGCTTCTGGCAAAGTGTTCCAGAGGGAAGAGGAAGGGACCAGTGTCCTAACTTCTCCAGAAAGACTCATAGGACAGCATTGGCTTCCAGCCTGCCAGAGTGGGGGGAATCTTGTTTTTCACATTCACCAGGGAAAAGGTGAAACCCCTTTGCCGGAAATGACCAGGGAGGCTTCATGTTTTATAATAAAGTATATTGTTTCATTTTAAAGTTAATACCTTAACCTTCTGGTGTCCCAAATGAGGTTGAGTTGTTCTGATGTCCAGCTTTCTCCCAAACCCAAAGAAAGATTTTTCTTATCAATGTGTCGTTATCATACAAACAACAAAGATAAAAACAAAAATGTTTTTGTCACTTTACTATAACACCTCATTTAAAATTGTTCTTTCAAATCCTAATAAATACAATTCTATATTTTGGGGTTTTTTTTCCTCCTTAGTGTAAATATTTTAAATTTCTTCTTAATTCCCATAATTATTTGTAATGGCTGTCATCTATTGAAGTGATATGCTATGTTATTCTTATGGTTTAAGGATTTAGGTTTGCAAGTTTTAAAGATTATATTATAAGTAATACTGCCGTATATATCGCATAGAGTTTCTCCTTTCTCTTTAGATGATTTTCTTGTAATAAGTTTCTTGGAGTAGAGCACTGGGTCAGTGGATGTGACCTGTACTGCCACATTGTTCTCCTGAATGATTATCCAGCATCCAATGCCTGTGAAAGATGATAAGTGAACAACTTAAAGGTTAACTCTTGAATGCCCAAGGGAAGACTTTTCAGCTACTTGTATGTCATCTTATTTATTTAACTATATATTATTTCATCTACTTATTTATTTATTTTTAGAGAGGAGGTCTCATTATGTTGCCCAGGCTGGTCTCAAACTCTTGATCTCAAGCGATCCTCCCACCTCAGCCTCCCAAATAGCTGGGATTACAGGCATGAGCCACCACGCCCAGCAATATATAACAACTTTTAAAAATTTTTAGCTATACAACTTCTGATCATTTCTGTTTCTCTTGCTAATCATGTAGGCAGTTAGGAGCATTTTAACCATCAAAATAACAACAAAACCGAACATTTTTAATATGTGTTTACAGTTTACAAAATGCTGTCATGTCCAGCAGCTCAGTTAATCCTTACAATACTTAGTGAAGCATCTGGGATAGGGATTACCATTTCCTCCATTTTCAGACAATGAAAATGGAAAGTAGAGAATTTAAGGTCAACCGGATGGAGACGCAGCCACGACATGCGATGTTTTCGGGAGACACCCTGACCACCTCCTGCTCTCTTCCTCTTTTTCCCTGCCTAGGACTTCGGAAGCCCACGGTCCATCACCTCTCGGTGTGATTTGAGGGCAAACCTTGTCAGAAATGGCTGTGGAGGTGAGATAGAGAGCCCAGCCAGCAGCTTCCATGTCCTGAGGAGCCTGCCCCTCAGCAGCAAGGGTTCGGGCTCTGCAGGCTGGGACGTCATTCAGATGACACCACAGGAGATTGCCGTGAACCTCCGGCCCGGTGAGTTGCCCACAGAAAGGGCTGGATGCTCTGGGATCAGGAAGGCCCATGGGGGAGGTGGGACTTGTTAATAATGGGACAATGAGCCAGGCCAGGCTGAGATCAGAGCCACGAGATGGTGATGGGGAGGCGAGGCTCAGACCTCAGGAAGCAGAGTATATTCTTATTGATGTGTCTGTGGACAGGCTCCTGTGGACAGAGGAAGATCTTTGCTATTTTTAAACAATTGTGGTGAAATATACATAACATTTACCATTTAAGCATTTTCAAGTGTACAGTTCAGCAGCATTAAATTCACAATATTGTATAAACATCAGCAGTATCTATTTCCGGAACATTTTCATCGTCCTAAACAGAAAATCTATACCCATTAAACATTAACTCCTCATTCTCTCTTTCCCTTGGTTCCTGGTAACCGGCATTCTACTTTATTTTTTATTTTTCATTTATTTTTATTTTTAAATTTTGTTTAAATCAAGGAGCAACTGATGGCAGAAATTACAGTCATTCAGGGTGTAGTGGCTGCCTACTCTACTTTCCGACTCTGAACTTGACTAGTCCAGGTACCTACCATAAGTGGAATCATCCAATATTTGTCCTTGGAAGTTTGACTTGTTTCACTAAGTGTAATGTTTTCAAGTTTCACACATATTTTGGCATGTGTCAGCACTTCATTCCTTTTTTGGCTGAGTAATATTTCATTGTATGGGTGTATCACATTTTGTTTATTCATTTGTCTGTCAATGAACATTTAGGTTGTCTTCAACTTTTGGCTCTTGTGAATAATGCTGTGGTTTATTCTAGGAGGATGCTGGTAGATTTACTCCTTAGTGAATGCAAGTTGCTCAGGAAACATGCCACTTTTAGGAAAAAGTGTTTTTTCCCGTCAGCAAATTCCATTTGAGTCTGTAGCATTCTGCAAGGACAAACTTTTAGAGTGGAGATATTTTGTTTTGTGACCATGGGGCCCTGCAAGCCTTAGAGTTGCTTAATATAAGGAAATGGTAATATAATTACTTATAATGTAATATAAAGAAACAGTTTTGCACACCTACTATGTGCTAAACACTTGACCTAACTTTAAGGTAGCTATCTTTTTTTTTTTTTTTGAGATGGGGTATCGCTCTGTCACCCAGGCTGGAGTGCAATGGCACAATCTTGGCTCATTGCAACCTTCACCTCCCGGGTTCAAGAGATTCTCCTGCCTCAGCCTCCCTAATAGCTGGATGTGTACCACCACGCCCAGCTAATTTTTTTTTTTTTTTTTGTATTTTTAGTAGAGATGGGGTTTCACCATGTTGGCCAGGCTGGCCTTGAACTCCTGACCTCAGGTGATCTACCTTCCTCGGCCTCCCAAAGTGCTGGGGTTACAGGCGTGAACCACCATGCCTGGCCAGGTAGCTCTCATTTTACACACAAGGAAACAACCTGCTCAAGGTCTCTCAGTAAGTGGTGAATCGATTCAGCCCCAGGTCTTGGTAACCACAAACCCATGGCTGTTTCTAGTTCACCACTTTTATCATTGAATATTCTGCATATTAGAAGCCTTGCAATGTCAAAGGGTTGGATGTGCATGTGGCTAAATTGGAAAGTATTACGCTGTTGGGAAGGGGCAGATTTTTTCACATTTTACTGATTTTTTGCTGTTTTCTTCTATCCCATGGTCTAGGAAACCATTGGCAGTAGCTATTTGTAGATGGTTTATTTAGACTCCAGGGAAGCTTGTAGCAGTGGAAAGATCATGGATCTGGCTGGCTCTCTTGGGTTCTAGCTCTGGCTCTGTCCCTAGCTCGGAGGCCCTGGGCAAGTTACTCCATCTCTCAGCATCTTAGGGTCTTTGTCACCTTTGTTCCTCATGGGCATGTTCAGAGGCTTAAATGGACTTTTTGTATCAGTGAACTTTTCAAAGTTAAAATGTTTATTATTTTCCAAGAGCAGTGGCCGAGGGTACCAGATGGAGGTTTGACCAGGGATGCTCAGTGCCTTGGAAATGGATTAACACAGTGCTGCATGTGGTAAGCACTCAGTAAAGCTCGTTGTTGTTGCTGTGGTTATCATTGTATGGTCTGCACCAAGAGTTTTTAAAGAAAGCTCCAAGTCATCATATAGTTGAGAAATGTTTTATTTTGTCTATTTTAATTGTCTTGAAAATAAGAAACAAAAGAAGAGTGTAAGTTGGCCCTGCTGGATAGAGAAGCTTAAACTATTGGGTTGCCTGCCCAGGAATCAGTGTTGAGATTAATTGAAGTTAGGATTTTTGCAAACCTTCTCACTGTAAGCAACACTCAGCCTTTTTGTTTAGTGAGATACTGAATTGAGATAGAAAAGGAAGGGAACTCTTACAGAGCTGTGTGAGTGGGTAGAAAAAAGTCAGCTGAGCACTTATGTGGGCAGATGGTTGGTAATGTCCTCTGGGGAAAGAGAAATCTCTTATGTGAAGACAGGCTCAGGGTCCAGGGTTTGGACCGAAAGGGATATAGGAGTTGTTATAGACCCTTAATATGTTGGAACATTGTGTTGTAGAAGAATAGTGTATTTTCTTTTTTATCATAGTAACAGTATAGCAATAACACATGAAATTCTAGAAAAATAATCCACTTTAACATAATATTATTTTTCATTTTTACTATGTCCTCTGTATTATTCACCTCTTTGTATTTTTCATATACTTATCATAATGTATGTATAATCCTGCTATTTTCATTCAATAATCTTTGAAAATTAGGAAAAAAATTTACACCTCCAAAAGAGTTTGTAGTTTCAGAGCCATTGTGGAGGAAGGTTTTAATTTACATTTTCTGAACTCCTCATCTAGAATAGCTCTCAAAGCCTGTGGTGTTCTCTCCAAGAAGTATCCTTTATGGTGGCAAGTCTTTCTTCTTCAGGATAGACTTAACTTAGACAAGAGTTGCATCACACAAATCCAAAGATGTCCACACTTTAATAATTCCAGTTTTTAAAATGAGAATTAAGGTGTGAGTGTGAGCAGAGATGGTTGTCTGGTTTGACTATCAACTGGCTTTTACAGCAGTCCCTGTAGAAGAGTTAGAGAGTTAGAGAAGGCCGGGTGTGGTGGCTTATGCCTGTAATCTCAGTGGTTTGGGAGGCCAAGGAGAGAGGATCGATTGAGGTCAGAAATCTGAGACCAGCCTGGGCAACATAGTGAGACCCCGTTGCTATGGGGGAGACTGAGGTGGAAGGATCCCTTGAACCCAGGAGTTTGAGGCTCCAGCCTAGATGAAGATGAGACTCTAAAAAACAAAAACAACAACAACAACAAGAACCCAAAATAAAAAATAAGTGATTTGAGTAACGGCAGGTTTGTATACAATCCGTATTTATGCATAAAACTCAATATATGCTCAGTTAAGGAAAAAAATCATTCTTATTTGGTATAGTTACATCTCCTGCTAAGCATTATGATATGATTTCTGGTATTAGAAATAAAATGGAAACCGTGACCCTGTGTTGATACAAAACCACAGTGTGGATGCTGTGTGTAGCTCTGTCTTGCGGAAGGTGTCGTGGTGGAGAGCCCAGTGCTGGGGGTGTCAAGCAGTTGGAGGAGCTGACTGCCTCCTGAAAACACACCCAGACTATGAAGAGGGTTCAGTCTGAAGAGATGAAGACTAGGAAGAGATCTGATGAAAATACGAGTTCCTAAGACCTACAAGCATTGTGAATATGTTTCCCAAATGTAGAAACACTTGAAACCAATGATGCCTTTTAAAATTTTGAAAATATAATTTTAACATTTACAAAGAAAAGTACAGGCAAACCTGAAGAATTTGTGGGGAGAGAAAAATGGTATATGGCAGTTAGCAAAATTTTCAGTCATGCAAAATGCATATTTGCCTCAGGGTATCTCCCCCCTGACTCTAGGGAGGGCTTTCAGGTATATAGGGGTTGGTTTTTCATATATCTATCTATATATATAGAGAGAGAGACAGAGTCTCGCTCTGTCGCCCAGGCTGGAGTGCAGTGACGTGATTTCAGCTAACTGCAGCATCCAGGTTCAAGCGATTCTTATGCCTTAGCCTTCTGAGTAGCTAGGACTGCAGGCGCACACCACCACACCTGGCTAATTTTTGTATTTTTAGTAGAGACGGGGTTTCACCATGTTGGCCAAGCTGGTCTCGAACTCCTGGGCTCAAGTCATCTGCCCACCTCGGCCTCCCAAAGTACTGGGATTACAGGCGTGAGCCACTGCGCTGGGCCTCCATTGTATATTTTTAGAAATGCTTTTGTGTCTTCTTCCTTGCCCTACCCCCCATGCCTCATAATAGTTATTCGTTGAGTGAAATATAAGACTTTGCCAGACTTATCGCAGACTAATCAAGGACAAGCCTCAGCATAATATGAAAGACACTTCATGAAGGCAAAGTAATTGTTCCAAGGTAAGTCTCAGGAAGGAAATAAAAATTAAAAAGAATTTCTGTCTACTTTAAGCAGGACATTTTTTATTTTTTTAAATTGAGATATAATTCACAGACCATAAAATTCACTATCTTAAGGTGTACAATTCAGTGGTTCTTAGTATATTTGCAAGGTTGTACAGTCAACACCACTGTCTGATTCCAGAACATTTTCCAAAAAGAAGTCCCATACCCGTGAACAGTTACTGCTTATCCTACCGTCTCCCACCCTCCCCTTTCAGCCGCTGGTATCCACCCGTCTACTTTCTCTCTATATAGTTTTGCATATTCTGGACATTTCCTATACATCATAAAATGTGTGGGTCTTTTAGCTGGTTTCTTTCACTTAGCAACATGTTTCAAGTTTCATCCATGTGGTAGCATGTACTTCATTCCTTTTTATGGCCAAATAATATTCCATTGTGGATGTATAGATATACTATATTTTAGTTTATGGACATTTGGGCTGTTTCTACTTTGGGACAATTCTTTTTTCTTTTAATAACTCCACAGTTAACACCCTATACTTTGGGGCAATTATGACTAATGCTGCTATGAACGTTCATGTACACACTATTGTGGGGACATATGTTTTCAATAATCTTGGGTCTATAGCTAGGAGTGGAATTGCTGGGTCATATGGTAATTCTATGTTTAACTTTTTGAAGGACTGCCAAGCTTTAAGCAGGATTTTGTGTAAATATAGGATCATGTTTTCCATTTTATTTCAGTACTGGAAACTACATGTCAGGATAAGAACCTTAGAAAAAATCATTAACAAAGAGCATAAAATCCTTAAGAAAGGACATAAACTTGAAAGTAAAGCTTATTGAGAACAGTCAAAAGCTAAAGGTGGTTTTGAAACACTGAGCAATTAAGAATAGTTTATTAAAGTCATTATTGGCCTCAGTCCTTTAACCTCTTAAAAAATGACCCTTAATTGGTAGCTTTCTTACATTTTGAAATAATTTTAGACTCACAAGAAGTTGCAAAAGTAACACAGAGATGTTCTATGTACCCTTCTCCGCTGCCCTCAATGATAGCATCTTAATATAACAAAAGTACGTTCTCAAAACCAGGAAACCAACATGGTTACAATACTATTAACTAAACTACAGGTAATTGGTTGCTTTGGGGTTTCCTGCCAGCCCCTATTTTTTTCCTCCCTTCTCCTTCCAGGTTCTACTTGGAAGAACCAGTTTTTAGGTATTGCTTCTGCAATAAAGTTGCCACCCTGGGTGACAGTGTACATAGCTTAAATAGACGAAGAAAGTCTTTTGATGATGGCTGGATAAGGGGTTATTTTAAAGGAAACCAGAAGTATCGAGCCCTGGGCTTGGAGGCAGACACTGTGGAGGACAACTGTGTCTTCAGGTGACTTGTTCCTTGGTTCCATAAGTCAACAGTCACAATTCTGAGGTGGAGAGGGGGTGCAGTACAGCCTGGCATCCTTGTTCTAAACCAGTGAGGCAATAATTTGGTTCTAGATCTGGATTTAATCCTGGGATACTAAGTGCCTTCTGCTGTAGTGACTGGAAGAGCTGTCTGCTCATTTATAATGTGTGCGCCAGGGCCTTAATTTTCTGTTCAGTTGTAGTCCTGTTATAATAGAGTTGATTTTTATGTTTCCCTTCTTTCTTTCAGTTTCCAGCACAGAATAGTACTTCTAGGGAATCAAAAACCATTTGCATTTATTTTGGGATGGCAAAGGTCTTTATTTGCTGAGGTACTACTTTGTCTTAACACTTTGAACAAAATCAGTCTTAAGAGTTTTTGACTCAAAGGCAGGAAACCTGAGGGAAAAGAAGAAAGAAGAAAAAATAAATAAAAATTAAAAAAAGTTTTTGAGGCTGGGCATGTGGCTCACACCTATAATCCCAGCACTTTGGGAGGCTGAAGGGGAGGATCACTTGAGCTCAGGAGTTTGAGGCCAGCCTGGGCAACATGGCAGGACTTTGTCTCTACTAATAATTTTAAAATTAGCCAGGCATGATGGCACATGCTTATAGTCCCAGCTACTTGGGAGGCTGAGGTGGGAGGATTGCTTGAGCCTGGGAGGTTGAGGCTGCAGTGAGCTGTGGTTGTGCCACTGTACTCTAGCCTGGGTGACAGAACAAGACCGTGTCTCAAAAAAAAAAAAAAAAGTTTTTGCTGGAATTCTCAACTCATTCTCTAGAAATGTTTGTCATTTGATATATATTCCCTAAGGAAAATGCCAACTTTTCACTTTTTATTAAAGGGAAGGCAGAGAGAAAAAAGCTTTAAAAATACATTTCAGATAGAATGCTAGTTGATACCCGATTACACTGGAAGAACCTGTGCTTACAAACTGAGTAGTGCAGAAATTCTGTGCAAAATGCAGTTGGAGCTGGGTACTCTGGAACCAGGAACAAGCAGAAGGACATGAGGGGGGCTGCCTGGGGTAGCATTTCACAGGTGCCAGGTGATCAGCTTCTGTTTTGAGTTTGCCATTTCTCTGGTCCTGCCCCTGGTCCTGAGGCTGGCAGGAATTACGTGGAACAGCCCCAGAGAGAAGGGATATAGCTACAGGGATACATGAGCCTGTAGAGACCCTAAGTGGAGAGGGAAGGAGCAGAGAAGGATGAATCCTGACACATGGGCCGGGATGGTGTCACCAGAGACGGGCACAGACCAAGACAGGCAAATTAAAGGCGAGAAGCGCTTCCCACTCTGCCGGGCAGCGGGAGGTGGCGATTGGCCTAAAGTCTCGGGTGTTTTTAAAGGAAAGCAGCGTGGCCGGGAAGGAGTTGGAAGGGAGGAGAGTGCTTAAGCGTGCATGGTTCTGGAAGTGTACCCAAAGTTGGAAAACATACCCAAGACCTTCTCTCAGCAGAAAGTGCACTTCACATGCATTAATGGCTTCACCTTCAGGCTGCTAACGTTAGAGGCCTCCCTTTTTGGGGAGTTGTTGGTACACTGGAAGCTTAATGCCCACACCATGGATCTGACCAGGAATGTCAGTCCCTCCAGGATCTGCTGACAGAACATTCTGTCATTGCCACGGCCTATTCAGGAGTCTGTGGCATTTAAAATCAAGTATATTAGAGGCAGCAATAAACCCTCATTCTGAACATCAGTGGTGTTACCATCTTTCTTACATCCCTCTCTTTCTGGAAAAATGGCACACTATTTCTTTTTAACAACTGCAGCCTTCCTTTGGGAAGGGATGTGTGCGTGTGTGTGTGTGTGTGTGTGTGTGTGTGTGTTTTCTTACTGATCAATTTCTCTTAGAATGTAATGCCAAGAAGTTTCTTGCTTCAGAATAGATAGCCTCTTAGGATACAAAGGGACCTATATATCATGCCTTCTTTCCCTCAGCCCTCATGTCTGGAAAATTTAGGGTTAAATTTGTATGCCCAAGGCTGTAGCTGTTGAAATTCAAGTTGCTGGCAGGATTTTCTGTCTCTCTTTTTATCCTCACAGGAAATTGCTTCAGTAATTGACTTTTGGGAAAACCAAGGCCAAAGTTTTCTTTGTGTAGGAACATTTGTGTGGTGTTTATCTCTTTTAATCCCTACAATAGTTAATATCCTCCCCACTTGACTGATGCAGAAACCGAGCAGTGAGTTGAAGAGAGCCTGAGTTCTCCCTAGTCCTTGGTGACAGGGTCTGGATTCAAACCCAGCTTTCCTGCTTCCAAGCCTCTATCCCATAGATGCCTCTCAGCCTCCCGGAATCCAAGCCAATTATTTGTTTCCTGGTTTTAAAGTGCCCATCTGTTAATTTCTTATAATTCGTAAAAAAGTAGAAGTAGATTTTGGATAAAATAAGTTGTAGGTGGGAACTTGGGGGGACAGGTGGCAGAAAATGCAGAAGACCTGTGAAAAGATCATGGCATCAGGCAGAGGAAATAGGATTGCAGGCTCTGTCCATTTGGGGTCTGTTGTCTGCCCATGCAAGGGCCAAGGAGGGAGCTCCCTTCCCCCAACTCCCCCCTCTTCCCTGCCCCTCCCTCACTGTGATGTGGCACCCAAGGAGCCCTCTGGCGGGACAAGCTGTGTCTGTCTGACCAAAGGCAGACACTGCAGCAGCCTGGAATTCATTCTGGAAGAAAACCTTGAACATTCCTCTGTTTGAGTCAGACTCTGATGGTTTTTTTTTGTTTGTTTTTTTAAATTATTATTATTATACTTTAAGTTTTAGGGTACATGGGCACAATGTGTGGGTTAGTTACATATGTATACATGTGCCATGCTGGTGCGCTGCACCCACTAACTCGTCATCTAGCATTAGGTATATCTCCCAATGCTATCCCTCCCCCCTCCCCCCACCCCATGGTTTTAAAAAATAGGCTTATACCAATAGGCAACTCAAACTCCATCAATCCTGAGGCGCCTAGAACAGTACACGCAAAGACAAGTCAGGGGAAGCAGGCTCAGAGCTGCCACTCTGACTGCAAGCAGTAATGATCATAATCATACTTCATCCGTGCAAGCCTGTACTGCTCATAAAACACTGCTCTCCCTCATGAGCGCATCATAGGCTTAATTGATGCTGTGAGCATTGTTACTTCCATTTTATATTTCAAGAAACCGTGGCCCAGGTTGCACTCCTATTCAAGGGACAGAGCTGGAACTTGAACTAAAATCTTTTGATCATTGGATTCTTCGTGATCTAGTTAGTGAAATATGCCTTGTTGTCACGGTGGGAGGAGGAGAGGAAGCATAGAGGATTGAGTTCCCTGCAAGTTAAAGAAGTCTTCAGCTTGCTAGTTGTCAGCTTGAGATGAAAGACTGGTTGCTCTGAGATGTGGCTGCCGGCAAGTCAGGTGTAGACCCGCTGGGCAGGAGTGAGGCCACCTTTGTTGATGTGCCTCTACACACACAAAGAATCTATCCAAATTTCAAGTATGTATAGACAGTTCTACTGCAGGATAAATAGGGCATCTCTTGGCACTCCTGAAAGGTTAATAAGCCCAAGGCAGATAGAATGATCTGGTATGAGTTGAGCCTTAAAGTTGGTTCTAAGTGATTTGTTTTTAGAAATTATGAAATGATTTCAAGATCATTATTGTGGCCTGGGTCTTCCAGTTATTGCCCTGACTTGAGCCTCTCTTTGAACTCTATAGGGTGAGACAGCAAAGGCCACACCTGCCAGACACTAGCTTTTCTCTTTGTTCTTTTCCTCTGAATTAATTCCCCTTTTCTCTGCCTGTTGGCTATCTTATTGTAGCTGGTAGACAAATCTAGTGCTGTCTTTTCTCTTTCTTCTTGTTTTCTTTTTTCGATAGAGCTAAAATTTGGAATCTGTCTTCCTGTATTTATATATGTAGTTTCTGATGATAATGAGTTGTGCCTGTGATGTCCCAAAACATCAAATATGCCCCCCAAAGTAAATACTAGTCTGGTAAATGGCGAGAGAAATAGAAACAAACACAGGTGATGTGGCATAAGCATGCATATTTTTGCCCATTGGGGTATTTTAAACAACGATCTTTGTTTCTCTGCCCTCCCTTGCCTTGCACATCTCTCTCCCCAACTTGGTTCTTCCCCACTCAGGCCCACACCCCTCTTTTGTTCATTTCTTCCCTGCTTTTTGTTTCAAACGCACATTCCCATCGTGACTGGGTCTTTCTGTGGAGTTGGTATGTGGTTGGTGGGCTACTCTCCACCCAGTTTGTGTTCATGAAATTGTCTGGTTCACTGTCCACTGATTACCCAAGGGTCTTTGTTGCTGAGAAGACAGAACACTACCAAGGAGCCTGGTTGTTAAGGAGTTTCCTTAGAAATGCTAAGCCCAGGCCAGGCGTGGTGGCTCACACCTGTAATCCCAGCACTTTGGGAGGCTGAGGTAGGTGGATCACTTGAGGCCAGGAGTTGGATACCAGCCTGGTCAACATAGTGAAACCCCGTCTCTACTAAAAATGCAAAAATTAGCCAGGCATGGTGGTGGGCACCTGTAATCCCAGCTACTCAGGAAGCTGAGGCATGAGAATCGCTTGAACCTGGTAGGCAGAGGTTGCAGTGAGCCAAGATCGCACCACTGCACTCCAGCCTGGGCGACAGAGCAACACTCTGTCTCAAAAAAATAAAATAAAATAAAAAAAGAAGTGCTAAGCCAAATGTTTAGGAAGGAGAACCCAGGCCTCCATTCTCAGCACCGTATTCCCTTCAGGCACTTTACTTCCAAGAAAAATCTTCTGTGAGGCACACAATCACTAAAGAAAAGTAAGAGGCGAACTAACTTTGAAAGCAAATCCCATCCCTCAGCCCTCAGCAGGTTGCACAACCTCTAACACACGTGGCCTCTCTGTTGGTGCAGGTGACAAGACCACCTTCCAGCTACAGGTTCGCCAGGTGGAGGACTATCCTGTGGACCTGTACTACCTGATGGACCTCTCCCTGTCCATGAAGGATGACTTGGACAATATCCGGAGCCTGGGCACCAAACTCGCGGAGGAGATGAGGAAGCTCACCAGCAACTTCCGGTTGGGATTTGGGTCTTTTGTTGATAAGGACATCTCTCCTTTCTCCTACACGGCACCGAGGTACCAGACCAATCCGTGCATTGGGTAAGTGACCAGTTGCCCTTCTGTTGGGTACTTAAGGGTGGGAGAATGGAGAAGCAGGAAAATTTAGCTCAAAGAAAGAATTAAGGAAGGCATGGTTAGGAGGGGTGGCCAGGCTTAGGCGTTTAATTTGATTAATGATAAGCATACATTCTCTCCTTTCCTGACATGTGAAGAGTGAACTGTCACAAGGTTGTAAAGATAAAATGATCACAACCCCTTGATTTTCCTGCCTGCCATGCACAGCACCATTTGCTCACATTAATAGAATTCAGAAAATGTCCTCAGGGAGTGATGGATCCAGATTATCAGGGAGGCAGCAGGCAGGGCAACTTAAACTTTCCCCTTGCTTGTAGTAACTGAGGTGCTTTGGGAGAAATGAATTCAAAATTTGTCCCTGTTGTTTTTCTATAAATAACTATAACTTATTTTCACATAATTAGATTAAAATCCTATTTTAAATGTAAGAATTTTTTTTCAACATAAACACCTGAACTAGAAAAGATTTGACATATTATTAGAAAACAGGTGTCTCTAACTGCTGCCACAGAGTCTATAATAACAAAGTGTATAATGGCTCAAACTTGCTGGAAGTTTATTTCCTGTTCCTCAAGTCCAACTGGGTCTCTTCATCCATGGAACTTCTCCTGCAAGCAGTGACTCAGGGACTCAGGTGCTTTCCATCTTCCAGGCTTTACCATCTTCCACACATGGCTCCTAAGGTCATGCTGCCTAGAGGGTCATGCATAGGAGGATAGGCCTTTGCCATGCCCGCTCCCACATGCTATTAGACGGAATAGGACTGAGCCAGGAGGCTGGGAACTAGTGTAGCTGTAGGCCCAGGAATCAGAAGAAATAGGATTAGTGAGCAGGTCTCTGCCATGGGACGTTTGTATGCATGCTGGGGTGGGTGGTTGTATGAGGGGACTGCATTCTTCAGCCCATGCAACACAACCTCTACTAGGTTGGTTTCTTTTCTTTTTAGTCTTTCAGGAGTTTCTTTAAATGTCAAGATTATGCAAGTGACTGCAGTGAGTGGTAACTTCCAACTCTTGCTTTCCTCATCTCCACATTTAACTTTAGTGAGGGTTTGTGTTGTAAGGTCCAAAACTAGTCATGAGATAGGAAATAACTAAGACTTAAGTTTTTACTAAGTGTCAAGCCCCATACTAAATATTTTCTGTGGATTATCTCATTTAAATCTCATAACAATCTGTTGAGGTCTCTAAGGTAAGTATAAGCCAGATTTTAGAGATGCAGAAACTGAGGCCTAGAGAGAATAACTTACCCAATATTATACAAACAGCAAGGGGTAGAGCTGGAATATGAATACAGACAAACTACTTTTAGAGTCTGCATTTGCATTTTTTTTTGAGACGGAGTCTTGCTCTGTTGCCCAGGCTGGAGTGCAGTGGTGCAATCTCGGCTCCCTGCAACCTCCGCCTCCCGGGTTCAAGCCGATTCTCCTGCCCCAGTCTCCTGAGTAGCTGGGATTATAGGTGCCTGCCACCACACCTGGCTGATTTTTGTATTTTTAGTAGAGATGGGGTTTCACCATGTTGGCCAGGCTGGTCTTGAACTCCTGACCTCAAGCGACCCACCCACCTCAGCCTCCCAAAGTGCTGGGATTACAGGCATGAGCCACTGCATCCGGCCTGCGTTTGCGTTTAATATAATGCCTTCTTCCCCATTCAAATCACACTACAACACAGATACTTTACCTTAGGCTGAGTAATAATACCTGTCCCTAAACCACCCTACCCCCATGTCCTAGGGGCTTACCTGAGGATCATGGTAGGTTATGCTGCAGTAACGTAGAGTCTCCAAATCTCAGTGGCTCAACACAATGAACGTTTTTTTTGTTGTTGGTTTTTTTTTTTTGCTTGTGCGACATCTGATGAGGGCTGAGCTGCTTTCCTTGGCAGCTCTCCATGCAGTAACTCAGGGATCCAGCTCCTTCCGTCTTGTGATGCCATTCTCAATTCTTGGTCTTCCAGCTGCCACCAAGGGGAGAGAGCTGTTCTTAAATCCCTGAGCCCTCCCCTCTCCACAAGTCCTCTTTGGTAGCCTTCAGAGCTCCTAGCTCCAAGTTGGGCTGGGTGATAGGAGCAAGTTAGTGTGCTGGTGGCATGGGCTCTTCTGAATCCCTCCGGATCCTTCTGTATACTCTCCCAGAAGCTGACTTAGATCTTTTCAGGTATTGGGAACTGACACTGGTGGAAAAACAGACAAGAAAAAGTTTTAAATACAAATGAACTCTAAATTCTTTAACCACGAAGAGGCACTAGGCATCATCATTTGCTGGGTTTAGCTTCCTCCTGGTGACAGGTGGCCACAGGGACTATTACTACTTTGATTCTGTCTCCAAGGCCCTTTTCAGCTAAGTCCGGGTGCCAAATGTTTTTGTTGAAATTTTGCTGCTTACCAGGAGCAACAGCATCTTAACCGCAAGCCTTAAGCCTTTTTTCAATTCATCTGGAATAGTGATTTTATTTGCTTCTTTTCACCTCTGTCCTAATTGGGCCCTGTCTCCAGACAGATAGGGTGTGTCCCCACTTTCATTCTTCCAAGGCCCTTCCACTGACCGAGACACTAGATTGGAAGCTGGCAGAGAATCAAGGGCTGGCTCTAGGCGCTCAGCATTTAAATATTCAAAGTTATGACACATCATTACTTATTCAGAGCTCACTCTCTAAGTCCTCTAAGGCAGAGCCTGTTGCAGACACTAAAACTCCTGACAGTGAGTACAAGGCACACTGAAAAGCTACTTGTAAGGCAGGAAGTCCAGTGAAGAATGAGAATGTGGAAGGAAACCTCGGGCCTGAGTTATGTGAAGCTCTCTTCCCTGAGCTGGGGAGGCACACGCAGCGTGGGGGCACACTGTGGCTTGGTGAGCAGGCCGAGCTTTGTCTCCCCACGTCCAGGCAGCACGGCATCCTGTGTCTCCTGGGTTCAAGTGATTCTCCTGCCTCAGCCTCCTGAGTAGCTGGTATTACAGGCACGTGCCACCACACCCAGCTAATTTTTGTATTTTTTAGTAGAGATGGGGTTTCACCATGTTGGCCAGGCTGGTCTTGAGCTCCTGACCTCAGGTGATCCACCCACCTCAGCTTCCCAAAGTGCTGAGATTACAAGGGTGGGCCACCATGCCCAGCCTAAAGTATTTTAAATTATTCTGTTTCTGTTTCTTGAATTGTGGATCCTTCAGGTGGATCCACAGCCAGTCAGTGTATTGGACCTGCTGACATGCCTTCATGAATTGTTTTTCATGCGATTTATAAGCTTTTCATTAGCTCTTCCTTGGAGGTTGTGGGGGCATCCCTGCAGAGCAGTTTTATGTTTGCCATTGTCGAGAATCTCCAGGTTCACCGTGGGACTAGTTTTTCTGTTAATTTTTCAATTGGAGATGTCTTCACCATAAAAGCAGTGTATTCCAATTGCTCAGGCCTGGAGTTACAGTTTTTATGGGTAATTCATCTCATTCATGGTAGATGGTCAGCTTCCGTGCTGCTTTCCTAGACCAGTAGCTGGAGTTTTTCTGTTTCTGGTTTTAGTGGCACAGCAGCTCATTGTGCTGTTCGGCTTTATGCAGACAGCCCTATTCCAGTGTTCAGCCCTCTGCAGGACTGAGGCTCAGCATCTATTCCTGGTAGACCCTGCTCCAAGCCTGTAGGGCCTCAGTCAAGGCCTGACCCATTGCGGGGGTCCTTGGCATGAGTGCCTGCCCATTTCCTACCTTTTTTTTTGAGACCGAGTCTTGCTCTGTTACTCAGGCTGGAGTGCAGTGGCGGGATCTCAGCTCACTGCAACCTCCACCTCCTGGGTTCAAGTGATTATCCTGACTCAGCCTCCTGAGTAGCTGGGATTACAGGTGCCCACCATCATGCCCAGCTAATTTTTGTATTTTTAGTAGAGATGGCGTTTCACCACGTTGGCCAGGCTGGTCTTGAACTCCTGACCTCAGGTGATCTGCCTGCCTCAGCCTCCTAAAGTGCTGAGATTACAGGCGTGAGCCACTGCACCCAGCCCCCACCTATTCTTTTAAGTCCATTCATTTGTTTTTTGGTGTTTTCTTTTTTTTTTTTTTTGCCAAAACCAAATACTTCTGAAAGGTCCATTCATTTATTGAATGGTTTCCTCTTCGTTTCTGGGATTTACTTTCTAAGCTTCCAGCCTAGGCTATATATTAAAAAATTTTAAATTACATTTTATCCAGCAGTTGTATATGTTTAGAGTTAGAAGAAGCAGATAAGATGTTTTCATTCCTGTTCCATGACATGGAGAGCCTTTCCATGTCAGCTTGATCCATGATATTCTCCTGAGGCATTAGATTGTTTTCTGGATTTGCCTAGGTCTGGTGTCTTCAAATTGGATTCACTTTTTATACATACAGACACTCCCTTGGCTCTTTAACCATATATATTTTATTTTTTATCTCCCTTGTTAATAATCCTTAATTTAGTAACTCTGTATGCATGGCGCTTATTTGGGGTCTCACAGCACAGACACATGAGAGGGGTAGGATAGTCTCCTGGCATGACCCCAGAACGTCCGGATCTTCAGGCCATTCAGACAGCTGCTCTGGGGTTAAGTCAGATAACTCGTTACAGGTGACATCCTATTCCGGTGTCAATGGAGACACTCCTAGCGTCTGTGTGACAAAGCTCTTTTCCTAAGTGACTCTGACTTGGTTATAGTAAATTCTCTGCAATGAAGGCTTCTCTCTGGCAAACACATCTTCTAATTCCTAACTACTTAACAGTCATTCTTTGCAGTAAAAATGTATCTGCTCATTGCTGTTTGCGGGAGTGAAAGGGAGGAGGTAAAACATGCTGAGCTGTAGCTGAGTTTCTCACAGCTTTCCTGGTTAAACAGCAATCATTATTCAGTTTCTTTTCTCCCTGTCCGCAACCAACCGGACCAAGTGTAAAAAAACCACACACCTGAAGTCCTAAATCATGGGCCAGAGCCACATAGGCCAGGGCAGGATCTTGGAGGAAGAGAGAGGGGGAGAGTTTGGATAGACTTACTTCCTTCTGGGCCTATGATCCACTTGCCAAATAGCTACAGATGGGACCTCAGTTCCTTCTTCCAGCTGGGAATGTAATTTCCATGATTGTTCTTTTCATGACAAAATGAGGAGGTAATGGAAAGTTTGGGTGGCCCGAGGCTGAGGTTAAAAGAGAGTTCCACCTCTCCAAGTACAAGGTGTTCATGAAGACTTCGGGAAAGGAGAAGGGAGAAACACAAAGGAAAGCCAGGCAGGGAGATCCCATCGCTGCCGCCGGCCCCGAGAGGGAGAGCGCGACTATCACAGGAGTGGGGCTGATTGATTCTGTGCAGGGTGGGCCTGTTGCTGGGGACTCTGTGCTGTGCTGTTGTGACTGTGTGGATGGAGAAGGGACTGTAGCCCTGAGAGGGAATGGAATAGCCCCTTAGAGAACCAAAGATTGCCCCTTTACAGAAGGGAACCTTCCCAGACCTACCCTGGTGAGTCTGCTTTTTGACAGCATTTAAGGCAGGGTCCTCCTAGCTGTTGCTAAGGCTGTTTTCTTTCCCATGTATGCAGCTTGAATTAGATTATAAAGCCTTTCCCTCAGGCCTGTTAGTGCTCGTTTTCCATCATTTATCCTGAAAGAGCGACTTCCTTAACATGGCTGGAGACCCTGCACAGTCTGGCCCAGCCTGCCTCCCAGGCTCCTCCTCGCCCATCCTCACCTGTTACTCTGCACCACAGCCCCCCGACCTCCCTCTGTCCTTGGGCTCTGTGCTCCCTCCTGCCACAGGACTCTTGCACATGCTCTTCTCTGGCTGGGACACTCTCCCCTCTTCCCTTTACTTTGTGAACCCATTGGTAAAACAATATAAGCTCTCTCTTCCAACTTTATTAGTTCTAGATCAAGCTGAAACTCTTAGAGCTGTAATGGAAAGTAACTCCCTTCAGGAATAGGGCCACTTGGAGTCTCCACAGGAGACTGAAAAGGAGATCACCCCATATTTCAGGAGAAAGGCTTGGTATTAACCTATTATTGATGTGTAATACTTCCTTCTTTCGTAATTTCCAGACATAACTTTCCATTTGAAGATGCTTAGTTTCTAAATAATTTTTATTGCATTTAGCAGAATTGATAGTTTGTTGGTACAATATTTAGAAACGAATGAAGAATCAGATAAGGTGTTTTCATTCCTGTTCCATTCAGCATTTGTCCATGTGCCTGCACATCCTGGTCACTGAGTGGGTTGACATGACGAGATTATGTGATCCTGTGATCCTTTGTTGCGTGGCAGCAACATTGATGTAGAAGCTGGTTGCATGGAGTAACTGCACTTACATTGCCCTCACTGGGCATCATCCATGTTCCTTAGCCCAGAGGACACTTCCTCTCCACTCTGCCTAGGCTGGCCCACACCCCGGGTCCCACATACCTTTCAATGCCTATGTCAAGTCTTCCTCCAACCACAGTAGCCTACTATTATCTCTGTTTCCTTTGAACCATTTGTCCATACCATTCATTTATAACTTGGCATATACTGCCTTGCCTGCAGTTTAGGGCTGATGTTTGGAGAACAGGGACTATGTTATTTATCTTTGCTCTCTCCGCTGTGCCTGTCCTAGGGGCATGTGGTAGGTGCTGGGTAAATAGTTATTGGTGCCTCTCAAGGCACTCAGTGAATGCTCAGAACACTTGGTTAAGATTTACAGACAATGATGGAAAAGTGACTCTTCTCTTCTTCCTCTCTAGTTACAAGTTGTTTCCAAATTGCGTCTCCTCCTTTGGGTTCCGCCATCTGCTGCCTCTCACAGACAGAGTGGACAGCTTCAATGAGGAAGTTCGGAAACAGAGGGTGTCCCGGAACCGAGATGCCCCTGAGGGGGGCTTTGATGCAGTACTCCAGGCAGCCGTCTGCAAGGTAACTTTCCTTTCTGGTCCTGTCCCTGCACGGGGAGGTCAAGGTAGAGAGCGTCAGTGGGTGTTGGTACTTCCTGCAGGAGTCTTTGAGTGCCCCAGCATGTGGCTCCTGACCACTCTGAAGTCAGAGGGTGAGCTCAGTGGAACCTCTGGGAAATCTACAGCAGTCAAATCAGCTGGAGCTCGGGAATGGATTGGGCTGGTCTGTGTCTCTGTGTCAGGGTGTGGTTGTGTGCAATGGAGTACTGTCTGCCAGAAGACAGCTGCCTGCATTTATACATTGGCTTTTTGGTTTATTTTCAGGGGAAAAAAGTAAAGGTCAAGTCATAGGCATAGAAGCTTGTAGAGCTTTCTGGACCAATTTTGGCAAACCTTAGAGATTGCTCTCTTGGGAAACCCAGTTGAAAAAGAATTGTGTGAGGCCGGGCGTGGTGGCTCACGCCTGTAATCCCAGCACTTTGGGAGGCCGAGGCAGGTGGATCACGAGGTCAGGAGTTCAAGGCCAGCCTGGCCAACATAGTGAAACCCTGTCTCTACTGAAAATACAAAAAAATTAGCTGGGCATGGTGACAGGTGCCTGTAATCCCAGCTACTCGGGAGGCTGAGGCAGGAGAATCGCTTGAACCAGGAGGCGGAGGTTGCAGTGAGTGGAGATTGTGCCACTGCACTCCAGCCTGGGCGACAGTGTGAGACTCTGTCTCAAATTTAAAAAAAAAAAAAAGAAAGAAAAAGAATTGTGTGGCATCTTTGGTTGCAATTCTAGTTGTTTTCCTCCTGCTTCTCTGTGATATATGAATCCAGAGGGAGGGCCTAGACTTAGATCAGAAATGAACTCATGCTTCGAGAGGTTCCAATCTTAGCAAAATATATAAATGGAATGTTGGTGATAACATAGTCTTAAAATAATTTTCCACTGTTGAAACAACCCAATAACAATAACAAAAAAAAAAACACTCTTAAATTCACTATCATAACACATACTTTAAAAATCTGTGTGTCTCTTCTTAGTCTTTGTGCATACATTTCATATTTTTTCAAAGTGGTCATCAATAGAGTGTGAATAATTGGTAATACTTTCTTGAAAATTCAGGCAGATTCCTCAATAGGTGGGGACTCTTCCATTTGGGGAGGGCAGGGTCAGAGGCTAGAACTCAGTCTAGAGAGCCTGCATATGGCAGCTGCTATTCACTTATTAAGTGATAAGCACTTAATTGCTCACTTACACAGTTTCTGACCTCAGAGCCTGAATCTGGGTGTCACACAGACTCCTGTTTCCTCTCCACTCAATCCTTGACAAGATGGGAAGAAAACCCCAGTTGTCCTTTCTGAAATAAAAAACCAAAATGGCAGAAGGAAATGGATAAGGAGAAGGTAAAATGTAAAGAAAGCAGCAACAGCCATCTGCCATTCTCTTGATCCCACTGTGGTTCTGCCCATCACAGAGTCCGTGGGCCCCTCCTGGAGAAGAAGGTAGCAGTGGCTTCCTATCCAGGAAGGCTGCAGTGTGGCCTCTTCCCAGCTACTGGCCAGAGCCAAATTGTTTGATTCAGAAGTCCCTGGTGTCTCTTAGCAGTCTGAGAGAGACACATGGAAACATGGTTAGAATGTATTCAGTCCTGAACCTTTCAAATGTTTCACAAAATAGTTTATGAATTTGATTCAGAAAGAAAAATTATATTTTTGACTGACTTTCAGATATTGACTATAGGAGGCGTTTTCTCCACAGACATTCAGCCAAATTCTGCTTCTTGGTAGGGAAAAAAATAGTGCAGAGAAGACATAGGATCCCCCTCATCTCCCCACCTTGAGGATTTTATGGATTTTCTTTTTTTGGGGAGAGAAATTCATCTTTCTCTGGAGAAAGAACCCAATTACAGGCCTAAGCAGTGTCTGAGTATATTTTATTCAATTAGATGAATTGAAAGGGCATGATTGATCACTTGGACCACAGTGGTCTTTGAGAAGCCATTTGATCCAGTCTATGTCTATGGAACCTTCCTGTGCCATCCCTGATGGATGAAATCTTCAACCCTTTGAAAACACAGTATTTCAAGACTCAAGCATTTCAGAGGCGATGCTAGCAGATTTTCTCAATTCATTGCCTGGACCTGGTGAATTATTGTTGACGGAGAGGCACTTTGTGAGCAAGTTTCAGGCTTATACCTGTTGAAATTTGCTCTTTATTCCTCACCACGACCTTTGCAAAAGGGAATACCTGGAAAGTTAATAATTGCTCAGAATTATGCAGCCGATGTGCCTCCAGCATCTCTCTTTGCCTTTTCTTTTCCATTGTGGTGTCAGTTTATGTTCAGGTGCATACTAAGCAATTTATTTCTCACTTGACATCACCTACTTATAAAACATGTCATCCTTCCTGGCTCACCACAGCCTTATGGTGACCAAAAATTGGAAGTAGTTTATGGACTACTTTTGGATGAAAGACTATGCAACAGTCATACTACTTAAAATATTTAATGACTTGAGGCTGGGCGCGGTGGCTCACGCCTGTAATCCTAGCACTTTGAGAGGCTGAGGCGGGCAGATCATGAGGTCAGGAGATCGAGACCATCCTGGCTAACGCGGTGAAACCCCGTCTCTACTAAAAATACAAAAAATTAGCCGGGCGTGGTGGCAGGCGCCTGTAGTCCCAGCTACTCGGGAGGCTGAGGCAGGAGAATGGTGTGAACCCCGGAGGCGGAGCTTTCAGTGAACCGAGATCATGCCACTGCACTCCAGCCTGGGCAACAGAGCAAGACTCTGTCTCAAAAAAAAAAATTTTTTTAATGACTTGAATAATATGTAAGGTATTAGTATCAGATGGCTTTAATAGTAACTTTGCTCTCTCTTGGCTCCCTCTTCTAGGAAAAATTGTCCTTAGGGAAGATACAACCCAATGTTTTATGTTTTAAGAATTTCCAGAATAATACGTAAGATAAATTAAGATTGACATGGGAAGCAGGTTATAAAACAATATGGACAGTATACTTCTGTTTTGCAAACAAAAGAAAGAAAAAATGTGGAAAAGATTGGAAATGGAACAAAATGGTAACAGTGGTTGTCTCAGGTGACAAGATTATATTTTTCTGATAGGTGATAGGCTTATTTTCTTCTTTGGCTTTTTGTTTAATATTTACCTAAATTTCCACAGTGAATAAGTATGATTTCTTTTTTTTTTTTTTATTCTGGAACAGTTTCAGAATAAAGAATAGTGAAATGAAACCCCATGTACTCATTGTTCGTCTTTAATGATTACTAACTCATGACCAGTCTTGTTGCATTTGTATTCCCAACCACACCCATATTTGAAGCAGATCTTGGCTATCATTTGTAAGTCCTAAGTATCCCTTACTTTGTTTACTGAATGCTGTGTCTCCTCCTGATCTGGCCAGATTAAAGGCCCTTCCACTGAATCCTGCAAACAGTGGAACAGAGGGAGAAGGCCTGGAATCTTGTGCAGTTGGCTCTGTGCGTCATAGGGGCTGGAGTTGGCCAGGCAATTCCCCGGCAGCGCTGCACGCTCTACTTCCCCTGACCCTGTGCCCTGGAGATGGAGCTGATAACAGGCCTATCTCCCAGCGCCACAGGGAGCTCTTTGTCCTGGTTTTATTCTCACTCTGGTTTTATTCTCATTCTTGTTTCCCGAATGGACTGTTAGTTATCAACTTGTGGGATTTAGGGGTATGGAATATTCACATGTCTGACTTTAAATCCACCTCTGTGGCCTGCTCTTGGAAAGTTGTTCTTTGCAAAAAGAAGGAAACCACCTGTTTCTATTTAGGATTCATTCCATTTATGATAAGGACCCTGTTTCTATGAATGGAGGTTTTGAGTTGCTTTATTTATCCCCTGCAGGTCACATTGCTGTGAGAGGCCATCTAACAGCATCCACAGCTAAGGGATGCTTCTGTCGTCAAGGCGGGCATTTTTTCTAATGCACTGTTCCTGGCTGGGTTGGAGTTGGAGAATGCCACTGCCTGTAATTTCTTATCTTTACCCAGAGCCTATGATTGAACCTGTTTATACTTTTTTATGGTCAGAATAATGGTTTCTCTGCCAGGACCTTCTAGAAGTTGACTCTAAGTTGTTTGTTCTGAAATTGTGCAGGCGGAAGTGTGATGTGTGGTTCAGACTGGAAATATGGCTGCTTTCCTCTTCTCTCAAAACAGGGCACGCCCTTGGCCTAGGGAGGACAGAGGGTGAGCAGTTGCCTGGAAGCTCTGGGTCCCAAGTTGTCAGTTATCACTTTGCTCTTCTTCATGGCTCTCAGGTTAAAGAAGTTACTTGTACATTTGAGCTTGGCTGGGTACATGCTGGCTGCACAGTATTCTATGTGCTGCTTTTTTTCGTCAGCCAGAAAATAAATCAGTGCAACCCAATGCGTTTCCCTGTTCGTCTCCACTGCTAGAGCCCTGGCACTTATCCTTTGTATTCTTTAGACAGAGTTTCTGTTTTAATCCTGATTCTTTTAATTTTGCCTGTGTTCAATTTTTAAAGCATTTATTTCCTCTCAAAAATAGTTGGATGAATAAGTCTTAAAGCAAACAAGGTAAATTTATGTATTGAATAAAATTTTTTTGGCAGGAATTGAGACCTTTATTCTTCCCTGGCCAGAATATCTTATCTAAAATGAAGACCACAGCCTCAGAGGAGCCGTGATTCTTGTTGGAGGATCCTTACCAGAATCCTACAGTATATTGGTAGGACTCTGATAAGGGTTGTTCCTATTTTACAGGGGTGGAAACTGAGTATCACAGGGACTAATTGCATTTAGTAAGGAGTAGAACCAGAATGTGAACCAGTTCTGTTGATTTGAAATTCTGTGCCCTTTTTATTACTCAGTGACTGTGTGCTCTGGGAAGTAACAATAATGCACTATTGAGTAAGGGGCACTGCATTTATTTATTTAAAACAATTTTTTTTTCTTTTTCTTTTTCTTTGAAAGGAGGCCTCACTCTATCGCCCAGGCTGGAGTGCTGTGGTGTTATCATGGCTCACTGCAAACTTGCCCAGCTAATTTTTTTGTATTTTTAGTAAAGACATGGTTTGTCCATGTTGGCCAGGCTGGTCTTGAACTTCTGGGCTCAAGTGATCTGCCCACCTCAGCCTCCCAAAATGCTGGGATTATAGGTGTGAGCCACTGCACACAGCCTGTTGAATTTTTTTTTTTTTTTAAATAATACATTCCAAACCTAGGAAGGCACTGAATTTAGAGTCATGTTTTCCTTACTCAAGCTCTGCCTCTTCTGTTATCGGCTGCCTCCATGGAAGCCAGTTGACTTCTCCAGGCCTCAGAGAGCACATCTGGGAGATGCAGGGAGGCATGGGACTGGAGGGAGGTGCTCCAGGTTGCCTTCCATCTGTGCCAGCCAGTGCCACTTCTCGCAGAGGACTTGGTCACAGCCCTGTCTCCTTTGCTCAGGGCCTTTGATTTTGCTTTTTTGTCTCTTCTGGCTCAGGCTTAAGCCTCAGACCCAGTAGAGGCTGCTGCAGACACATGTAAAATGTGGAAAATTCCCCAGTCCCAGAGTCAGGCACAACTTTGTCAGGGTTTCCTCTTGCTCCCTCCTAGCTCCCAGTTCCTGCAGAATTGACTCGCTTTCTTTTGACTTATTGCCTGATTTCTTTTAGACCTCAGACTTGTGTCACTTTTCCAAGCATGAGTTGAGAAATACAGGAAATTGCCTTTCTTTCCTCAAGGAAGGCATCCCCCCACTCCTCAAACCTCTGCACCACCTGAAGAGAGGGACCCGCCACATGTTCTGCTTCCCAGCTGTCTGCGTTGTCTGTCTCAGCATGTGTGAGCTGCTTCTGCTAGCAGATCGCACCACAGGTTTCCGGGGCTTGATCCAGCGCCAGGCTGCCTGCTCTTCCTGTGCTGCCGTGTCTTTGGGGAAGCACCATTAAAGTATTGGATTTCTCTGGGCATTGCGCATGCAGGTGTGCAGACCCTCTGCCCTGTAGGGTTGTTGTCAGACAGGTGTGGCGCAGCTTCCCCTTGGCTTTCTATGTGGCAGAGGGCAGTGGTTTCATGTGCACTTCTGAATCCTTCTACTGTTTTGGTCTCTGAGGCGACATCCCAAGTGCAGGACTCCGTGGTTTCCTTGCTCTGCCTTCTGCTGTGAGCTGTGTTGTGGGCTCCGCAGCCCCACTGACAGCTGCTGTTCTGGGTTGAGCGGTGGGAACTGGCTGAGTCATAACTCAGTATCGTGAACAGGGCACGTGGGAGAGTTTGCGTTTCTTTTTGCCCTCTAGTGTAAACAAGTCACGTGCCTGCCTTGCACCTGTGCTTAGGAGGTGTCTACACGTGCTGGTGGCTCCCTTCACTGACCAAGGCAGGGAATAATCATCCCGGGGAAAGGGTAGGAGGCCCCTTTGATGGCTGGGGCTCTGTTTTCATACCAGGTGAGAATGTCAATTTTTTATTTTAAGTCAGAGGCTCCTTCTTGCTTGGAATGTCCATTGAGCAAAGATGAAAGGAGACAGGAATTTGCTCTTGGGCTCCTGTTGCAAGGCTCTCTGCCTGTGGCCTCTACCTGTGGCCTCTGCATTCCAGCCACAGTGACCTGGAGTCCGTTACTCTGACTCAGGCAAGGCCTTTGCATGTGTTGTTTCCTCTGTTTGGATACTCCATTCCTGTATTCCTGGTTTTCTTTGATACTCCTTCCCGGTATTCCTGGTTTGCTTGCTTGCTTCCTTCCTCCCTCCCCTCCCTCCCCTTCCTCCTGTCCGTCCTTCCCTCCCTCCCTCCCTCCCCATCCTTCCCTTCTTTCTCTCTCTCTCTCTTTCCTTCCTTCTTTCCTTCCTTCCTTCCTCCCTCCCTCCCTCCCTCCACTCCCTCCCCTCCCTCCCGTTCCTCGCCTCCCTCCTTCCTTCCCTCCTCTCCCTCCCTCCCTTCCCATCCTTCCCTTCTTTCTCTCTCTCTTTCCTTCCTTCCTTCCTTCCTTCTTTCTTTCTTTCTTTGTTTCCTTCTTTCTTTCTTTCAGTAGATTTTATTTTTTATAGCAGTTTTAGGTTGATAGCAAAAATGAATAGAAAATAAAGAATTCCCACAACTTCCCTCTGACCACTGCACACACAACCTCCCCCACCATCAGCATTCCACATCAGTGTGGTATATTTGTTACAATCAGTGACCCAGTCAGTGTTGACACATCATTATCAACCAGAGTCCATAGTTCACATTAGGGTTCACTCTTGGTTTGTACAGTTCTGTGGGTTTTAACAAATGTACGACAACAGGTAGCCACCATTAAATATCACACAGAGTAGCTTCCCTGCCCCGGAAGTCCCTGTGCTCCACTTGTCCATTCCTGCTTCCTCCCCCGGAATCTGTTTTCCTTTTAATGTCTAACCTGTGCCTGTTTGTGTTTTAGATTTCAGCTTCACTGTCTGTTTGTCAGAGAAGCCCTCCCTGGTGGACTTCCCTGAGTAGGTCAGGATGCCCTGGCTCCAGGCAAGCCCTTAATCACTTCTGTCCTAGTTATCATCTTATTTTTATTTATTTGAAGCATTCCTGGAATGCCTGCCTCCCTTTGAGATAGTAAACTCCCTGAAGGCAGGGACTATGTCTTTTTTCTTATGACTATATTCCCAGCACCAGACATTGCTGGGCACATAACAGATCCTTGTTAAACATCTGGTGAACAAAGGCTTCATTCTCACAGGTGCCTTTATGCTTCTGAAGTTCAGGAATACCAGGTTCTTCTGGCCCCAAGCTTGTCCCATCCTGGATGGGACTTCCACCCTCCCATCCACCAGGCTGCCTCCCTGGAATTTACAGTGCTTCATGCAAATTCATTAAAGCAGAACCAGAAGTACTATTACTTGGTAATACTTTTCCATTCAGAAAGCATTTATTGGCTGTCCAATAAATGCTCAGTGGCAGGTATGGTGGAGAAAACTAAAGATAGATGAGAAGTCTCTATCCTCTGGGATTTGATTTGAGCCTGCAGATCCATTAGAAGGGAAATAAAACAACCTGTTTGGAAACATTAGATTGAACCATATAAAATTATTGATATTTATTGATGATATTTGTTATTTGCCTATTGATGTTTTTCCTGCAAAAATGGAAAATTCATATGGTTCAACCTTCTTCATTCCAAAATATTCTATAATTCAGATTGGACTGTGTCACAGAGTACACATTAGAAATGTCATCCTGCACATGCTGGGATTTGAGCTCAAGAGGAATGTCTGTATCCTGAGTCATAGGCCAGGATTTCTTTTTCCCAAGGAAAGAAATGCTACACTTTTGGCCTCATTAAGTTTAGCCACAGAACAGATTTTTTTAAAAAAGATATTTCATTGCAAACAGTGGATGGAAGTAGGAAAAACAAACTAAAAAGAATGTGTATATTGTTTTAAAGGGATGGAAATATGCCTGAATGTCAACATGATTCGGGAAACCAATCACAGAGACCCTCTAACCTTGTTTTCCCTTATGTGCTGTGGAGACTCCTCAGTCCCCAAGCTCAGATCTACTGTGGGAGCCCACTGGCTGCCCAGGTCAGTCCCCTTTCCTTCCTCATTCCTGCCTTGAAACCTGTCCCCTCTTCCTCAGTGCTTGCCTGAAAGGTTAATGGACAGTGTTTTGTTATTACATTTGAAAACGTCTTGAGTACTTACTGTGTACAAGACGTCCTGTTAGGTGCTGTGGGGAATGCAGAGTTGAAGTAGCCGTGGTGCCTGTCTCCATGAGCATCAATCTAGTTGTAGGATTGATGTATGTGTAGGATCTAAAGCACAGCCAGAGAACAGACTCTGTGGAAGGACTGGCTCCTTCAGACCCGTGGTTCAGTTAGAGTATTCTTCTCTCTCAAGGGGTCATCCTGGTCTCTTGCTTCCTGGTGAGGTGCTGGTGCTAATGATGCTGTTGATCACCACTGGCTGAGTGCTTTTGAGAGCCAGGCTCTGTACCAGGCATTTAACAGGGTTTCTTTCACATACTCCTTTGAAGGTGGCTTTACTATCTCCTTTGATGAGGAAACAAGCCTAGAAAGGTGAAATAACTTCTCCAAAGTTTTACAGCCACAAAAGGCAGCACCAGAGTTGGAAACCTTATCTACCTGCTGGTATGGCTTAACCTTGACATTAGAGTATCTGCCATCTTTTGAAGTCACACAGGAACACAGAAGTGGGAAGAGTGTGCTTCCAAAGAGAGCACAGTCCCAGTCTATGGAACCATCACAATTACCCACATGACCCAGTTTGCCAACTGTAGAATGGTACTGAAACAGTCCCAGGGGAAGAAAGTTGCATGTGCCACTCTTTTCTGGAGCTAAGAGTTTCCTCTCTATCAGAAACAGTTATCATGTGACTCTATCAGCCCTCAGGATTTTCCAGGGAGGCCACTGGTACTGTCCCAAGGTTAGCATGCTGATGGATATGTGAAATGCTTATCTTTGCCTCTGGCTTCCCTGTCTGTAAAATGGAAACTCTGATATCTGCCTTCTCATTCCTAATTTGGAGGGTGTCTCAGACCCATCGGCTCTTCTCCCTCGGGCTTGCTCAGGTAGCACTGAGGCACGATGCTGCTTTTCACATGGTGGATCTTTTCCAGCAGAGAGAGTACATGTGCCTGGTGACTCTTCTGTGATAACTGGGGCCCCTGGGCTGCGTTGATAACAGTCTTGAGGGCCTCTTCATTTGGACGATTGTTAATTTTAATTAGGCAGATTGACCTCGGGATCAGAGAACCTAGAAATTTAAAGCTACAGTCTCTGGGATGGCATCTTTATTCCAGAACTCCCTTGTGTTTGAACTAGCAAGCCAAGCTCAGTGAGCTAGCCCATGTTCAGGCAGGCCCCACTTGTGTTTTCCGACAGCTGAGTGGGACGTTGGCTTTCCTCAGATTCCCAAGAATTGGTGGTCCGGGCCTTCCCCTGCACCTTCCCACGGGGCGTCCTTGAATCTGCCTGTCTCACTTGTCATGCTCTGCCATTGTCCATTTGCGTAAATAAGTTACTATGAAATGGACCTGGGGATCCCCAGGCTTAACATGAGCCAGTAGGAAGATTCAGCTGCCAAACACAGGCCTCATGCTCCAGGTCCAATTCAGAGCCCACGGGCCACTTTTTCAGCCTAGTTCCTCTGTGCAGGTCAGACCACATCCAGGGAACCATGCCTGGCCTGCCTCTGGGAGCTGTGTTTAAGACAGACATTGACAGCGAGAGAGCAGAGGGGATAAGTGGGTGGTGCTGGGCATAGGAACCACATCCTCAGAGGAGAGACACCATAGGAAGTAGCATGGTAACTGACCTCAGATATCATTATAAAAGAGGGAATAGACCCTTTTGGCTATTCCAGGGGATGTACTAGGGTAGCCACAGGAAAGCAGGTTGGAGTCCAATGTAAGGAAGAATTTTCTTGTTTTTTTTTGTTGTTGTTGTTGTTGTTGCTCGTTTGAGATGGAGTTGTGCTCTGTCACCCAGGCTGGAGTTCAGTGGTGTGATCTCAGCTCACTGCAACCTCTGCCTCCTGGGTTCAAGCAATTCTCTTGCCTCAGCCTCCCGAGTAGCTAGGATTACAGGCACGGGCCACCACGCCTGGCTAACTTTTGTGTTTTTAGTAGAGATGGGATTTCATCATGTTGGCCAGGCCGGTCTCAAACTCCTGACCTCAGGTAATGCATCTGCCTTGGCCTCCCAAAGGGCTAGGATTACAGGCATGAGCCACCGTGCCCGGCCAAGGAAGAATTTTCTATCAAGGAGAGCTGCTTAGCAGTGCGGCAGTGAGTATGTGTGTGGGCCCCATACCCAGGTGGCAGATGCTGGAGGAAAGATCCCTGCACTGGATGGGAGGCTGTACAAGAACCTCTGAGGTTCCTTCCAGAATTCAGGTGCTACATGTTTTCTCTGTTTTTCTACACAGTCATCCATTGGTGCTTTTGTCCTGTTGTAGCCCCTTGGAGCCTGTCTTCTCTGGTTCTCAGCAGTGCACCCTCTAAGCTGCCCCTGTATTTGGCCACAGTGACCATGAACTCTGATATACATGTTCATTTTATTTGCCAAGTGCAGCTGACTTTGAGCTGACTTCTTCCTGGCTCCTGTTGGCTTCCCATGGAGCCACCTTACCATATGGGTGAAAGTCAGGTGGGACAGAGACCAGGGAAAAACTGTGGAGGGTGGGGCAGAGAAGGATGGAAGCTGTTCTTGGTTCTCTGTATGAGCTTCCTTTTTTGTCAGACCTGTAGCCAGAGTGTGACTCCTTTCAGCCTTAGGAAGCCAAATTGCTCCACAGGCTGGAAGCTTGTGTCCTCAAACTAGTGAAACCAGGTCCTTTACTCCCTAACCATTTGTTTCTCTCTCTGCCAGTCCCTGTTCTCTGGGGCCAGATGTTGGAAGTGAACAAGCCAGCGAGTCTGTCTTCACTCCTGGGAGGAGTCCATTTTTGTTAATTTTCTCAGTGACTGGGAAGGGCTGGTCTTCTATCTCATTCCTGCTTCCCCTTTTCATGGATGACTGAGAGTGAGGTCAGATTTTAAGGAACTGAGAGGAGGAAATAGGTCTGCTAGTCTTAAAAGAGAGAGGCGAGTGATGAGAGTTTGGTGGCGTCGCAGGGTGAAGAGAAGGCTTGTTATTAGTGGGCCATGAACATATTTGTAGGCACATGGAAGGGACCAGAGGAGACAGTGACAATGGAATAAATTCTCCAAAGAGGGTGGGGTTTGCAGGGCTGTGTTTCCTCAAGGAGGGAGGAGCACTTCTTCCCTTGGGATGGTGAGATCAGAGCGAGGCTGGGAGGACATGCCAGTTTGTTCAGACGGAGAGGAGAGCGCTGGCTGAGAGGCATCCTAGGGCCTAGGACCAGAACCGTGAGATCCTGGGAATAGGTGAAGGGAGAAGTCCTTTTACCTATCTCTGTGGGTGACGAAACAAGTGAGGTCGTTCCCTCGCATGAGTGTGGAAGCAGGAGTTGGAAATAGACCTCGTGGTGAATTTGACAGTGAACAAAGAAAAGTGACAGGACTCGCAGCCCTGACCGGATGCCTGGCTTCATGCATCTGCGTCCAGTGCGTTTCCGCCCCACGCGCTCCTAACGCTTTCATCTGAGGCTGACCTCTGTCATGTTTAGCGAAATTGGTTTTGTTTACATTTTGGCTTTACTTAAAGACATAGAGAAAAGTTCAGCTAAATAAATAGGTCTTCTCCTTCTTTTAAAAACTATTTATAAAAAGAGAATATATTCAACATAAAAAATTAGAAAATGTAGATAAGCAGAAAGGAAATAAGCATCACCCATAATTCTATTAATATAATCTAAAGATAAGATGATGTTTTTCTGAATTACAGATATAAGTGACAGTTTTTCAACTCCATAGAAATACTATGATGATAACTATTAATTACTATTGATCCCATACCAGATACTGAGTGGGGTGCTCAATGTGTATCATCTTCTTTAATTCTCTCAACAACCCTATTTTATCAATACTATTATTACCTCCCTCTTATAAACAAGGAAGCTGAGATAGGGAAAGATTAAGTAAGTTGTCTAAGATCACAAAAACAAGATAAGGGAGACATGGGACCGAAATCAGATTAGCCAGATACCTGAGCCCATGCACCTAAATTCTGTGTGAATACTGCTATTAAATAAAAAAGTATTTGGGCCCAGTGTGGTGGCGCATGCCTGTAATCCCAGCACTTTGGGAGGCCAGCACTGCGATGGCTTGAGCCTAGGAGTTCAAGACCAGCCTGAGCATCGAAGTATAATTGATGTACAACGAGCTACACATATTGAAAGTGTACAGTTTAACAAATTTTGACATTTATGTACACTCACGAAAGCAACTCTGCAATCAAGGTAACAAACATATCCTTCACCCCTAAAAGTGTATTTGTGCCCCTTTATCATCATTTCTTCCTCCTCTCCCTCCTGCCTCCCTTACCCCAGGCAATGAATTTGCTTTCTCTCACTACACACTAGACTGCATTTACTCAAATTTCATATGCCTAGTATACACTCTTTTTTTTGCCTGCCTTATTTCCCTTAGCAGTTATTTTGAGATTCATTCACGCCGTTAGTGTATCCATTCATTCCTTTTGTTGCTGAGTAGTATTCCATCGCATAGATATGCAACAGTTTATGTATCCATTCATCTGTTGATGGACGTTAGTTTTTGCCTGTTATGAGAGAGCTGCTGTAAATGTTCATGTTCATGTCTTTGTATGGACGTATGCTTTCATTTCCCTTGGGTCAGTACCCAGGAGTGGGATGGTTGGGTCATATGGTAGGTCTTTAACTTTTTAAGAAACTGCCAAACTGTTTTCCAAAGTTTCACGCACGTCCCTGTGAAGAGACCACCAAACAGGCTTTGCGCGAACAATAAAGCTTTTTAATCACCTGGGTGCAGGCAGGCTGAGTCTGAAAAGAGAGTCAGCGAAGGGAGCTGGCGGGGCTGGTGGGTAGGTAGTGGAAAATTACAGTCAAAGGGGGTTGTTCTCTGGCTGGCAGGGGTGGGGGTCACAAGGTGCTCAGTGGGGGAGCTTTTGAGCCAGGATGAGCGAGGAGAAGGAATTTCACAAGGTAATGTCATCAGTTAAGGCAGGGACCGGCCATTTTCACTTTTGTGGTGGAATGTCATCAGTTCAGGCGGGAACAGGCCATTTTCACTTCTTTTGTGATTCTTCACTTGCTGCGGGCCATCTGGATGTATACGTGCAGGACACAGGGGATACGATGGCTTAGCTTGGGCTCAGAGGCCTGACACAAAGAACATTTATCATTTTACATTCCTACCAGCAGGGTGTGAGGGTTCCGGTCTCTACATATCTTTATCAACATTTGATGTGGTCAGTCTTAAATTTTAGATACTTTAAAGGCATGTGGTAGGATCTTATTGTAGTTTTGAATTAATACAAGGCTTTTAAATTGTTTAGCATGCAATAATTTATATTCCCTGTAACAGTTATATAGCTTCACATATCAATTAGTAAAAGGAGAAGAGAAGAAATGTAAAAATTATTACTGGTCCTGGAATAATAATTGCAAGTTCCCTTTATAGTCCCTTTTGTGTGTTAACTATAATACTTTTTAATACATCCTGTCTAAACCTAGCAGCAGCTCTGCAAAGCAGGCTTATTTCCATTTTACAGATGAAGAACTGAGGCTGAGGAGGTGAAGTGACTGACTGAGGGGCCCACAGTTAGAATAGAGCAAAGATTTGACCTCAGAATCTGTTCCAAAGCTGATGTACTCTGGCCCTCATGCTATATTCCATTTGTAGTTCATTGTTTTTTTTGTTTTGTTTTGTTGTTTTGTGTTTCAATCCACTTTCCCACTTTTGCTTCCTTCCCCAAACGTGGAATACAGAACTCAAGCCTTCAAAACAGCTAGCTCTGCCAGCCAACCCAACAATAAGGGAAATTATTTTTAATGTAAATACTCTGTGGAGTCACCACTTGTAAAGCCTCCAAGCCTGAAAGCCTGGGTGATGAACGAGCATGTCCTGACTCATTCGCAGCAGCCCAACCTCTGGGCCAAGTTTGTTAACACCATTTACATAACAAGAGCCCACTTCACAGAAAACAGAATTATTATTCTTATGCTGAGCCATCCTTCACTTGTGGAGCTATTTCCATTTTAGATGCAACCTTCCATTCAACAAACATTTATTTTGGATCCAGCAGCCACAAGTTGAGAGCCCATCATGAACCAGGCACGTTTATGAATTATCCCATTTATTACATGCACAGTTCTTCTCTGTATACGAATGTGGGCAAGAGTTTGGTCATCTGAATCTGGCTTCTCTGGCCCTTGCTAGTTGATGGGCTGGTCACTTCATCTCTCTGAACACCAGTTTCCTTACCTATGAGATCGCAATATATTACCTATGTCACAAAGGTTGCAGTGAAGATTAAGTGGAATAATGGAAGTGCACAATACATGTTTTATATTATTATTCCTGTTCTACTGATAAGAAAAAAGCTTTTGAGGTGTTGAATAGTTGGCTGAAACTGCACAGGTAAGTAGGGGCAGCAAGAAAATTCACATGCTTATCAGAAGGCACCCAAATTCCACATTGTTCTGTCTTCTTACTGCCACCCCACTTTGTGTCCCCACAAGACCCTCAAGAAGCTGGCGTGGAGGAACTGGAGACTGAAGAAGTTAAATGACAGAGCCACATTCAGAGCCCAGTTTTGCAGAAGTTGTGCCCGCCTATTAAAGACAACTTGGAAAATAATGGGAAAACAAAAAATTGTCTATAACCTTAACCCCAGTCCCAACCACAACCACATTATGGGGTATTTTGTTCTCTTAATGGAGAGTTATGCTTGTTTCTTAAGTAGTTTGTAATCACACTATAACTATAGTGCTGAATTCTTTGTTTTCATCTTATATTGTAGATATTTACATATAATTTTATACTTTCTATGAATAATTTCTGATGGCTGTAGAGGAGATAACTGAGTTTATTTACCTTTTCCAGCACAGTAGGATATTCATGCCTTTCCATTTTTCTCACTATTAATAAAAATACTGTTGCATATATTTCAGAATACTTCTTGTGGATAGATTCCCCTGAAGTAGAATCACTGAGTCAAGGATAATTTACACAGAGTAAAATTGACCCTTTTTAGGTATAAAGTCTTATAGCCATCCCCACAATTGAGATATGGTTATTTCCATCACCCCGGAAAGTTTCCCAGCATGCCTTTGTCATCCATCTCCTCCCATGATCCTAAGCCACTTTGGCAACTACTGATCTGTTTTCTGTACCTGTATTTTTTTCTTTTTCTGGATACCATATGAATGGAATTAGCCTTTTGAGCCTGGCTTTTTGCCCTTAACGTAATGCTTTGAGATTCATCCATGTTGTGGTGTGTTATCAGTAGTTTGTTCCTTTTTATTGCAGTGTAGTATTTAATTGTATGGATGTATTATGATGTGTCTGTTGACTACTGATGGACATTTGGGTTGTTTCTAGTTTATGATGATTGCGAATAACATTTTTATAAATATTTGCATATAGGTTTTTATTTGAGCATAAAGTTTAATTTCTCTTGGGTAAATACCAAAGAGTGGAATTGCTGGATTGATAGTAAGTGTATATGTAACTTTGTAAGAATCTGTCAAACTGTTTTCCAAAGTTGGTGAAACATTTTGTATTCTCTTAGGCAATTATGAGAGTTCTAATCTTTCCACTTTTTTTTTTTTTTTTTGAGACGGAGTCTCGCTCTGTTGCCCAGGCTGGAGTGCAGTGGCATGATCTCGGCTCACTGCAAGCTGCGCCTCCCAGGTTCACGCCATTCTCCTGCCTTAGCCTCCCGAGTAGCTGGGACTACAGGCACCCACCACCACGCCCAGCTAATTTTTTGTGTTTTAGTAGTGACGGGGTTTCACCGTGTTAGCCAGGATGGTCTTGATCTCCTGACCTCGTGATCCACCCACCTCGGCCTCCCAAAGTGCTGGGATTACAGGCATGAGCCACCGCGCCTGGCCTCGTTCCACATTTTTATCAGCACTTGATACTGTCAGAGTTTGTTTGTTGGTTTGCTATTCAAATACGGATCTAATGGCTATTTCGCTGTGGTTCAAATTTGCATTTCCTTAATGACTAATGATGTTGAGAACCCTTTCGTGTGCTTGTTTCCACCCATATCTCTTCTTTGGTGAATTGTCTGTGCAAATCTTTTGACCACATTTTAAATTCAGTTGTTTGGGTTTTTTCTTAGTCACTAATGACAGTTCTTTATATATTCTGTAAACAAATCCTTTATCAGATTTTATTTTTTTCAAATATTTTCTCCCAGTCTGTGCCTTGTCATTTCATTTTCTCAACAGTATTTTTCAAAGAAGGTTTTGAACAAATAAGTTTTTGTTTTGATGAAGCCCAGTTCATCAACTTTTTATCCTATGAATCATCTTATCTAAGAAATCTTTGCCTATGTCACAGTCACAAAGATTTTCTCCTAGGTTTCCTTCAGAAGTTTTATAGCTTTAGGTCTACGTTTAGGTCAGTGATCCACTTTGAGTTAATTTTTGTGTGTGATGAGACATATGGGTTGAACTTCATTTTTTTTGCATATGAATATCCAGTTCCAGTATTTGCTGCTGAATTGACTAGATATGTGTGGATCTATTTTTGCTCTATCTATCCCATTCCACTGATCTGTGCATTATGTCATTGCATATATTTTGTCATGACCATAGCCTTGATTACTGTAGCTTTGTAATAAGTCTTGACCTAAGATAAGAAGTCCTCCAACTTTGTTCTTTTTCAAAATTGTTTTGCTAGTTTCCATTGCTTACAATTTCATATAAATATTATAATCAGCTTGTCATTTTCTCAAAAAGGCCTTCTAGGCTTTTGATTGTGATTGTGTCAAATCTATAAACCAATTTGCAGAGAGATGGCGTCTCAACACCATTGGCTCTTCCAATCCTGAAATGATATCTCTGTCCATTTGTTTAGGTTTCTGATTTTCTTTAAGGTTCTTAATACAATTTGTCAAATTAAAAGTTGGTTTTCTGCTTCCTTGCTAGGGTGTTGAGCACATGGCTGTGCCCTTTTGGATAACAGATTCACATGTTTCCTGCAAAAAACTCTACTAGTTTATACTTTCTCTCTATTGTATTTTATTTCCCAAGCATCTGGCTCCCTCTTTTCCACAATCCATGGCTTATAATGCATTGACTTATTTATTTAATAGGTGTTAACTCTTTATCAAAATATACACACCAAAAACTATAGTTATATATATAGTTTATATATATACTATACATCTCGATAAATGCTCATAAGGTCAAGAAACAGAACATCAGCAGCACCTTGAAAGCCTCTTTGTGACCCCTTCCAATCCTGACAGCAAGGAGAACCACTATTCCAACTCCTACCCATAAGTAGTTTTGTTATGGCTTAGCATTTCATTGCAGTAAGGGACCTTCTAGGCTTCTCACTCCAGGTTCCTAAAATGTGTCTGGCCTCCTCCTCACTGTGCTCCTTTCCCTTCTGAGCTTCTGTTAGCGCCTAGAATGCCCACTTCCTCTTCTGCCTTCTCCCTTCTTATTCCTTCTTTCAGCTTCCTTTAATTTTTTTTAAATTATTTGTTTTTATTTTTATTTATTTATTTTTTTACAGACAGGATCTTGCTCTGTTGCCCAGGCTGGAGCACAGTGGCATGATCATAGCTCACTGCAGTCTCAAACTCCTGGGCTCAAGTGATCCTCCTGCCTTAGCCACCTGAATAGTTGGGATGACAGGTGCACATCTCCATGGCTGGCTAATTTTTTAATATTTTTTGTAGAGATGGGGTCTCCCTATGTTGCCTAGGCTGGTCTTGAACTCCTGGCCTCATGCCGTCCTCTCACCTCAGCCTCCCAAAGTGTTGGGATTCTAGGTGTGAGCCATCCCACCCTCTTTCAGCTTCCTTGAAGTGTCCTCATTTTTCCCAGCTCAGTTTAAGTTTCGTCTGTGCTGGGAAGCCTCTCCCTCCTCCTCCTCTCCCTGGCTTCCATTAGCATTGGACTTTCCTTCATTAACACTCCTGTCATGGTGTATTGAAGTTGCTGTTTCCATTTGACTATAAGCTCTTTGAGGTCTGGAACTAGCTTTTCTGTTGACCCAGTGCCTTCTGTGGGGCCTGGCATGCAGTAAGAGATCAGTGATTGAATGCTGGATGAATATTGAGTGTCTAGGAAACTGATTCTCCAAAAGGCTAATCCCTTTGTTCACTGTAGGTCTCCTGGCTGTCAGTCCTCACTGGCTTCTTTTCAAACTTCTTTTCCTCCTCATGTTGGCGGGCTCTTTTGTGATTTATTTATTTTTTATTTCCATGCCGCCTCTGGAGCAAGTGAGAAAATATCATAGCTCTTTTGGCTGTTTTATCCACCATTATGATGATAAGTAAGAGAGGATGATACCCTCTACTCTTCATCTGTCGTAAGAGAGCAATAGCTTTTAACCTGTAAGGTCTGTGAATCCAGTCTCCTATTTCAGTAGCAAGTGTGCAGGTATAGAAGACTCTCAGCAGTGTTTAAATCCTTCATTTATTCATGCTGCTACCGATGCATTTTGGGATGCCTGTTCACCATTACTATGAAGGCGACCATATCCCAGTGTTTCTTGCTCTGTATCAAGGTCTAGCTGCTCCTAAAAATGATGACTGGGAGTGTTTTTGTGTAGAGTTGGCACCACAGTGGCAGAGTATGAAAAAGGTAGAGTCCTTCCTTTCCAATACAGACTGTATTCAGCTGTGCCTCCGTCTGAAGTCTGGATAAATTTCAGATAGTGGAGCAGTAAAGGGAGAAAAGGGATCTGATTGACTTTAAACACCAATGTGGCTCAAATAACAATTGGAATGGTTTATATCTACCAGAATAGACGGCAGGTTTTACAAACCCTCAAAAGACAAACCCATCTATTGGTCATTTGAGTGCCCTGTTCTGATTGACTCAGGTCTAATGGGGGGACTTAACAATCTTAACCATCATCTTAGACTAGCCCAGCCAACCAGGGGATGTTGTTGGGGGAAAGGTTAAAAGTCGTTCTGGGGAAGGAAGAATAGCTGAGGCCAAAAGGGGAAGCATCCAGGAGGAGCAGCTCTCAGGGGTCATCAGTGAAAGGAGCAGAGAAGAGTATGATGGGCTGGAGGGAGGGGGTTTCAGGTGCATGGGCCAAAGTGGGCAAAGACTTGGACATTTGTCTGTGTGCATCTGGGCTTCCCCAGTCCACGCTGCGTCTCTTCGGAGCCTCTGTGGAATCCCTCCCCAGTGGTTTTGTGAGTGTGCCCCAGGTACACATGGCAAGGGGAATGCCTCTGATTCAGGCCGTGACTCCTGGAGAGGGGCCAGTGCCCTGCATGACCAGGGCAGGACTGGGCAGAAAGACTGGTGTACCCATCCACCTTCTGTCCTTCAGGAGAAGATTGGCTGGCGAAAGGATGCACTGCATTTGCTGGTGTTCACAACGGATGATGTGCCCCACATCGCATTGGATGGAAAATTGGGAGGCCTGGTGCAGCCACACGATGGCCAGTGCCACCTGAACGAGGCCAACGAGTACACTGCATCCAACCAGATGGTGAGTGCCGGGGACCAGATCCCCCCTCCCTGTCGCCTCTCTTGTGACCCTGCCTGTGGTCTTAGTACTTGCCCAGCCTTGAAACCTTCCTCTGGCTCTCAGTATTCACTGGCTTTCTGATCCATTCTTGGGGTTGGGTTTCATTATTCAATCTTCTCCAACTGGGTTTCCGGAACTCCTAATTGGCTTACAACATTTCTCAGGGATTTCTGTAGCTGGTTCATCTTTCTGTCAATGTGCGTCTAAATGGGAAGTGTTTGGTTGGGATACGGGTGGCCCAGGGGAAACAGGATAGATCTCATAGTGGGGAGGGTGTCTTAAAGGAGGGTGGGTGCTGTGCCCCTGCAGAAGTCACAACTGGTATAGAAGTTATGGGGCAGGACTTCCTGACTTCTAGACATGGGCTCCCAGAGGTGGTGAGTTGCCTGTCAGTGTTAGTGGTGGTGGGCAGAAGTGTTCTGCATGGAATGAGAGGTCCCAAGGACCATCTACTCCCAACAGTCTATAACCACAACTATGCAATTTAAAAGAATTTGTGCAAAATTTCGAAGATATATAATAATAGACCAGTAAAATGAACCCTACATGCCCATCACCCAGACCCAACAATGATCAAGATCTTGCATACTTACTGTGCAATTTTCCTGCCAAAATCTGTGTCCTTTTATTTCTCAAATACATTCTGGTGGCCAAAGAGGAATTCTTCCCAATTTTCTTCCTTAGAGAAGCACATTTTCTCCAGTTTCAAGAGGTGGTCAGTGCCCAAGCCTTCCATCTTGTTTAGGAATAATGGAATCTGAAAAAAGGACTATAACTGTAGGACCTCACCAGATGCGGACCCCTGTACCCATCATTAGTCCTCAAAATCCCTCAGGACACTGTTAAACTGCCTCTTAGCTTCCTCTCTTCTTCCTCTTTCTGCACCCCTGCCCCATGGCCCAACTTTTAGTCCAGAGCTCGGCACCCTCCTCTGCCCATCTGAGCTACAAGCAGGATGAAGCAGGACCTGTGGGGGATGTTGGCAGACCTAAGCTTTAGGCATAGGAGAAGGAAAATAGGGCAAGGAGGCAGGGAGGAAAAGTCTTAGAGGAGAGAGGAAAGGTAAGAGGCACTGATGACAGAGGGTAGGATGTGGTGGCTGTTCTCTAGGGCATCCCCACTAGTCCCCCCTCCCTGCTGACAGGATGGAGACACAGACAAGAAAGATATGGAAAAACTCCACTCATCACCTCTCCACTCTGGGGTGAGAGGAGTGAATCTAGTTTGGTGAATGCCAGAGGGTCCTTTCCTTGAGGGTCTCCTCTACTCAGTTCCTTAGTTCAGGAGCTACCAAGAAGGCTTAGTTATTAAGGGACTCGAAGGGGCCACCTAAGGAAAAGGTGCTTCCCTGGCAAATGCTGGCTGCTGACTGTGCATTGGAGCCAGGTGCTGGTATCTACACCTGTTAGGAATGTCATAGCCTTGACTTTTGCCTTGGCCCTAGGACTATCCATCCCTTGCCTTGCTTGGAGAGAAATTGGCAGAGAACAACATCAACCTCATCTTTGCAGTGACGAAAAACCATTATATGCTGTACAAGGTATGCTGGGAGGGAGGGAGGCTAGTGATTTGTGGGGTGAAGTGGGTGGTGAGGAGTGTTTACAACTCTGCCTATATGGGGGAAATTCAAAGGAGGGGTGGAATATAGCCCAGTCTTGATCTAATGGAAAATAATAGGAGGAAACAATTAAGCATTCGCATAGCAGTGAATACCTTACAAGAAATTTGAACATATAGTATCTAATTTGATTCTGAGAAAAACCTTGAAAATAGCATGAATTCCCATTTTTTTGGGTGATGAATTGGAAACAGAGAGGCACACTCTACTAGAGAAGGAAAATATAAAATGAAATGAAGATACACACAAAGAAAAGTAAGGCATCTCATCAGGCTACGTCACTAATCTCTGTATTCCAGAGCTTTATGCCTGAGCCTGCAGACTATAGGAGACCAGTGGGCTAGTCTGGCGCAGAAATTCCCAAAGAAACCAATAAATGTCCTGAGTGAATACAGCAGTCTGCATATGGATCTGTTCCATTTAAAGAAACTGTTCCTGGGTCACCCTGGACTGCCGCATTTAGTCTGGGGCAGGAATTCCCAAAGAAACCAATAAGTGTCCTGAGTGAATAGAGCAGTCTGGGTATGGATCTGTTCCGTCTAAATGAACTTTTCCTGGGTCACCCTGGACCATCTTCAAAAACTCCCCACATGAACGTGCTCCTTCTCACAATCACAGATGAGCCAAGTTTGAATTACAGATCTCCTCGGTGTGCTCATGTAAGCTAAATGTAAACTCGTCTCTGAGATTCTTTTACGTGATGAAGCAATGAGAACTTAATCTGGAATCCCTCTCCACCCTCCACCCCCAGAACAGCTGGCCATAGTTCCCTCTCCTTCTTGCTCTTGAATGTCCACAAAAGAACCTTTGTCTGATTGTGTTTTTCTATTGCTCCTGCCTGAGATTATCACTGATAAAATGCCACTTATATTTTCTTGAGTTCTTTATCCTCCTTTAGTTCAAATCAATGTTAGAAGATGAAACAAGGGAAAAGGATTGTTTTTCTTTTTTTGTTTAGTGGAAGATAGCAGGATAAAGCCTATTCAGGGCATGGTGGTGTGTGCCTACAGTCCCAGCTACCGGGGAGGCTGAGGCAGGAGAATCTCTTGAACCCAGGGGGCAGAGGTTGCCGTGAACCAAGATTGCACAATTGCACTCCAGCCTGGGGGACAGAGCGAGATTCTGTCGCGAAAAAAAAAAAAAAAAGCCTATGCACTTACAAATAACGTTTTATGTTTTTAGAGGGCTCAATTGCACAGACTCTATTGGGTTTCCAGATATTTCCAGAGGGAAGAAGTCCATACTGGCTTAAGCATCCTTCCTCAGAGCTAAATACACCTTGCTTGGGGGAGGAAGCCCATCCAGTCCCAAGGCAGGCAGAGGGTGGGAGATGTCTCTGTCACTGTTAGAAGTGGAAGACTCAGGAGTTAGTACAGATGAAAGAGGAAAGGTGGGTACTTCAAGGCTGCCCCTTTGCCACAGGACCTCAGAGGTCCGTGGGAGGGCGCCATTCGTTCTCTCAGCTTCCTATTAAAGAAAGGGTCTATACTTGAGACCCTTGGAAAAGTTGCCCTTTTCACGCCTTCTGAACAGATTGAGCAGATCCTGAAAGCTGAACCTGTGAATACCTCAGAGACCGGGAGAGAAATGGCAAGAAACTGTCAGGAGCTGTCGACCTTAGAAGATGGGCTTTTAGAGAGCTGTCTGTTACCATGGGAGGGGCGGGGTCTCAAGACATTATCTTTTAGAGAAAGATCTTGTGAGCCCCTTTCCTATGGATCTATAGGGCTGGATGTTCCACGGCCTACTGCAACAACTCTTCCTCTGTGCCATTTCTTCTTGCTTTTCCCTGTGGGATCTTTAGTTCATGGTGGGAGAAGGTGGCAGGATATGGTTCTAGGAGCCTTTACTGTTCTAGCCCAGTATAGCAATGCTCACTCTGATGGTTGGCAGGGCAAAATGAACTTATTTCTTTTCTTTACTTTTTTTCCCAAGAATTTTACAGCCCTGATACCTGGAACAACGGTGGAGATTTTAGATGGAGACTCCAAAAATATTATTCAACTGATTATTAATGCATACAATGTAAGTTATCAGTTTCTTCCCCCACTGCCACCTCCCTTCCACCCCCTCCCACTGAGGCCCTGCAGCTGCCGCGGGCTCAGGTGGGCAGTTCTCCGTGCTGCTCTTCTTGGCTCTGCTCCCCCATCCCCTTGAGTTTGGTATCTTCTTCCTGCTTCACTCAGGATCAGGGTGGAGAAACCCATCCTTGCTTGATGAGTCTCCCTCTCACCTCTGCCATCTTGACTCTCATCTGCAGATCTCAGTGAGCCAAGGAGTGGCTCAGACTCAGGCTGGTGGCCTGGGAAGTGCTTAGGTTCTGACACCTCGCATAGGCAGGCAGTGGTATTCTCCACCTACCCAGTGCCCAGGCTAACGCTGCCACCGTATTCTCTGCCTGAGGGAGCAGAGCATCCACCAGCCACAGGACCACACTGCAAGAAGTGAAAAGTTCGCACACTGAGCTCACCTCACAGTGGCAGGGCGGGAATCCCTCAGGCTCATGGAGCTCAGGGTAGAGCTGCAGACTAACATGGGAGAATCAACAACCCATTTTTTTATTTTTGTTTTTAATTTAAAAATATATAGAGAGAGATGAGGTCTCACTATGTTGCCCTGGTTGGTCTGATCTTGAACCCCTGGAAGCAGTCCTCCCACCTCAGCTTCCCAAAGTGCTGGCTTTACAGGCATGAGCCATCATGCCTGGCCAAAGAATCAATGTTTTTGCCTACCTACTTAAGATGTGATTGTAATGAAGTCCTTTCAGAGGGTTTGTGAATGGGGCTATTAAATTCTGTGCTATTGTAACATATCATGTGAAATTGGCCCTAATATAATAAGTGTAAGTTCTTATAGATGTGGTTTAGGAATCAGTTTCACATTCCAAGCCACGCATTCACAGACTCACCTCCCAAGCCTTTCTCTTTCCTACCCTCCTTTCCCTTGATTCATAACACCCCAAAAGTACTTGACTCAGACCTACCTTCTGTCAGGCAAATGGCAGGCAGAGCTCTTGTGTTGGGAAGTGTGGACCCTCTGCTATCCCTTCTCTTGTGGGTCCCAAGATGGTTATGGCATCCATTGCCTACCCACCTGCTCAAGGCGCCAGGTAATTTCTAAATTGGCATTCAGAGTGCATCTTCCTGTTAAAACTAAGTTATACACAGACTAAGAGTGCCTTAAGTAACATTATTAATCCTAAACTTAGGTAAAATAGGTTTTTCTGGCTAACCTGGGAACCTAACGAATCAGTACGGCATCACACATCTGTGAGAAAAGTCATCTTGCCTTCCCAGCAGTGACTGATTACAAATGAGTACTTGGAGCTGGGCCTTTCCCAGTGTTGGCCTTGTCCACCTTCCGATGTGGCCCTGTTTTGAGTTGCAAAGTACTGCCCAGCTAGGGGGAACCCTGGGGCTTGGGGTGTAGCCAGCCGTGCGCTTAGTTCCCTGGAGCCTCAGTGTCCTGAAGGCAACCGGGTGGGCAGCAGTGAGGATTTTTGGCTTGTTTTTACTCCCTTTCTTCCCCCTTCCCACTGCTCCCATCTCCTGTTGTAGCCAAGGGTCCTCTTGCTCTCACAGATTCAGATACTCCTGGAACTTCCTATTGTGAGAAACTGAAGACTTCCTTCTCTCCTACCCCATTGCCCACATACTGACATCCTCTTTTCTGTTCTCTGGCCCTTAGAGCCTCACCAGATCCCATAGGCACTTCAGAACCCAGAGTGCAGTGAGACAGGGTTTCCTAATTAACTTTACACTGTAGTGCCTTTCAGATTGCACGGTGAGTGATTTGCTTTACACTTCAGGAAGAGGGGGAACACATAAGCTGGTTATGTGGGCACAATAGGTCTGCTGAAGTGCAACACCCAGAGAGGGTTTGGGATGTGAGCCTGCATGGGAAGGAGGGGCAGGCCTGTGAATGTCACCCTCTTTCCTGGGGTGAGCTGGTGTGAGCTGTGAGCCGCTTGGGTCTCAAGCTCTGGACACTGAACTAAGAGAACCAAATCAAGAGCCAGAACCCCTGCCTTGCCACTCTCCCCTTCCCTCTGAGGATGCCAGAGCTGGGAGACCCCACAGGGCAGAAGGTGCACTGCTGCTGGACCCACTCTCACAGGCAGGGAGGCCACCGCTTGCCTCCTGCTGAGTCAGGGCCTTTGGGAAGAAATGGCTGAAGAGCAGCTCATCTGGGCTCTGTTGAGTGGGGCGAGGTCCCTCTTTAAGGCTTCTGCGGAGGGGCCACTTGTCAGCATTTCATCGTCAGCCACCTCCTGAATTCAGAGCTCTGGGGCTCCCCAAGAGCGTTGGCTGGTGAAGGCCCAGGCCCCCTGCTCCTGGCGGCTTTGATATCAGAGGGCGTCATGGCGCACAGTTCCATAGACCTGGCTGGGCAGCCTTGCAGCAGCAGGGAAGGCACACTGGTCAGCCAGCTTCTATGTGACTGGTGGGTTCTGCGTGTCTGTGCTTCTGCTGGGACCGCTGAAAACCAGGGAGCAGGAGGCTTTCTTATTGGTTCCATGCATGGGATCTCATAAGTACTTAGCCCTGAGCAGGATTTCTCATATATCTACATTCATTTTCCTAGTGGAAATCCAGGTACCCAGGGTCAAGGAGTGACAAGGGAAAGCATTCCCTGTGTGGTAGGCAGAGGCCAGGAGAGGAGTGTGGATCCCTCCCTGCTGATGGGGAGTGGGGAGCAGGGATGAGTACAGGGAACAGTTGTTCTGGGCTGGAGCTGCTTTTGGAACCTGGCACGAATTCCCAGAGGAACTGTGGGAACCCAGCACTGTCGCTTGATTCTGCGAGTTAAACTGGTTCCTGTAAGTAAACATGTTGTGAAATGAAGCTGATGACTTATGAATGAACTTCGAAACTCAGCACTTTTAAAAATGAGTGATTATGACCAGGCGTGGTGGCTCACACCTGTAATTCCGGTGCTTTGGGAGGCCAAGCTGGGAGGATCACTTGAGGCCAGGAGTTTGAAATCAGCTTGGTCAACATAGCGAGACCTAGTTTCTACAAAAAATTTTGTAAAAATTAGCTGGGCATGCTACTTGGGAGGCTGGGGCAGGAGGATCGCTTGAGCCCGGGAGTTCAAGGCTGCAGTGAGCTATGATAGTATCACTGTGCTCTAGCCTGGGTGACAGAGTGAGACTCTGTCTCTTTTTTTTTTTTTTTTAATTGGAAAAGAATTGTAAAGCCTTATTGACATATAATTAACATACAGCAAACTGTACTGATTTAAAGTGTATAATATGAGTGTTGGCACAGGTATACACCTGTGAAACCGTCGCCACCATAGAGATACTGAACATGTTCATTACTCCAAAAAGTGACCCTTGATAATTCCCTTCTTCCACCCCTCCCTTCAGGTGAAATTTAAAATATATATATTAAATATAGAAATGTAAAACTGCAAGATATTTGAAGCAAGTTCAGTTGGTCAAAGCCATGTCAGGGGTATGTTGGTTTTCTGTGTTGATTAGAACCTGTGATACTGTGGTACGATAAGATATATATATAGGTCTCTGCCCCTAGTTCCTAATATAAAGCCCCTAAAACCTTTATAGATAAGGACACTAGGAGAATCTTTTGTTATTATATTTGGTCTTTAACGCTGGTTCCCGACACAGAGTTTCCAAGACCATTGTAGTTTCCTGGGTAATAGGAACATCTTTTGTTCTAATGAGGTGACTCTTGGGGGGCGCTCCTGGACAGCCTCAGGATGGGGGCTGGTTGCCAGGGGAACCAGCCATGTGATTAGAGGGTTGGAACTTTCAGCCCCACTCCATGACCTCTGGGGAGGCAGAGAGGGGCTGAAGGTTGAGTGGATCACCAATAGCCAGAGATGTGACCAGTCATGCCCATGTAACGATGCCTCCATGAAAACCCAGAAGGCCTGGATTTGGAGGGCCTCGGGAAAGCTGTGGGATAGGTTCCTGGAGAGTGGCACCAGAGAGGACAGGGAAGTTCTGCACCCTCCTCACACACCTTGCCCTGTTTCTCTTCATCTAGCTGTTCATCTGCAGCCTTTATCTCTTATTCATACGTGGGTAAGTGTAAACAAACTGTGTCCCTGAGTTCTGTGAGCCATTCTAGCAAATTGATGAAAGAAGGAAAGGGGTCATGGGAATTTGAATTTATAGCCGATCAGTTGGAAGTATAGATGACAACCTAGTACTTGTGATTGGCATCTGCGGTGGGGGCAGTCTTGTGGGCTGAGCCCTTCACCTGTGGGACCTGACACTATGTCCAGGTAGATAGTGTCAGAATTGTGCTGAATTAGAAGATAACCAACCAGTGTCCAGTAGAGAATTGCATGGTGTGTGGGGGAAAAATCCTCACATCTGGTGTCAGAAGTGTTGTGTTGAGTGGTGTGTGAGAGTAGAGTAGGAAAAACAGTTTGGGTTTTTCCTTCCAAGTACTCATCTTACTTGCTCCTGCCCTGGCCAACGGGAAAGGCTGGGCTGGGCTTCAAGCTCCTTGCACTTGGACTTTTCCCAACTTTGAGCCCCAGCACGGGCCCCTGGTCCATGTGGGGTGTGCCGGGGCAGCAGGAGAGGTTTTCGTCAGCTCTGCTCTCCTTTCACCTGCTCCACATCCGGCCAGAGTCCAGTCACAGCTCTCTCCAGACCGCTTGTGTTTCTGTCACCTCACCGTCTGAGTGGTTTGTGTTGGATTTCATGAGTCATGCAACACATGACTAAGTGTGGGTGTTGGCTTTTACCTCCCCTAGAGTGCTGGCAGACCATCTGTGGGGACATTCTGAGCAGATTTGGGTTGGAACATATGTAACAGATGCAATGGCTGTGGTATTTGGCCAGGCTGAGGAGGGAGCAAAATGGAAAGGGTATGTTTAATTTCATGTCTTGTAGAATCAAGTCTGGTGTACACATCTCTCAGAGTGTGAAATCTTCAAGTTGGATTTACGCATTTTTTCTTGCTGTGCCAAATTCTTCACTGTGAGAAATCACCAAGTCTTCCCAAGGGAGTTTGGCAATGTGGTGCTTTGCTCTGTAATAAGTGCTGGTGAGAGAATCCCCTCCTGAGCTCAGCCGTGGAGCCCTGGGTCCACACGTGCAGAGGGGGCTGGCCTCATGTTGCACCCAGAAAGGCCTCTTTTCAGTGTGGGAGCGAACAGAATGAGTTGGAAAGCACTGGAGCTGCATGTGGAGGGTGACTTCAGAAGCTGTGGTGTGTTTTTCTCTAGCAGAGCACATGTTTCTCTTTTTGTTGTTGCCATAAAGTCTGCTCCCACCCACTCCACAGCTGGCCCGACTTAAAGCAATTGCAGATGTGACCTAACCTGACCAAGTATTTAATAGCCTTTACACTTCTGACATTCCCAACATCGTCTTGTTTCCTACTGGAGAACTAAGGAGTGCACCTTGAGGGGCGAATCTGGTAGGAGTTAATGGAATTTTAGGAGTCACACATAAAAGTCTTCATGTGTAAGAACTGCACTTTGACTCCATCCATTCACTTATTCAACAGATATATACCAACAGCCTAATGTGTGACAGGGATCATGCTGCACCTTGGAAATAAAATAGTGAGCAAAACACAGTCCTGCCCTCCAGCACTCATAGTTTTGGGGGCAGAGACCCTTACAACCACAATACAACCTGATGATCTCTTTCCAAAGTCACAGAGCCAAATTCCTTTTTATTTTTTTATTTTTGTTTTTTACCTTATCTGTGGACAGAGAGCCAACTTCCAAAGAAGTGCACATCAGGCGTGGGGATTAGAAAGAGCCCTGGGGTGGGTCAAGAAAGCCTGCACCCGGTCCTGTGCAGCAGAGTGGTCCCAGGCCACCTTTTCCTTGCCCTGACTTCCAGCTTCCATACATGAGAGGTTTGGGCTGCATCATCTCCACAGTTCCTGCTGCCTGAAATGTCTTAAGAGTTTCTGATTCCAGAGACTCTGTGGGTAGCAGGAATAATACAAACTTTATATCAGAACATGGGGCCTATGGCCTGAGTAGTACATAAGAGTCCATTTCCATCTAATTCTTAGTTGCTGACTCACAGAGTAGGAGTCCAAGTCCCTCTTGCTTTTTCCCAGATCCTCTCCCAGATCCTCCCTTGGGGCTTTCGAGTGGCGGCTTGGGCAGATCTTGCTGGAGAGCACTGGTGCTTCCTTCCAAAGTTTTATTTGTGAACCACAGGGCCCCCATATTTCAAGTTATCGTTCCCAAGTAATTTTTTACATGCCTTCACTCTTCAGCTCTTTTACGATACTGTTTTATTTCCTCCACTACTTATTCACAGTTATAAATTTATTTTTTAATATTTGTCTTAAGAAATATTTTCATCTACTTGGCCTGAGACCTTAGCATAGCTGTTAAATCATTCATCTGTCTACCCATCCATGCGTTTATTCATTCAACGACAGATTGTACTAAGTCACAGAGAGATCTATGATACAGCCCTTGGACTTCACAACATGGTAGGGAAGACAGATCTGTAAATAGCTAATCACAGGCAGCAGGAGAGTGCTGTGTGTATTGAGTGGCGCTTTTGTGACCCTTGGCCAGTTAAGGCTGGCAAGTTGCAAAGGGAAGTGGATTTAAGACGGATCATATTTTTAGAGTTGTAGAAGCACTTAGATAATTTCTTGCAAAGGGAGAGACTATTTTTTACAGAAAGTATTTTCAACAAGCTGTTAATTTGCTGGAAAACTACATATTTCACTTACTCAACTTTAGCACTATATGCTCAGCAAAAAAGAGAAAGAAAGAAAGAAAAAGAAAGAAGGAAACAAAGAAAGAAAACCCACAAGAGCAAGAGGCAAGTCTGTCTGCTGTTCTCTCCAACAGCCACACTCCCTAGAGTGTACCCGAGGAGGGAGAGGGAATCCGCAGGGCCGTCTGCGGATGTTGGGGTCCTTGTCTCTCATATGGGTACATCATGCTATACTCTGTGTTGAGTGTATAAACAGACAGTTGTTTTAAATTTTCTGGTAAAATATGACCTCTGAATAAAAGCTACTTACTTCATTTGGCCTCAGTCTCCAAAGTGGAATCTTCCTTAGAGATTTTCAAAGAAATTATTATTATTATTATTAATTTTTTTTAAGAGACAGTCTCACTCTGTCTCCCAGGCTGGAGTGCACTGGCATGATCATAGCTCATTGCAGCCTTGAACTCCTGGGCTCAAGCGATCCTCCTGCCTCAGCCCTCTGAGTAGCTACAGGCTGAGCTACAGGCTGTGTCACAAGGACAATTTTTTAAACTAACAGACGTATAGAAAATTTCACACACTTTTCACAAATTAAATAAACCTGAGTATCCAGCACCGAGGCCAAACACACAGAACATTAGCCAGGCCCAGAAGTCCCTATTCTGCCCTCTTCCATCGCAATCCCTCAAGGGCAACCATTAATTTTGCCTGTTTTTGAATTTCATATAAATAGAGTTATACAATATATATGCCTTTGTCTCTGCCTTCTTTCTAGTAATGTTATATTTGTCAGATTTATCCATATTATTACATGTAGTCGTATTTTATTATTTCTCATTACTGTATGGTATTCCACTATATGAACATACTACAATTTTTAAAAATCTATTCTACTCTTGCTAGGCACCTGAGGAATTTCCAGTTTCTAGCTATTACAAGCAGTATTGCTGTAAACATTCTTGTCCATGTCTTTTTGGTGACGCATACACTTCTGTTGGATATAATCCTGTGTGAATGCTAGGTCTGAGGTTGGCCTAAGCTTTAGTAGATATAGCCTAATGGCTTTCTATAGGATTGCACGAATTTTCACTCCCACCAGCAGGGTTGGGGAGCCCTAGTTGCTCTACATCCTTTCCCAACACTTGATGTTCTTAGTCTTTACTTTTTTTCTATTCTGATAGGTAATTTTGACTTGATTTTTGTTTGATTCACTGTCTTAAGAATATAATCCACACATAAGATTGGAGTCTCTCATTATGTAGTTTCAAACTCAGGCATATGGACCTCATCTGATGGGGATAGGTATGGATGTGAATGACAGGGTGTATTCCTGGAGAAAGTGCCTGCTGAGCTGATTTTGAAGGATGATAAGGAGCCAGCCAGGAGGAGGAGAGAGAGGAGCCGTTGTGCAAAGGATCATTACCCTGGGCACATGGAAAGGCTCAAAGCCTGGAGTACACACTGCAAGATTGAGGAACTGCGTGTCTGAAGCCGAGGATGGGGATGAGAGGTGGCTCTGGAGAAGCAAGCAGGGGATGGGGCATAACCCGTCTGAAGCAGATAATATCATATGGCAGGTCAACCACTATCAACTTCTCCAAACTCACAGAGGGAGACCTCAGGCTGGGTCTAGCAAGATGTTGTGTGAGTGCAGAGAGAAGGGAAAGGATGAGGGAGGGCCAGGGAACCAAGCTCACTGGCTCTTCCTTTGGCTTGGGATTCCTGAGTTAGAGGAAGCCACGTGGGCCTCAGAAAACCAGTGTGGGAGCACCTCAGCCACAGCCTTTATTAAATGGTTGGGCTTCATTTTCTCTCTCCATTCAGAGTATCCGGTCTAAAGTGGAGCTGTCAGTCTGGGATCAGCCTGAGGATCTTAATCTCTTCTTTACTGCTACCTGCCAAGATGGGGTATCCTATCCTGGTCAGAGGAAGTGTGAGGGTCTGAAGATTGGGGACACGGTAAGTCTCACCCCAAGTTTGTATGAACTCTTGTTAGCATTGGTCATCAGTCTTTGGGTTCTAATAGCTTTTGTGACTTATTAGAGTCCTTTCGGAGTTTATATTCTGTTTTCCAATTCAGCATCCCAGAGGAGTCTCCTAAGCCTGTTTTGCATGATGTGTTCAGAGTCTCAGGTGAACTTGTTAAAGAGCCCAGTCAATAGGCAGCCCTCAGCCCATTGCTACCTGAGGCTTTCTCAGGTTGGCATCGTGACTTTGGTGTTTTAAACCATTATCCTCTTAGCTTGACACAGTTGTAATCAGGAGAAAGAGTACAGGTAGGAATCCAGGAGACCTGGCTTTCATTCCTAGTCTTCTGCAAATAGCTCTGTTCCTTGGATAATCTGACCCTCACTTTTCCTTTCTGTGAAATGTAAAGAAAGCCACTCCCCCCATTCTGTTTTGGTGAAATAGAATGGATGACTCTACAGCAGTGGAGGACACAGATGCCTTGTCCAGATTAAGTTTATTCAAATGATGTGTGAAGATGTGTGCCTGTGCGCTAAACCAAGGACTTGCGTGAGGGAGCAGGGAGGAGGATATGTGGGCAACAAGAACACAGACACAGACACGGGCACAGAGGCCGCGAATGGTGATGGAGAGCTAGCCACACATCTTCTGGAGGTCCTGCTGCTAGAAGCAGATCATGAGCTCCATTCCTGACTTGCTTTGTTGACAGGTCCAGTGCTCGGAAAACAGAAAGCCAGTGAGGGATAATTCTCTTCTACACTTAAAAGAATCTAGTTAGAAACAAAAAAATTATAGAGACCTTACAAATAGGTGGCTATATCCTCTTGGCATTCATAGCACTCATGACGGCCAAGGCGGATATAAGCTGACTCATCCCCCTGGCTTCAGGGAAAGAGCTTGCGGAGACGGGGACAGTCTCGTGGCTGGTAGCAGTGGTCTCCTCGGGTTTCTCCACATTCCACTGTAGATCCTCTCCCATCCCCGCCTTCACACTTGTCCCTCACCCACTTCACAACACACAGACATACCTCTTTTTTTTTTTTTTTTTTTTTTTTTGAGATGAAGTCTCGCTCTGTTGCCCAGGCTGGAGTGCAGTGGCACGATCTCGGCTCACTGCAAGCTCTGCCTCCCGGGTTCATGCCATTCTCCTGCCTCAGCCTCCTGAGTAGCTGGGACTACAGGCGCCCACCAGCCCGGCTAATTTTTTTGTATTTTTAGTAGAGACGGGGTTTCACCATGTTAGCCAGGATGGTCTCGATCTCCTGACCTCATGATCCACCCGCCTCGGCCTCCGAAAGTGCTGGGATTACAGGCATGAGCCACCACGCCCAGCCACAGACATACCTCTTACCCTTCCCAAATCTTTCTGCAGTGCCTCGCTCCCCCAAATAAAGGGACAGTTCAAAATATCATATGGAAGTTGAGAAAATGAAAGCCTCTCATGACTGGCTACCAAGGCCTTTTCTAAGACAGGTTGTTTCCAAGTTTCTTTTGCTTTTAACAAGATTGAAAGAAGGCCTAATCAAGCTGTCGGATGATAAGTCATTACAAATGATTATTTATTTATTTATTTATTTATTTATTTATTTATTTATTTGGAGACAGAGTCTTGCTCTGTCACCCAGGCTGGAGTGCCATGGCACGATCTCGGCTCACTGCAACCTCCGCTTCCCAGATTCGAACGATTCTCATGCCTCCGCCTCCCAAGTAGCTGGGATTATAGGCATGCACCACCACACCTGGCTAATTTATGTATTTTTAGTAGAGACGGAGTTTCACCAGGTTGCTCAGGCTGGTCTTGAACTTCTGGGCTCAAGGGATCCTTCCACCACAGCCTCCCAAAGTGCTGGCATTATAGGTGTGAGCCACCATGCCTGCCCACAAATGATTATTTATGGCTTTTAACTCAGAAGACATTCATAGAACAAGGTGACATTGCTGTTACAAAACTCTTGTTCCCATCTTTCTATTTATGTGAACTTTTTTTGTGCTTAAATCTCTACAAATGAAAAATAGAAATATAATTGATGTGGATCCCTGTCTTGTTTAGCAATAATTAATATTATTTTACATCGGGGGGAAAGCCTCATCTCATTAAAGAGGTACTTCCAATAACATTTTACTGTTTATTTTTAATAATTGTAGGAAGTTGCAACGTATTTATGTTGTTTTCATCCATTATAATGATTGCTCAATCCAGATGATTAAAAAAAAAACACTAATGCTTTACAGTGACAGGACAGGATTTAAAGAGATAGTTATAAAAAATGGAATGAGGCCAGGCGCAGTGGCTTACACCTGTAATCCCAGCACTTTGGAAGGCCTAGGCGGGTGGATCATGAAGTTAGGAGATCGAGACCATCCTGGCTAACACGGTGAAACCCCGTCTCTACTAAAAAATACAAAAAAAAATTAGCTGGGAGTGATGGCGGGTACCTGTAGTCCCAGCTACTCGGGAGGCTGAGGCAGGAGAATGGCATGAACCCGGGAGGTGGAGCTTGCAGTGAGCCGAGATCGCGCCACTGCACTCCAGCCTGGGCGACAGAGCGAGACTCAGTCTCAAAAAAAAAAAAAAAAAATGGAATGAGGCAGAAATACCAAAAAACCCCAACAACATGTAAGTGAATTCTATAGATCTGTGGGTGGAATGTTTGGTGTAGCGTGTCAGGAAAGCTGAAGGATAATGTGGGAAATATACCCAAACAAGGAACGCTTTACTTGGAGAAATAGGTATGATGGAAAAGAGATGGGAGAGGGATGGACTGTCTAATCTAGCATACGCCAGGTTTCAGGAAGGCTCTCGACAATTTCTAACGACATCCTTATAAATAAGGCAAATATTTAATAATATGGGTTGACAACAGCACAGTCATGTGGATTTGTAGCTGGGTGAACATGCTTTCTGAGAGTGTTGATAATGCAGCCAGAGGGAGGACTTGACTGAGGTTCCAATGTCTCTTGTCTGTTGTGTTTATCATTGGCTTGGGTTGAACTCATAGGAGACCTTATCAAATGTGGGAAGGCTGCAGAGCTGGAGAAAACAGCTTATGTTATAAAGCAGGAAAGCCAAGATTTAAAAATATTTTTCGAAATTGAGATGGATTGAAATCATGAAGATTAATGTCTTATGTTTTAGTTCAGAATATTACTAGGATATAGGAAACTTGGTGTGATAGTAAAAGAAAAACATCTGGCAGACTATAATGGCTTAAAGGCTCAATGCAAATAAACAGTGATTAAAAAAAAAAAAAAAGTCCGCCAGGCGCAGTGGCTCATGCCTGTAATCTCAATACTTTGGGAGCTCAAGGCGGGAAGATCACTTGAAGCCAGGAGTTTAAAACCAGCCTGGACAATGAAATGAGACCCGCATCTCTACAGAAAATAAAAAATTAGCCTGGCATGGTAGCGCACACCTGTGGTCCCAGCTGCTCAGGAGGCTGAGGCCAGAGGATGGCTTAAGCCTAGAAGTTCAAGGCAGCAGTGAGCTATGATCACACCACTGTATTCTAGCATAGATAACAGAGTGAGACCTCGTCTCTTAAAAAAAAAAAAAGTAATGGCAGTAATGGCTAGGCACAGTGACTCACACCTGTAATCCTAGCATTTTGGGAGGCTGAGGCTTGTTAATTGCTTGAGCTCAGGAGTTCGAGACCAGCCTGGGCAACATGGCAAAACCCAGTCTCCCCCAAAAATACAAAAATCATCTGGGCGTGGTGGAGAGCACCTGTGGTCCCACCTAGTTGAGAAGCTGAGGTGGGAGGATCGCTGGAGTGTGAGAAGTTGAGGCTGCAGTGAGCCATGACTGGGACACTGCACTCCAGCCTGGGTGACAGAGTGAGACCCTGTCAGAAAGAAAGAAAGAGAGAGAAAGGGAGAAAGGAAGGGAAAGGAAGGAGAGAGAGAGAGAGAGAAAGAAAGGGAAAGGAAGGGCAGGGCAGGGCAGGGAGGGAGGGCAGGGCAGGGAGGGAGGGCAGGGCAGGGCAGGGCAAAAGAAAGGAAGGAAGGAAGAAGAAAGAAAAAGAAGGAAGGAAGGAAAGAAAGAAAGGCGGGCGCGGTGGCTCACGCCTGTAATTCCAGCACTTTGGGAGGCTGAGACGGGTGGATCACCTGAGGTCAGGAGTTCGAGACCAACCTGGCCAACATGGTGAAACCCTGTCTCTACTAAAAATACAAAAATTAGCAGGGTGTGGTGATGTGCACCTGTATTCCCAGCTACTCAGGAGGCTGAGGCAAGAGAATTGCTCAAACCTGGAAGGCAGAGGTTGCAGTGAGCCAAGATTGCACCACTGCACTCTAGCCTGGGTGACAGAGCGAGACTCCTTCTCAAAAACAAACAAACAAACAAACAAAAAAGATAAGTGAATAAAAAGTAATGCCAGTTGAAGCTGTGTTTAATAGAGATATTTTGAAACCTCACACCTGGAGTTCTGTATTTAGTTCTTTATTTTATTTTATTTTATTTTTAGAGACAGGGTCTTGCTCTGGTTACCAGGCTGCAGTACAGTGGCTTGATCATAGTGGACTGTAACCTCTAACTCCAAGGCTCAGGCAGTCCTCCCACCTCAGCCTCCCAAGTAGCTGGGACCACAGACCTGCACCACCATGCCCAGCTAATTTCTTTGTGGTTTTTTTTTTTTTTTTTTTTTTTTTTTTTTAAGAAACAGAGTCTTGCTATGTTGCCCAGAATGGTTTTGAACTCCTGGCCTCAAGTGATCCTCCTGCCTCGACCTCCCAAACTACTGGGACTACAGGCATGAGCCACTGTGCCCAGCCCGGTTCTTTTTTGAAAAAGAAAAGTGACAAGCAACTATCATGATGAATTGTTTAGAAGCTAGAAAGCTCAAAGGAACTAATGTTTGTCAGCAGAAAGATTGTAAAGTCAGAACTCTTTCCAGATGCAAAAAAAACTGAAGCCACTTTATGCTGCCCAAAGTGAAAAGGAGAGTCATTCTAAATATATTGGGGTTCCTTATGGAAAGCAGGAATATAGTTAGTCTTGGGAAGGACCAGAAACAACCTAGACAGTGAGTGGTCTGTGGTCACTAATTGCCTGTGAGGAAGACATTGTTTTTCATGCTGACAGATGGGGAAGACTGAGGCACAAAGCATACAGGTACATAGCCTGAAGCGTCGACATGAAAATTCAAAGCCAGGGCTTTCTGTTCTGAAGCCAGCTCCCTCACCACCTTTATCCGGCTTCTTGGTGCCCACGATTCTATTCTACCAAACCTATTTCAAAGGACTCTACCAGCACAAAGTACAGTCCTGAGGAACAGGAGCCTCCACGGGAGAGTGCCGCTGACTGAGCCCCCCTGCACCATGTGGGGAGCCCAGCTCTCGCGCACTGCTGACAGGCAGCCTGGGATTTGAGGATGAGTGTGACTCGCCCCAGCTCACCCAGCTAAGAGACAGTGAACTCACAAGCCAAACCAAGGCCGTTCCCCCTCCACACCAGTTCATCTCGCTCATCACTGCCTCCCCATTACAGAGCAAATTGTATTTGTTTGCATGGAATGGGGACATCCAATGTGCCCTGTCCAACGTGCCCCTTACTGTGGTGGGGGCATTACTGCTGCTGTCTGCCTCTTACAGCAGCTTTATAAGGGAGCTGTTCCTTCGCTATTTTATGTATGAAAAACTGAAACTCAAAGTGGGGCCTGAGAAGCGTGCCAGAAGTCTCAAGCATCGGGAGCCAAGTTGGGGGCTGCTTCCGAGGCCACAGTGCATGCGTTTCCCACACACTTTGGGGAGTAACAGCTTCTAGGAAGCATACAGTGGTGTCATGGCCACTTATGGATGGACACCCTAGTGTACAGATTTTGATTTTTGCTGGGATACCTCAGAAAAATGGGGAAATTGTCCAGAACTTGAAAAAGATTTTACATGATTTTTCAAATGCTCTGAAAATCTCAGAGGTATTGAAGTGGTTTTTAGAGCATTCGAAGCGACACTAAAGAAGAGGGGAACTTCTGCTCAGGCCGGCACCTTTGACAGCTCTTCCTGTGGGATTGGATGGGCCGCAGCCCTGTGGGAACAGCAGGGGTCCTAGGCAACTGACCCGAGCTGGCCCTTTGTTTCTACTCACTGTCCCAGTGTTGTTGTCTTGCTGTCCGAGGGCCACGGTCACATGGCCCCTGGCTCCACTGCGAGTGCTGTGGGGTTTTTGTTTTCTGTGGATGAAGACAGGCTGGCACAGGGCAGTGGCCACTCTGCTCTTCAGAGCCAGACATGATTCTGTTCACAAGAGCCACACCAGGCCATGCAGGCCAGGAGAGGCAGCTCTCTTGAGGGCCTTGGAGGCCATCGGGGGCAGAACTGGCTCCATCATTTGTAGGTCCCAGTGCAAAATGAAAATATGGGGTCCATGTTCAAAAATCATTAAGAATTCCAACACAGCAACCACAGAGCATTAGAGTAAGCGTGGGCCCTTCTGAGTGGGGGCCCTTGTGACTGCACAGGCATACACCAGGGAGCCGGCCCTGGCACGGGGAGTTGAGGGGCTTTCCCTCTTCATTGAAGGAGAGGGGTCTGTCAGTTCCTCTGATCCCCAAGACAGAAGGGGTGCACTTACAGCTGGGACCAGTCTGGTTTTCTTAACCCTGGCCCAAGAAGGCAAACTTTCCATCCCTTCTCTCAGGCTGAACTGTCTCCAAAGCATTGACAGTTGGGCTTTGGCAAGCAGGGGTGCTACTGAGTGTGTGAGTATTTCCCTCTGGACGTGTGTCCCCAAGCCATACATTTCAGAACTTGCCAGTGACTGTGCTGACATCCACTCGTACTCAGTAAGTGTTTATGTACCAAATCCCGTGCTCACTCAAGATGGACAGATGAGGCCACAGATCAGGGGCTCAGAGTCTGGTGGAGGAAATAACATGCAGAGGAGTCAGCCCCGTAGAGGGTGATGAGTGCTGTGGGAAAGCCAGGTGTGGCACTGCAGGAGCCCAAGGAAGAAGGGCCCAGCACTGCAGAGGGAGCTGTTGGAGCTGAGGCTCAGAGCACCAGTAGGAGTTTCCCAGACAGAGAAAGCGGGGGTGGGCTGGTCCCATCAGTGGGCCTCCCATGTGCATATTGGCAAGATGTGTCTGCTAGGGTGTGAAGAGCATCATCCTTTGGCCAGTGGAAAGCAGCTGATGGTGATGGCCATGGAGGCAAGAGGAGTGGGCTGGGGAGGGAGGGGAGAGTGGCTGGCTTGGGCCACAGTGGTGAAATATACCTGCCAACCTAAGGGGTCTGGCCATTCTGGCCATTGTTTGGCAAGTGGGTTCCATTCTTTGGTGGCAGGAGTTGGGAGGGCTATGGGCAAGTCAGGGAATGGTGGTGGGGGTAGACAAGAGTATCAAGCATTAGCTGGAGGGTCTGGGGACTCCCCTGGAGAAGAGGGATTAGGAAAAGCAGACACAGTTCAGGTGTCATCAGGGATCTCAGGGTCTGGCCTGTGGACAAGGACACGGCCCGTATGAGGGGCAGCCAGATGGACCTCGCCTCCTCATTATCACAGCTTCCTGCAGAGGTGGAAGAGTTGCAGGCTGTGGTTCTGTGACAACCCTGTGTGCTCTGGGTCAAGACAGATGTCTAGCAAGAAGCAGGAGAGGTGGCACGGCAGGGGCTGAGGGGCAGGGATGTCCTCAAAGAGAAATACGGCTTAAATCAAACCTTGAAAGCCCCAAATCCAGTGAGATTCTCTTTCCCAGTGATTTCAATTGTTTCCCTAATTTTCCTCTCTTTATCCTACACCAACCATCGGGAGTCAGTTTACTCAGGAACTGGCTTCAACAAATCAGTATGCAAGTGGCTGGCTGTGAGGCTAGCACGGACGCCCAGCACAAAGCAGCCAGTGAACCCAGTCATGGGCTTCCCACACCACCCCCTCCCCGCTCCCATCCACTCCTCGGGACTCTGTAGCCTGTGCCCATCCCAGCTCCTTTTTTGTTGAGATCTGAGCAGACTTGGCATCTGCATAGGATAGCCCTGGATTTGGTGGGTTCAGGGTGGGGGCTGGGCAGCCCTTTTGAAAGGGTGCATCAGGCCAGTCAGCCCAAAGGGGAACCAGGAGAATCCCAATGAAGTTCTAATAACAAGACCGAGTGGGAGGGCTGCTGTGTCTGTGACCTTCCTCTGGAATCTCAGAGCGAGTGAATGGAAAGTGTCCAGGAACTGGGGAGCCTTCAGTATCAGTTGAAGTTCTCAGGAATCAGGGGAGGGACTCGAAGAGGCCTCATTCCAGCTGCCTTCCAGCCTTTCTGGATTCTTTCCAAATCCAGTAGGGAAAATGGACCCTCTGAAAGGAGGGGTAAGCAAACAGATTTCCTTGCTGGTCCTGAAGTGCTTTTTATAGCACTTCCCGTGCCCAGCAGGAGCTGAGACCCAGTGGCTGAAATAGACAGAACATTCTCTGGTTATCAGGCATCTGGCTACACTCCAGGCTGCACAGGGCCAGACAGATAGCACCTCACTTGGACCGAAGGCTTGGCTGGGGAAGGCCTCAGGACCTGCTTGAAAGCTGGGCCCTCCTTGCTTGCCCAGCTGGGCAGACAGTGCCCGTGTTTCTACCTGCTGGTGATTGAGTGCCAGAACTTTAGGGGTGCCCTAACCTCCCACTTTCTCCCAGACACATCAGCAAGATTCTAGAGACTTAACTCTCACTTTCATTGCTTTAACCCCAAGGCAGGCAAGTTTCCATGAGACAAGGTTATACTCACAGGTGTGTACTCCCCACAGTCTTTCAATAATTAAATGCCTTTGGCTCTTGGTCCAGGTCATTCCTCTATAGTTTATTCAGTTTCTGACCCGCACATGCCTCTGTGGAGCACAAGTCCAGCAAGTTGTAGCCCTAGAAGTACAGAGTTTCAGCTGTAACTTGAAGCAAGCTACAGGTAGCTTCAAGCATGTCACTGTTGTGGGAGCTTCAAGCAAATAGTAATAGGAGATGCAAGCAAGTTTCTCTCTGGGCCTCAGAAGGGAGGGATGGCATCTGCCCCTCAAAGCTCCATTCACCTCTGCATTCTTGATGGCCCCATGGGTGGCTTCGGGCAGGCATAGTCCCCACTCTCATCCTATCTGCAGGCTCAAATCGTTCCCAGCCCATGGCAGAAAGATGTGGAGATGCTTCTGGCCACCACTTTGGGGATCACCATCAAGGGGTCCCTTTAGTAAGCCAGGCTGGCTCTCCCTGTGTACCCCGATGAGGTAGACCTCATTCCTCCTTCTAGGAGGTGAATATGCTAAGGAGAGCGCGGGCCCTGCTCTAGGCCTGGCCCCACTCCTCATCAGCTGTGTGACCATGATTAAATCCACCAACCCCACCAACCCTGTTTTCTTTCTGGTAAAATGAGGACACTTCCTTCTAGGGCATTTAAAAGAGATGCTTGTGGAAAAGTCCAGCATAGTGCCTGGTACATAGTAGGCACTTGGCAACTAATAATTATTAGTGTTTTGTTTTGCTTTTTTTTCTTTTTGAGACAAGATCTCACTCTGTCGTCCAGGCTGGAGTGCAGTGACACGATCACGGCTCACTGCAACCTCCCCCTCCCGGGCTCAAGCCGTCCTCCCACCTCAGCCTTCTGAGTAGCTGGGACCACTGGCATGTGCCAAAATGCCGGGCTAATTTTTTGTACTTTTGGTAGAGATGGGGTTTTGCCATGTTGTCCAGGTTGGTCTCGAACTCCTGGCCTCAAGTGATCCTCCCAGTCTGCCTACCTCAGCCTCCCAAAGGGCTGGAATTACAGGTGTGAGCCACTACGCCCATCCTATTCGTGTTATCCTTTAACCAATTTCAGTGTCCAAGTGGATTGAATCTTTACTCACCTTGAGAGACTCCCTGTACCTCGAGACCTTGGAACTTAGCCTTGGAGTTGTTTTTGTCAATCTCTCCCCTTTGCCTCTTCCTACTCTTCCTACCCCACAGAGATGGAAGGTAAGGTGGAGCTAGCCCAAGCTGTCTGCAGCTGGCCTGGTCCCCCGAGTGTCTTCTGATCCTGCTCCCCTAGCTATCCTCAGCTCACCTATCCAGAAGCCTCTCCTGTTGAGCCTCTTGGCTAATGCTGAGTCCTGGGTGTCTGTTGTCAAGTCCTTTGAAACAGCAGTTTGCTGCCACGCAGGACTTTCTGCAGGACTTAGAGAGCAGGATCTATCCTCCTGCTCAGTCCCATACCCTCTCCCCTCTCCCCGTGTCCCTAGATGTCACAGCATCTGAGGGGAGGCCTTTTAGAACCAGTAAAAATCTCAAAGTAATAGGGATCTGTATGTTTAGAAACAGATATTTATAATGTTCTCAAAAAATGAACATCATGGGCCGGGCGCAGTGGCTCACGCCTGTAATCCCAACATTTTGGGAAGCCAAGGCGGGTGGATCACTTCAGGTCAGCAGTTTGAGACCAGCCTGGCCAACACAGTGAAACCCCATCTCCGTCTCTACCAAAACTACAAAAATTAGCCAGGCATGGTGACAGGCACCTGTAATCCCAGCTGTTTGAGAGGCTGAGATGGAAAAATCGCTTGCACCTGGGAGGCAGAGGCTGCAGTGAGCCGAGATGGTGCCACTGCACTCCAGCCTGGGTGACAGAGAGAGACTCTGTCTCAAACAACAACAACAAAAACATTGTTACCTGAAGATTGTCCAGTAAATCAAGTGAATGATGACATTTTAAAAATTAGCTTTAATGACTGGGCGCAGTAGCTCACACCTGTAATCCCAGCACTTTGGGAGGCCGAAGTGGGCAGATCACGAGGTCAGGAGATGGAGACCATCCTGGCCAACATGGTGAAACCCCATCTCTACTAAAAATACAAAAATTAGCTGCGTGTGGTGGCGCGCACCTGTAATCCCAGCTACTCTGGAGGCTGAGGCAGGAGAATGGCTTGAACCCGGGAGGTGGAGATTGCAATGAGCTGAGTGCATGCCACTGCACTCCAGCCTGGCAACAGAGAGACTCCACCTCAAAAAAAAAAAAAAAAAAAAAAAAAAGCTTTATTCTAGCCGAAAGAATAGAATTAAGAATAGTAATAGCTGAAAGTGGTTTTTAACCCATTCTGAGCTTCAGAATGATCTGAGGAGCCTTTTGAAAAATAAAGACATTTGGACCCAGATCCAGTGAGTCTGTTTGTGGGGTGGGCCGGGCCTCTGTCTGTTCAGGGAGTAAGGGAGAACCCACCCCTGAGTAAAACTTTACAACGGCATTTCATCAGGGCGCACTGGCCACCTGTCTGTGCGTTTTCATAGAATCCACACTGACTTGCTCTCGGGGCCCTGATGGGTGATTCAGACCCCACATGGCTCTCCTCAGGGGGGTGAGGAGGAGAGGGTGGGGGAGTCAGGCTCTAGTTCCTGAATCAGACCAAGCCTCATCCTTGCTTTCCCTCCATCCCAGCCCTGTGGGCAGCTGACAGGCATCCCTCCCGCACCATCTGCCACCCATCCAGGCCCACCTTGAGCCTGTTTTCAAGGCAATCTATGAGAAGCTCCTGAGTGAGAAACACTTCCTTACATATTCTGTTTAAAAAGAAAAGGTCTGTCCATGTGCACGGTGCATTTCATCAGTCGGAGACTCTTCTTTAAGACCTCAGGGGCATGGGGGGATTGTGAAAGATGCAGCTATGACAAGCACTCACAGAGGAGGAATTGGGGCACGGGGGGCTCGGGGGTGTCTGGAGAGCAAGCTCTGGAGTCAGCTGAGCCCTTTGCCAGCAGGCACAGAGCCCTCTCTATGGCGGGCCAGGTGGGTGCCCTTCACCCGGCACCCTGTGAGAGTGCCATTGTGCCTGGCACAGAGGCAGCGCCCAGGAAATATTTGTCCACCAAATGACTTTTTAAGTGAGCAGAGAAGAGGCATCTGCAGCGGGGCTGGGAAGAGGATAGGACAGAAGAGAAAAGAAAGGGAGATTAAGAACTGTGTGAACTCAAGGAGGCCCTATAGCTTTCCGCAGGGGCCCATTTCCTCAGGGTCATGAGGATGCAAAGAGATAATGAATGTTAAAGAATTCACCTGTCAAATGTGAGCTCACCTGCGCATTCTCTTCTCCATGAAGCATGGGAGCTTGCTGGTTCTGAGGTCTCTTCCTACTCCAGCCATCTTGGTGGTTCTACCTGAGTGCGTGGAGAGGGCTGGAGTTCGCAGCTGCTCTTCATCAAGGGCCCTGCCCCTGGGTGAATGGGAGACCCTGGCTTGCCGCAGCCATGATATCCCTTCTCTTCCTTCTGCCCAGGCATCTTTTGAAGTATCAGTGGAGGCCCGAAGCTGTCCCAGCAGACACACGGAGCATGTGTTTGCCCTGCGGCCGGTGGGATTCCGGGACAGCCTGGAGGTGGGGGTCACCTACAACTGCACGTGCGGCTGCAGCGTGGGGCTAGAACCCAACAGCGCCAGGTGCAGCGGGAGCGGGACCTATGTCTGCGGCCTGTGTGAGTGCAGCCCCGGCTACCTGGGCACCAGGTGTGAGTGCCAGGATGGGGAGAACCAGAGCGTGTACCAGAACCTGTGCCGGGAGGCAGAGGGCAAGCCACTGTGCAGCGGGCGCGGGGACTGCAGCTGCAACCAGTGCTCCTGCTTCGAGAGCGAGTTCGGCAAGATCTATGGGCCTTTCTGTGAGTGCGACAACTTCTCCTGTGCCAGGAACAAGGGAGTCCTCTGCTCAGGTAAGTGTCCCCAGCAAGCACTTTAGCTCTGAGCCAGGCCGAGATGCTGTTAGGACACCCTCCCAAAGCCTGCCTTTTACTCAGTGGTGGTAGAAAGTGTCACTACCATGGCTCTCCTTGGAGAAGACAGTGGGCAAGCCTTGCTACCCGTAGGCAGGAGGTGGGGATCTGTGTGCAGAATACAAAAGCAGAAGGTATTGCCATAAATTGTGGACTCTCAGAATTCGAGGGGCCTGCGTGGGTCATCCACCTTACTTCCCAATTCATGCAGGACTGGCCTGCACAGCATTCCTGACAGGTAGAGATGTTCAGCTTCTTCTTGATTGCCTCCTGGGACGGGGAACTCACTGGGGCTGGCAGTGGCCATCTGTCCCTTAGCCAATGAACTCATATCTTATTGCTGCTCCCATAACTCACCACAAACCTGTTGGCTTAAAATAATACACATTTAATCCATTACAGTTCTGGAGGCCAGAAGTCTGAAATGGATCTTATTTGGCTAGAATCAAGGTGCCAGCAGGGCTGCATACCTCCTAGAAGCTCCAGGGGAGAATCTGTGTCCCGGCCTTTTCCAGTTCCTAGAGGCCACCTGTATTCTTTGGCTTGCAGCTCCTTCTTCCATTTTCAAAACCAGCAGAGTAACATCCTCAGATCTCTCTGACTCTGACCTCTGCTTCTGTTGTCAAATCCTTCTCCCTCTCCTACAGACCCTTGTGGTTACAAGGGACCCTCAGTCGAACCCTGGAAAGTCTCCCCATCCCCAGGTCCTCAGCTTACTCACATCTGCACAGTCCCTTTCACCACGTAAGGCCACACAGTCACAGGTTCCAGGGATTAGGATGTGGACATCTCTGGGGGCTCTTATTTTTCCTGCCAGAATTCCTCTTTTTTTTTTTTCTGAGATGGAGTCTCACTCTGTTGCCCAGGCTGGAGTGCAATGGCAGGATCTCGACTCACTGCAACCTCTGCCTCCCAGGTTCAAGCAATTCTCCTGCCTCAGACTCCCGAGTAGCTGGGATTATAGGCGCCCGCCACCACACTCGGCTAATTTTTGTATTTTTAGTAGAGACGGGGTTTCACCATGTTGGCCAGGCTGGTCTTGAACTCGTGATCTCAAGTGATCCATCCACCTCAGCCTCCCAAAGTACTGGGATTATAGACGTGAGCCACTGTGCCCGGCCCAGAATTCCTCTTTATACTGAAGAGAAACTTGTTTCTCAATAACTTCCGCCCAATGGTTAACATTCTAGAGTCCCCCTTCCACGTGACAACCTGTCAAACATCTAAAAGCTGCTTTATGTTTCTCTGTTCTCTCTTCTGATCTAGGCTAGACACCCCAAGTCTCTTCCTTGTCCGAGGGTGCTATCATTTGTGAAGCATGCTTCACAGAATCAAGTGCGTTACTTGTCATGCTGGATGATGAGGGCTTGGTCCAGGGTTCAGTGAAGCATGCGTTTCCTGTGATTTGTACATTCCGCTTACATGGATGCACCCTGACAATACATTCACCTTTTTTTATTTTCTTCTTCTTTTTCTCCTTCTCCTTCTCCTCCTCCTTCTCCTCCCTTCTCCCTTCCTCTCTCTCTCTCTTTCTTTCTTTCTTGTTTCTTTTTTTTTTGAGATGAAGTCTCGCTCTGTTGCCTAGGCTGGAGTGCAGTGGCGCAATCTCAGCTCACTGCAACCTGTGCCTCCCAGGTTCAAGTGATTATCCTGTCTCAGCCTCCTGACTGGCTGGGATTACAAGCACCCACCACCACGCCTGGCAAATTTTTTTTTTTTTTTAAATAGATATGGGGTTTCACCATGTTGGCCAGGCTGGTCTCGAAGTCCTGACCTCAGGTGATCCACCCACCTCAGCCTCCCAATGTGCTGGGATTACAGGTGTGAGCCACTGCGCCCAGCCCACCTTTTCTTTCTGTTAAACAGTCACAGTATACTCTTGAGCTGGTTTTTAACTTCACTACCAAAAGTTTGAGGCTTTTAATTTATTTTATTTTTTAGAACTGTGGTTCAGAAGGAGAGGTACTTTTTTAGTGTGTTGTGTTGGAGCCCTTAATTTTCTGAATCTAAACACAGGAGTTTACACTGATTCCAGTTAAATGACAAGTTGGCAGTTCCCACTCTGGTATTGCGTTCTGATTAAATGCTTCAAAATTGTATCTCAAAGTTTATCTAACACCATGCCACCTGTAAAGGTAGTAAGTAAAACAGTTTTAGGCAGGGCTGTGGTTTCTTCTACACATCATGTATTCTGTGGTTTCCAGGGCTCCCTCCTTAAGAATGGTCTTCTAATTGGGATGGGTGGATTTGAAAGGAACTGAGGGTTCAGCTGGGAAAGAAAGCACAAGGTGCATCTGAAGCAAACCAGGAACGTGCAGATACTCCGTCCTATGGGAGGAGGAATCGTACTGCCACACAGGGTTGCACAGACGTGGGTTAACAAGGGAAGCTTCCTGGAGCAGACCTTGCCGTGAGACAAGCGTGAGTCCACCCATGGGCGTCGTGGGACCAGCATGTCTAAAACTGGAGTTGCCCTGGAGAGTGCAGGACTTAGCAATGTCATTGCAGAGTAAAGTAGGTGGAAAAATCAGGATTCAACATGCCAAGCATGCAACAGGGATCAACGCTTTCCTCAGCAGAGTGATGATAGGTTGGTGTTAGCTAGATGGTTCTGTCTGGTTAGTAGAAAAAGTTTGGGCTCCATAGCGGGAGGCCTGGGCCTAAGTCCCATCATACCATATCTGCTAGTGTGACTTGGGCATAGAGTTGTTATGAGGAATAAGAGATGTGTGTGAAGCACCCAGTATTTTGCCTGGCACAAAAGGAAAACACACCCAATGCTGGCTCCTCTATGAATCAGTGCCACACCCCTCTGGGGGGGCCACACCCGGTGCCCCGTGTGCAGGAGGGCCCCGCCTTCCCCCAGACAGTCCCCAGGCTTTGCCTAAAAAATTCCAGGGTGGTGGAATGGAGTTTCCATTCCTCTTAGTAGCCATAATAAAAGCTCTAAGCAGCCTGGCAGGCTTTTTAGCAGTTTTTCTTTTAAAGAGATATTAGCAAACGTGACAGAACCATCCCTCCTTCCCCTTCAGGATCCTGAAATAACCCTCTGGTATGTCTTCACCCTAGAAGCCTGCGTGTGTCCATGCAGCCTGGGAGCAAGGGCGTTTGATTGAGTCAGATGCTGTGTGCACGTTTCATCTCCACAGTTCATCAGGCTGTGACCTTGGTTGTCTTGGACTTTGGCTTTTCCTGTCTCCTAAGATGGGCCAACACCATTTGTTTCTGCATTATTTTGAGAATTGAAGGAGAAGACAGAGATGAAGGCCCTGGCCTGGTACTCAGTAGGGAACAGGACCCAGTGGATGTTAGATGCCTCCTCTGTCTCGCTGAGACTGGGCACTTCTCTGAGTACAGAGCCTGGGAGACAGGGCAAGTGGGAGATGGGGTATGAGAGGCCCTCAGTGGGGAATACTGGTCATTTTGGAAACAGGAATATTCCATAGCTGCGTGAAAATGCAGCTTTTTTTTGCTCAATCATCAGAACCCACAATCCTAAGTTAATCCTGCATTACAGAATTCTGCCAGACTTCATATCCAAAAACCCCTGGTGCTCTATCTCTTTCTCTTCCCTTCACCCCATCCAATCCTGCGGGATCGGGAAATGCTCACGTCATGGGGTAGAGAAACCGGAGGTTTGCCACGCCCTTGAGGCTCCTAGATCAACGATGCCTAAAGTCACTAACTTCCCTGAGGTTGCAGAATGAATGTCTTTTTTCTTCCCCACTGGAAAAGCCATAGACAATCATTAAAGAAAACTTGAAAAATACAGGGAAGTTGATGGATGTGTGGCCAGTTGGTGCTGTCTTCTTGGTGACCAGGAGTAATTTGGACCATCTGGGAAACCAGACCTCTTTTCACCCAGGCTGTTTCGTGTGCATCACTTCTGAGGCTGTGTGCTCAGTCAAGACCTTGCCAGAGAGTTGGGGGATTAGCCTTAGGTCGAGAATATTCTGAGCAGTAGTAAGAAATTTAAAAATCATCCATAATTTCATCACTCTTATTTTAAGAGATTAGTTTATTTCCTTCTAAACCTTCCTTTAAGTTAGTGTATGTGTGTTTATAGCTGCATACAATTTTGTATGATGCTTTTTTTCCTATAATATTATATCCTAAGGGGCACTTGAAGTCGAATTACTTTAGTAAATCATTGATGAGAACATTTTGAGTGTCTTTCCATTGCACTCCCAACTAGCCTTCTCCACCTCTTCACTTTAAAAGCAACAACTAGTTGAAACGTGACGCTATCCAAGTCTTTCCGGAGAAAATAGTTTCTGGAGTGAGATCATTGTTGTTTGACAATTTGGGAAGGACTTAAACTGAGTCCAGCTCCAGGCAGGACTTGATAACATGTTCATGCAGTGGCTTCTTTCACAGCGTTATAGCACCAGCCCTTCCTTGTCTCTCAAACCTTACAGCTCAGGAGGGGCTGTGAATGGATGGGTAAGGAATTCCAGTCCCTGGGTCCTTGTCACCTGTGGTTAGCATGGGGCTCCCACTCCAGAATTGCGTGCGGTGGTTTTGAGCTCTTGGGTCACGGCTACATCTGGAGTTGTGGCAGAGAAGCCTGGTTCCCAGCCACCACTCTGCTCTTGAAGGTGCTGACTCAGAGACTCCCAAGCAGCTGACTTCAGCATTCTCTCACAGCTTTACACCCCCTCTTCCCTGCAGCCTGTCTTGGAAGGAAATCGTGTGGTTGTGGTCTATCTTCAGAGTGGGGTTGAGGGGTGCACTTGAAGAAGTGGCTGAGGCAGAGCCAGGGCCAGAATAGGTGGGGTCACCCCAGAGAAACTCCTTCCACTTCACTGGACTCTCTATCAGTAGGAGGCTTACAGTCCTTGTCCCTACCAAGACAGGGCTAGGGGCAAAGCGCAAGACATTACAGGTTTGCAATATGTTATCCATCATCAAAATGAGCAGTGAACAAATCCGACTAAGGTCTGGAAGCAATTGAACAACTCTGTTATTACTTTTGTGACACATTGTCATGGGAATTTGTGTGAGCTTGGGGCTCTTGTGTCTCTCCGCGGTTTCTAGAGGCAGCTTGACTTAGAGAATGGTTCTGTCCACAGACTGTTTCTGTGTGTGCGAGGGGAGCTTCCTGGGGCCATCATGAGGATTTCTTTTCTTTTGAGTCTTCTGAAGTATTGACCCATAGAATATGAGAAGCAGGACATGTTCTGTTCAGTTGTTTTTCATGTAATAAAAGATTCTTGCTCAAACTTTGAGTTTCTTTGTTAGTTTCTGTGTCCAAACGGTGCATTTTCTGGGATTTGAGCTACTCCCTTGCGGTACATTGCTGAGGTCAGTTTCAACCCAGATGCTTTCAACCTTCTCTACACTTAAAATGACTGCACTGGAGTACATTGAATCCTTTGCTAATGGTCAGCCTCATTCTTGGATTCCACATAATGAGGAAATTTAAATCAAATAGGATATAGAATTTTGAACACAGCCCTTTTGGTCTCGTGGCTGTAAGATCTCAAAAGCACCTCTGAGTAAGGTCTCATGTATACGTCTCACCTTTATTTTACCCAAAGTTTGAGCAAGAATCTTTTATTACTATGTGGCAGGCAATTAGAAGTCAAGGGGCATCCTCCGTTCTCTCCCAAACAAAAAAAAAAGAACAAGAAGAAGCATGGTACTAGTAGCATCATTCCTAGCAGGCCAGGGCCAGCATCCAAGCATGGGTTCTGGGTCTGGGCTAACAGTTCCCGGTCGATTTAGCAAAGTTCTGATAACCCTGTCTAGTTAAAGGCAATTCTGTTAACCCTGTCTAGTCAAATGCAGTTCTGTTAACCATGTCTAGTCAAAGGCGGTTCTGATAACCCTGTCTAGTCAAAGGCGGTTCTGATAACCCTGTCTAGTCAAAGGCGGTTCTGATAACCCTGTCCAGTCAAAGGCGGTTCTGATAACCCTGTCCAGTTAAAGGCGGTTCTGATAACCCTGTCCAGTTAAAGGCGGTTCTGATAACCCTGTCTAGTTAAAGGCAATTCTGTTAACCCTGTCTAGTTAAAGGCGGCTCTGATAACCCTGTCTAGTTAAAGGCGGTTCTGATAACCCTGTCTAGTACAAGGCGGTTCTGATAACCCTGTCTAGTTAAAGGCGGTTCTGATAACCCTGTCCAGTTAAAGGCGGCTCTGTTAACCCCGTCCAGTTAAAGGCGGCTCTGATAACCCCGTCCAGTCAAAGGCGGTTCTGATAACCCCGTCCAGTCAAAGGCGGTTCTGATAACCCCGTCCAGTCAAAGGCGGTTCTGATAACCCCGTCCAGTCAAAGGCGGTTCTGATAACCCCGTCCAGTTAAAGGCGGTTCTGATAACCCCGTCCAGTTAAAGGCGGTTCTGATAACCCCGTCCCGTTAAAGGCGGTTCTGATAACCCCGTCCCGTTAAAGGCGGTTCTGATAACCCCGTCCCGTTAAAGGCGGTTCTGATAACCCCGTCCCGTTAAAGGCGGTTCTGATAACCCCGTCCAGTTAAAGGCGGTTCTGATAACCCCGTCCAGTTAAAGGCGGTTCTGATAACCCCGTCCAGTTAAAGGCGGTTCTGATAACCCCGTCCCGTTAAAGGCGGTTCTGATAACCCCGTCCCGTTAAAGGCGGTTCTGATAACCCCGTCCCGTTAAAGGCGGTTCTGATAACCCCGTCCAGTTAAAGGCGGTTCTGATAACCCCGTCCAGTTAAAGGCGGTTCTGATAACCCCGTCCAGTCAAAGGCGGTTCTGATAACCCCGTCCAGTCAAAGGCGGTTCTGATAACCCTGTCCAGTCAAAAGCGGTTCTGATAACCCTGTCCAGTTAAAGGCGGTTCTGATAACCCTGTCTAGTTAAAGGTGGTTCTGATAACCCTGTCTAGTTAAAGCCACTCCTGAGATTAAGGCCACATCCTAGGCTTCTTGACTCTTGTCAAACAAAACACCTGCCATGGCAATAGTTATCCAGATACAGTTTTAAAAGTGTTTCTCACCATATTTATATTGTTTTCTTTAGTAATGTAATTTTCACACTCAGAATCAGTAGCCTGGCAGCCGTCCTTGGGGCTCAGGTTGCTGCTGTATCTCTGTCATTGCAATTGGCATATTTCACAAATGGCTTGTTACAGTACTGTCTTGAAGGTGACTTCCATGACAGAGGTCTCCAAAAGTACCTGTTGTTTGTTTTACAATAGAGACAGGGTCTCCCTATGTTTCCCAGGCTGGTCTTGAACTCCTGGGCTCAAGGGATCCTCCCACCTCAGCATCCCAAAGTGCTAGGATTACAGGTCTGAGCTAAAAGTACCTTTTGAATGAACCTAGGCTGGACATATTTAATCTCCAGGAAAGGGACCTCTTGGCAGGATCACCACCACTGTGTGCTTCTGGTAGGAGCACCTAGAAATTCTTCGGGTTTTTTCATATACATTAATCTCTGCTCAGTTTGATGTTCACCCAGATGCTTCTAGCAAATACGAGGATGCAAAATATATCTTCCAGAGGAAGGACCCCTCTCTCCCAAAGGAAGCCCCCAGGCAGAGCTTCAGAAACCAGTGTAGCAATTTCCCTTACCTGGTATCATAGAAATCCTAAATATGTACATGACAGTGAGGGCCAGGAGAGTCCAGTTCCATTTTGGAACAGGTGGCTCTGAGAACAGAATTTGTTACAGGATTCTTCAGTAACTCATCATAAGGAATGAGACACCTGTGAGTGGTAGTAATACTTCTGCAGGCTACCACGTACAGGGTGGCTAAGGACAATGCATGTTCCTTAGGCAATGATAACACAGGCTGAGCTGCCAGAAACCATGGCAGTAACCAGCACAGAGATGTTTCTCCTTGTCCCCTGCCAGGAATACTGCAAAAGCCTTTAGAGGCCTCCTTATATAATGGAAAGGAAATGGTTCTGGAATTTCCTACCCCAGAAGGGAGTTGTGAGGAACCAACAGGACAGTGTCTATAAAGCTCCTTGCAGGGGCCCTACCACCAGGGGCACTGAGTATATTTTTCTCCCCCGGGGCTGGGTGCAGTGGCTCACACCTGTAACCCTAGCACTTTGGGAGGCCAAGGTGGTGGGTGGATTGCTTGAGCTCAGGAGTTCAAAACCAGCCTGGGTAACATAGCAAGACCCCGTCTCTACAAAAAATTATCCAGGCATGGTGGCGTGTGCCTGTGGTCCCAGCTACTTGGGAGGCTGAGGTAGGAGGACCACTGGAGCCCAGAAGGTGGAGGTTGCAGTGAGCAGAGATCATGCCACTGCACTCCAGCCTGGGCAACAGAGCAAGACCCTATCTCAAAAAAAAAAAAAAAAGAGCTATCTGTTTCTAGCCACTACTCAAGTTCACTTGAAAAGCAAAAAGGTACCAAATTGTAGGGCTTATGATCCTATAATGAAATAATACATCTTTTCAACTAGTCACATGAGCCAGCTGGGCTGCTCATCTCTGGAGTCAGCCAGCCTCTTGCAGCTTGTGGTTGGAGAAACCAGAGCTTTGGAAAAACCAGAGCTTAGTAAGTATCTGATCTGAGACAATGCAGCTACAAATATAGAAACAACAATCTCTCATTGAAGGTCATTTTGTGTTAGGCAGGTTGCTGCATTCATCTCATTCAACAAAAGTTCATTGAGCGTTCTTCATAAGCCAAGTGTTGTACTGGCTGCCAGGAATATACAGCTGGAGTTTCAGTCTTGAATTAATTTCTAAATTTTTATTGCCCCTGGAATTTTCCACTTCTTCTCTTGAAACTTTCTGGAAATAAGGAATGGGAACATGAATCATCTTATGCTTCTACCTTTACCATTAAGACTTCTTTGAGATCTTGAAAGACAAAAAACAGAGTGTTGGGAAGCATTTTGAGAACCTGCCTTCTCGGTGCTCTGAGCTTAGCTCAGTAAATGGAGTTTTTTCACTGCTTTTGCTTACCGCTCAGATCCTGTGTCCAGAAACATCTTAAGCAACAATTCACCTGTGATTCTGAAAATCTAAGCGTTGGGCCTCCCCTCACCGTCCCACTCCCTCTACTTAGGAAGAGAAGTTTGCCAACAGAACCCCATGGCGAGGATTCTGTGTGTGCCTTTGAACTTCAGGCCTGGTGCTTAAGGTCACGAGGTTTGGCTTGTGAAGGAAATAATGACATTTAAAAAGCAAAGGAAAATACTAGGAAGACCTAAGAATGCCAAAGATAAGATCTTAGTCATGTAGGCTTGAGGTGTGCGTGGTATTAGCCTTTTGATATTATAGGATAACATGCTGGAAACTTTTCCATGTTTAAATTTAAAACTGTGAGAGACCTCTGGTGGCTGAAATGGTTATTCTTAAGGATCCTTTTGTTCCATTTCTTAGGGGCTGAGCTGACACTTTGAGTTTGGTCTTGGTTTTAGATACTTCAACATAGTTGGTTATTTACAGGCTTCTGCTGCTCAGTGCCTCTGGTGAGGTGGGGCAGGTCTGGATGGAGCTATGTTGATCTTTGGGGTGAGTGTCTGTCATGCTCAGAACACTGACCTAAGAGCTCCACCCAGATCCAAAAGCTCCCTTGAGTCTGGAAGTTGCTCCGACTCTGATCTGCTCAAAGGTTTCCTTCCTCTTTCCAGGGCTCCCTCCTGGGCTCTGACTGTTGTTCTCTGACCCAGAGGAGGGAACCTGCTGTCACTCCACCCCATAGCCACCACCCCCAAAGTCTATCAGGTGAGTCCAGATGTCCCTAAGCTAAAGAAATATGCAACCCAGGTTGGTATGTTATTTGACGTCATGAAGTTGGCCTTTAGCAACAGGCAAAACTATAGTAACACAAGGAGAATCTTTTTTTTTTTTAAGAGACAGGGTCTTGCCCTGTTGACTAGGCTGGAGTGCAGTGGTACACTCAGTAGCCTACTGCAGCCTCAAACTCCTGGGCTCAAGCAATCCTCCCTTCTCAGCCTTCCAAAGTGTTGGGATTACAGATGTGAGCCACTGCACCCAGCTGAGAATCTGTTTTAATGGCCTTTTCACTATATTGAGATCATTTCCTTGGAAACAAACAGGCTCGTTTGTTAGTGTTTTGCACTCATCATGAGCAAGCCCTAACTAGGAGGATTTTTTTGCATCTCATGCCTTTCCTAGCAGAGCCTGTCACACACGGTGTGTCTACAGTGCATTGCCTGCTTCGACTATTTACATTGGGGAAAATTGAAGCCCAGAATCTGAACTAGGGCTCCTTGTGATTTTTGATTATAGAGTCAGACAGGGAGAACCTTGCACTGCCTTTTGCAGGTAAACAATTAGCTCATTTCTACCTAAATTTACTTTTTTTGGTTAACTTAAGACCCTTCCCACCACCCTGGCACTTAGCCTACATTTTCCAAGTCGTACCTTATAAGCGTTCTTTATCTCTGTCAAAATTTTAGGAAATATTTAGCCCGTTTTCCTAAGTGAGTTTCTCTAGGTTACATAAGGATATGTCAGACACAGTGAACCAGGCCTGGAGGATACACATGGACCAAGCAACTGCCTGAGGTACTCATCATTTCGTGACTATAATTTGATGAAAGACATAGAGCTCTTCTTAGTATTCAGTGGGTATCTGGCTGTTGTTATTGGTGATGCTGAACCTACAAGTGCACCTTTGTTTTTTGGGGTTTTTTTTTTTTTTTTTTTGAGATGGAGTCTCGTTCTATTCCCCAGGCTGGAGTGCAGTGGCACGATCTTGGCTCACTGCAACCTCTGCCTCCCGGGTTCACGCAATTCTCCTGCATCAGCCACCTGAGTAGCTGGGATTACAGGCGCCTGCCACCACACCTGGCTAATTTTTTGTGTATTTTTAGTAGAGACAGAGTTTCACTATGTTGGCCAGACTGGTCTCGAACTCCTGACCTCGTGATCTGCCCACCTTGGCCTCCCAAAGTGCTGGGATTATAGGCGTGAGCCACCGCGCCCGGACACAGGTGCACCTTTGTTAGTCTCTTCTAATTTATAAAACGCCCTTGACGTGAATGATCTCATTTACTTGTTGTTATTACTGTGCCAGGAGATTGGTGTGCTGTCACTCACCCTGCCCTTGTGGGAGGCTACGGCTGAGAAGACTGGCATGTAGGCCACACTCCCCACTGAAATTTTGGGCCAAAAGTCTTGACCCAAACAACGTCTACCTCCCCTAACCCTAGGGGGCTGCTCTTCTGCTGAGCAGCTGCTTCCCTGCCGTCTCATAGCTTGACTGGGGTCCCGGCAGCCAGGCTTCAGTGTGGCCTACACATGGGACATTCCAAACCACCTCCGTCCTTTGAGAAGGCAGCTAGTCTCTGAACAGTGGCCAGCCTGGGGTGGAATATGGGAACTGTTAACCAACCACAACACCATGACAGTTTCCAGTTTGAAAATAGTAACCCTCGCATCCTGTTGCGGTGACCAAGAGGGTGGCGAGTTCACACTTTCCAGATGTGATTGGCATTTCCCCAGAAGTGCCTGCCAGGCGGATTGGGCAGGTTAAGCCAAACCTAAGGTGTTGACCTGAAGTACCTCTGTTTCTTTTGGCTACAGCCTTCTGTTTTTCTTTCTGAATCAGCATTCTCAGGGTCCTAGAAGAGGACTATGGTTGATTTCACTCAGCTGGTTTTAGACTTCTTTGAAACTGGAAAGGTGAATTCATTAAAGAACACAGGATTTGTCCATCTTCCCTCCACTGCCTTAATCTCCCTGTGGCATGGCAGCTGGGCATCGGCATTGATTTTGTTTGTTGTTGTTGTTGTTTGAGATAGGGTCTCACTGTCTCTCCTAGACTGGCGTGTGAATCACAGCTCATTGCAGGCTTGAACTCCTGGGCTCAAGCAATCCTCCCACCTCAGCCTTCCAAGTAGCTGGGACTACAGGCATGTGCCACCATGCCTGGCTAATTTTTAATTTTTTCGTAGAGATGGGGGTCTCACTGTGTTGCCCAGGCTGGTCTACAACTCAAGGGATCCTCCCACCTCAGCCTCCCAAACTGCTGGGATTACAGGCATAAGCCACTGCACCCAGCTGGCATCAGCATTGAGAAATCAGGTGGCTAAGACCAGAAAGGCAAAGATAGCCTTTGAGACGGTTCTGTTGCTTTTTACAATGGAGTCTTAGCTTTCTAGCCAGTACCATCATCTCAGAAAGTTAATGCTGAGGTTTGGAGAACCTTGGCTTAAAGCAATATCACCTTATTTTTTTTTATAGCAGTGGTATTTTGCTACTCAGATACAGAATGCCCCATGTAGTCCAGCCGATGAAGGACAAAGGGTGAGGGGCTTGTCAGGGCATTGCCTGTTGGGAAACACCATCAGCTGACTGATGGGGCTGGTTTGTTAACAATATGCCGCGGACAGAGGAGCAGCTGTCCCTGAGACTAAAGATGTGTCATTGTTTGTATCTCTAAAGAGCTTTTTGCTGGAGAAACCCAAACAATGTGCAAGAACAGTGGGAGATGCAAGGCTGCGATTTCAGTGTGACCACAACCGTGTTCTTCCAGAGAAAAGAGAATTCTTAATTGTCTTTTTCTCATGTTACTCTGAAGTCTCTGGGTTTCTTGGACATTTGTTAAGAATCTGAAATATCTCAAGAACCACATTTAAGTTCTTCAGGTATCAATAATACTTCTGTTCCTTTTCTTATGTCCAGCATTGGATGTCTTCCCCCAGGGTTTGAGGTTTGTGCTGGTGATATTGTCAACCACAACCAAACGACAGCATGTTCTGAGCATCTTCTACACGCCTGACACCATGCTAGGTGTGGGGCACAGAAACATAAAACAGAGGCTTTGATTGCGTGTGGGTTTGTAGGCTAATGAGATGAGGCAGACCAGCAAACAAACAAGTCCATCAGTGTGCCAAGTGATTCTATACCTACGTCTCTTAACTAAGTCTTCTGGTCAGCTTTTGAACATGCTCAGGTCTGTTTAATCTCTCTCTCTCTCTTTTTTTTTTTTTTTTTTTGAGACGGAGTCTCGCTCTGTTGCCCAGGGTGGAGTGCAGTGGTGCAATCTTGGCCCATTGCAACCTCCGCCTCCCTGGTTCAAGCAATTATCATGTCTCTGCCTCTGGAGTAGCTGGAATTACAGGCGCCTGCCACCACGCCCGGCTAATTTTTGTATTTTTAGTAGAGACAGGGTTTTATCATGTTGCCCAGGTTTGTCTCGAACTCCTGACCTCAAGTGATCCACCCACCTCAGCCTCCCAGAGTGTTGGGATTACAGGCGTGAGCCACCATGCCCGGCCTGTTTAATCTTAAAATATTTAAAAAAAGAAAGAAAGAAAGCAAGAAAGGGAAAATAATAGAAAATAAACACCCTGTCATCAGTCTGCACCACACTCACTGCGAGCTCCCCTTTCCTCCATATTCACAACCACATTTTTTTTTTCTTTTTTTTGAGATGGAGTTTTACTCTTGTTGCCCAAGCTAGAGTGCAATGGCGCAATCTCAGCTCACTGCAACCTCCTCCACCTCCTGGGTTCAAGCAATTTTTCTGCCTCAGCCTTCTGAGTAGCTGGGATTACAAGCGTGTGCCACCACACCCAGCTAATTTTTGTATTTTTAGTGGAGACAGGGTTTCACCATGTTGGTCAGGCTGGTCTCAAATTCCTGACCTCAGGTGATCCTCCTGCCTCGGCCTCCCAAAGTGCTGGGATTACAGCCATGAGCCACCGTGCCCAGCCCACAACCACATCCTTAAAACAGTTGTCTACACTTGCTGCCTTCCTTCACTGACTCCCTGTCAGTCCTTAACTCAGTCTAATTTGGATTCAGTCCTGTGACTCCACTAAAATAGTCTTCCCATGTCCCCAGTGACCTTGTCTTGATAAATCTATGGGCTCTCAGCCCTCATCGTACTTGACTTCTCGGCTGTAGTGGACTCTATTGACCATGCCCTCCTTGAAATGCTCTCTTCCCATAGTGGTAAGGAGTATGGGCTTCTGGTCAAACAGATATGGGTGAAATTCCAGCCCTGCCACCTACCTGCTGTGTGGTTTTGGATCAGTTACTTGGCTTCTCTGTGCCTCATTTCCACATCTGTAAAAATTAGAGTAGTAATTGTGCCACAACATAGGGTTATTATTGGGAGGACTAATGAATGAGATAATCCATGTAAAATGCTTAGAACCATGCCTAGCCTATTGTAAGAATTCCATAAAGTTTTACTATTATTAAGAGATTTTAATGGCTTGTTATCTCAGTGGAATTACAACTTCCCAGAAGGCAGTAAACATTGAAGTACAACATACATTTCTCTATTGCACATTGACTAAGAATATCCCTGATCCTATAAGATAGACAAGGCACTATTCCTCTCTTACTGGTGAGGAACCTGGACCGCTGCCCACAGCCAGCAGGTAGGTGGGTGAAGTTGCACGGCAGCACCGCTCAGAGAGGACTTCCCCAGCAGGTCTGAGGAGTTGCACAGTGGAGGGACAGGGATAGGACCTAGGAGAGCAGGGGAGACGTTCCACCAAAGCTGAGTTCTAGGGGTGTTTTTAAGCAAGGGAGAGCTGTGCTTTCTTTGTGAAAGAAACAGCCCTTAGTTGGCAAGTTCTCCAATCCATAACTCCCCCAGGCATGGTAATGCTGTTTACAAGCGCAGGAAACCCATGGTGAGAACAAAACTTTTCAAGAGCAACTTCTCTCTTGCCCTTGGAGATTTATTTAGTTGCTACTGAGGTGCCTGGACCCAAGCTGAGATCCCTTGTGAGGAAGTTGGGAACACGTCCTGTGCGTTTCAGAAATCTCTGTTCTTTACTTTTTCTACAATCAACACCAGCACATGGAGGGGAGAGGGAAAATAGTGGGATGGGCATATTGCTGTGGGGACCAGGCTTGGAGACACCCTGAGAACACCAGGCAGCACAGGTCAGGTGGGGACACACGAGGGCATGGGAGGACAAGGGATCTGTTACGTAATCCCAACCTGCTTGTCAGCAGAGCCAGGAATAGCACTTCTTAGGAGGGATTTCCCCCCAGGAAATCTTCAAAGCCCCAGACGGAGGCCGCAGTCCTTGGAAGCTTCTGTATGTGTTTGGCCACAGTGAGCCCATCCCGGGTCTGGCTCTGGTGCTCCAGAGAGGACTGTAGTTGGCCCAGCATGTGAGCGCCAAGCAGGTCTGTCACCAAGCTCTCCCCAGCCACTGCGCATTCCGCGCTTTGTAATCTCATCCCCGGCTGCCCTGGCTCGGCAGTGTCACACGGCCCTCAGCCACACAGACACCAGCGAACTGAAGCACACAGCTGCTGACTTGGCTTCCTGCTCTGCCTACAACAGTTGATGGAGAGTTCCAGAAGCTGGGCCCAGAGTCTCACACAGAGCTGGCTAGAACACACATGAAATCTGACTTTGGGTGATAGGGAAATTACCTCCCATGTGTAAAGGCTTCCAGCCACACTCCCTCTATGTCTTTGAGCCACTTCCTGTTTACATGGCCACCTTTTCGGAGGAGAGGGGAAGAGGGAGGAGGAGGGGACACTGCCGGGGAGAGGGGAGGGTTCCCTGGGGGATGTGAGGAAAGTGGGGAAACACGGGGGGTGGGGGACACTAAGGCAGAAACTGAGATGAGACGATGAGAGGAAGTGAGTGTATGTGCAGGAGACACTGACCGTGGGCATGGGGGTGGGGGACAGGGCCGTGAGAAGAGAGAAGGGGACGGCCCTCCTGTCTCAGGCGCTGAGCCCAGTCCTCCCTCTTCAGCCTTCTGTGAGCCAGAATGGACTCCCGGAGGGGATGGAGCTGTGCTGAGGGAAGCCAAGGAAGCCACAGTGCATTCCAGAGCTAGTGGAAACTATTTTTGAGCCAGCTATGGAGAGATAATTTGTACCCTGAGGGCCTGACGTCTGCCTGGTTATAACACTGAGCTGGGTGAGGATGGGAAGAAGAGAACCCCTCCTCATTTCTGCCCCATCCCAAGCTGGCTCCTTCCTTCCTGCAGCCCCACTGTGGTCCTGCTAGCCCTCTGCGGTCACCCATGGCTGCCTTGGGCCTCTGCAGACCCAGAGTGGCGTTTGGGGGTGAATGGAGCAGTGGCTTTGTTCCTGGGCCAGAGTTGAGGGTCCCCGTGCCCTGCCTCAGAGGCCCTGCTGAGGGTCCCCATGGTCCCTGTGCCCTGCCTCAGAGGCCTCCCTGAGGGTCCCCGTGCCCTGCCTCAGAGGCCTCGCTGAGGGCCACTGTGCCCTGCTCTGGCATGTCTCAGGGAGCTCCCCACGCAGGGCAGAAGGGGGCCTCTGTGGTGTGAGCCTCCCCGCCAAGGCTCAGACTGGCCGAGCAGCTCCCTCAGGCTCTGGGTGTTCTCAGTCCTGGCTGTTCTTGCTTCCGACTGGGCATGGCCTCGGTCACCTCATGAGGCCCTTTAGCTGTGGAAGTCTGTGATTTAAGCTGACAAAAAGGGTACCCCTGAACATCCTCCAAAAAGACCTGTGCCAAGCTCCCCCCACACCCCGCCATGATAAGGCAGTGATGTTTAATGAGCCAACACTATTCTAAGTGGTTTATAGAGGTTAAGCGAGCTAACTCACACAACAACCCTACCCGCAAGGCATTTTTACTGGCCCCATTTAAATACACAAAGGGGTGAAACGGCAGCCACTGCTGGTAAATAGCAGATTCAGGAGGCCAGCCCGGGCAGCCTGATTCCAGAATCCCTGTGTTAACCACCGCACTCCACTGCCCCCTTTTCCAGGTGGTTCTTCATAGCCCAGCTCTGTTCTCCACTGCCCATGTTTCATGGTGAACAGGCTCCTCTTCATCCTCAGCCTTATGCACAACTTCCCACCTGCTCCTTCTCCTGGGTCTGTTGGTGCCTGAGACCACAGGGTAGGGGGAGGTTGGGGAGGCTGGTGGTGGGAGGCCTCCCACACCCAGGTCACACGTTTCTCGCCCCCCAGTACTGCCTTTGGCTCATTGCCTTCCATCCCCTTTGCTCCCTCTTTTGAGATTGTCTCATCCCTCCACTTTTCCTGTCACATACCTCCTGGTTACCCCCTACATTCCCCAAAGACCTTGATCTTGCCTCACACTCTCGCCCTCTGCCCCGAGTTCTGCTGTTCTGGGTGCCTTGCCTTTCCCTGTGGACAAGCTGTACTACACGTGGGTCTCCGAGTTCCTAGAGTGTCAACTCCAGTGGCACCCACGGCAATGCCAGCTCCCCTGTCCTGATGCCCCATGTGTCAGAGATCACTTGGAAGAGCACTGATGTTTCTGACAGCATTCCTGCAAGGGAGGCATTATCCTCATCAACACAGGAGGAAACGGATCATCAGAGAAGTTTAGGGACCTGCCCAAGGTGACCCAGGCATCTGAACTGAGCTCCAGCCCACACCCTCAGCTTGTCACACAGCTGGTCACCCTGTTTCCCTGAACTCCTCTGCTGTTGGAACTTAAGGCTTCAGCATCTCCCCATGGCCACACCCTCGCCCTCAGCCCAGCCTCTCCTTCCTCCCACTCCATCTCTACTGTGATCTCTTCAGAGTTTGCCATTCCCTTGATTCCTTCATTTCCCCATCCTGCACGACTTTCTTCTGAATGGTTCTCTTTAATCTGAAGAATGCTCAAATGTATCCCATCTGCAAAATCCCCCATCCTCCTTGTCCCCCATCTCCGCCTGTCCCCACACAACTAGGTTACCTGTGGGAGTTCCCTACGCTCACTGTCACCACCTCCTTACCCCCTGCAGGCTGGATTCTGTCCTCACTGCTTTGTGGTGCAGCCTGGTAGCTGCTTTAGGATTTGCCTGCCTTGACCTCCACAGAGCGTCGATGCTGGGGCTTCCTCTCACGTCTTCCTGGGCTGACAGGGCCACTGGCTCCCCTTCTGCCTCCCAGCCTGCCCCTTCCTCTGAATAGCCAGGATTCAATTTTATAAGAGGAGGCAAGAGGCTGTGTCTTGGCCCATAGCCCACACAAGCACTTTTGCTGATGGAAAGCTGTTGAATTCTATAAAGCTGAAAATCTGTATAAATAGACACATTTACAACTTCCTGTCCATTTGGCTATCAATCATTGTAACAAAGGTACTAATAATAACTTGCATGTGTAGCAGTTCACAGCTTGCACAGGGATTTCACATGTCCTTCAATATCCCTATCTATGTGTAATGAAAATATTTTTTCCGCAGGCACTATTAAATTCAACTCACTTTGCCAAGGTAGCATTAGATGTTAGCTTTGTTTTGATGAAGAGTCCTGACTTAGGTCCTCTGAGCACTGTCAGCCAGGATGTTGTTCCCAATCCCCATGATGGTGATTGATAGGTTATTGATCCTTGGGACAGGGCCAAATGACGCTGGTCCTTTTGATGACATGTGTTCCTCCTAGGGCAGTAGGAGGGTCTGGGGCTGACCAGAAGATGCCAGCAATCTCTGAGCACGCAGGCTGAGGGAAAGGCAGGTTGAGGCTCAACTGCAGGAGCTGAGACATTTGGATTGGGATAAAATGTGACCAGGCCTATGTAGCTTTTGACTGTCTGTGTGGGTCACGCTTTCTAAAGGAGTCTTGGAAGTCTTGGTTTCAACCAAGGTGGCCCAGTAGTTGTGACTTGTGTGCCAGCTCCCACCACTTGGTAGAACCTACTTGGAGGACTGCATTGAGGATTCTGAGGGCAAGCCCAGGCCCCTTGGAGAAGACTCCTATGAGGAGACAGCGATGCCTGCCACAAGTGTGGAGAAGGAGATGTGCAGCGTCTGCTGTCACTGCTTTAGGCTGTCTCTGAAAGGCAGGGAACTACCCAAGGTAAACTCAACTGGGACTATTATCAGAGTCACAAAGGACAAGCATTCTGGTGGCTTCAGTGATTTCATCAAGTGTGAAGCCTGGGGCTTATTTTCTGGTTTGGCTGGCTAGGGCTTTGCTTTGGAGTCATCAAATATTGGAGGCCAAAAAGCCATGCAGATGAAGGTTTTCTGATGTCCCACAGCCCCTCCGCGGCTCCCACTGGCTCACCCCCAGAAACGGGCTGGGCTCCACACACCACTGCTTTCCTGGCAGCTTCTGGCTGGGCTCAAGGGTGGTAGGAAGCTTTTAGGAATGGCCAGCAGCTCTGGCCTTGGGTCTTGTCCCTCTCCAAGGAACGGTGGTGACCTCTGTTGAGCCACCAGCTCTCACCCTCTCCTACCCTTGACTCCTAACTCCTCTTCTTATACCCTAGGTCAGGGGCACACTCAACCGCCCTGACCTTGGGCTAGGCTGTGGAACTCTCGGGCCTGCAAGGTATCAGACATACTTAAAGCAGCTAGGCTTCCCTGCCCCCCAGCCATCCCGGGGGAAATGAAGAGCAGCAGGCACCCTGCCTGGCTCCCCTCTGCAGCGAACAGGCCTTTTCACAAGGAAGGCCCGTTCCCTTAACACACATGCCTCACCCCAAGCCCAGGCCCTTCAGCAAAAGAATAGGCTACCTCCAAACCTTTGACACTTCGGCATATTGTGCCACATTGTATTTGGATAATTTTATGGTGCAGCCAACAACAATTAGAGTAGGAAAGAAAACAACACCCGCCTGGCCTCTGTGCCATCTTTGTTGCTTAGCGCTGAGCATGCCTTTTACTTTCTATATGTTTGTGTTGTGGGGATGGTGTGATGGACAAGCCATCAGAGAGTGCCAGAGCCGTATTAAGTCTACCCTTGGAGTGCATCAGTGTCTGCAACTCACTTTGTAATGCATCTTTAAAAATACGGGTTGATGGAAGGGCAGACAGGTGGATAGATAAGCAGTCAAGCAGCATGTCACATGCGAAGGTAGGATCTGGTTGGGGAGGATATGTATGTGCACTGCACAATCCTTTCAACTTTGCTGCAGGTTTGGAAGTTTTCCTAACAAAATGTTGGGGGGGTGGGGAATAATCCCCTCACAGTGAGCCATTTTAATTGAAACCAGGCTCTTGACCAGTGTGGTCCCTGAGGCCAGAGGGTGAGGGAGTTGTGTGGATTGGATCCATTTCACCTGTGAAGGCTCCCCGTGGGGAGTTCCTGCTGCCAAGGCTCAAAAGTGGTGCTGGTCCCAGACTGGTGGAGAGGAGGGGCAGGGCCGCCCTCTCCCTTCCAGGGATGAGCTCATGCTGCCCATTGCCCCAGCCTCCGCTATGGAACCCTTGAGCTGCGAGACACTGCCCTTTCCAGTGGCTTACCCCTCACACGCCCGCATCTACACAGTTAAGACTGCATTCCACAGCGGACTCCGGGCCCGAGTCTGGCTTTCCTTCCCTCTCCTGGAGGGCTTGCCATCTGCTTCAGCGCTGCCTGTGACATGGGAGGGCACCTGCTCAGCACACATTTGCTGTGGCTCTGAGACCCCTGGGTAAGCAGAGAGGCTGTCTGAGCACAGGAGGGTTGGGAGGCTTGGCTGTCCAGATGGTCCCCCTGCCGCCTACAGGTTCTGGGCACCAGAGAGTGGACGGAGCCAGGGGAAGCAGGGGCAGGAAGTTAAGTGGCGGGTGAAGAGGCTTTCTGGAGTTGAGTTCTGACCTATATTATATTGTGGGTCACACACATTGGTCGTCCCAGGGAAGGTGCTGGGATCCAGTTAACAAGCCAGGTAACTGACTCACATGTGGAAGTAAAATGAGAGGTCTCCCCACCCTGCCTCTCCAGTCACCCACTAGTTGATGAGTGGTGCTCAGCAAATGAAACTCTTGGTTGTATTAATATCAGCCTTCACATAATGGCATTAGGGAAAAAAATAATACAAAGTTGATTTTTTAAAAAATACCAATTGTAGCACTGCGTTCTGCCTCTGATTGTGTAGAAAATGGAGACTCCACTGTCAGGCCCTTGGTCCCCTTGGAAGACGGTGCTATCTAGTCTTTTCACAGTCCAGCACGCTCACACTCCAGAACAAACACTCACACTCCAACACACCCTCACACACACACTCCAACACACACAGACGCTCGCACTCACACACATCCTCCCTCACACTTGCACTCCAACACACATACACTCACTTGTACACACACACTCATGCACACTTGCACCCACTCACACACAAATATACACTTAAATACTTCCTCACACACACTTGCACTCACACACTCATACACACTCACACTCGCTTTCTCACAAGCACACACATTCCTCCTGAGCCGAGTGATATTCCTGCCCCTCACACCTGCTGAGTGGGGGCAGCCCCCGCCTCTCCACCCTTGCAGGCGATGGAGAGGACCCCCTGCAAGGAAGGGCCAGGGCATCCCCCTGCAGGTTCTAGTCCTGGCTGCCTGTGCTCATAGGAGGCAGTAGACTTTGGCACTGAGATCATGGACTCTGGAGCCAGACTCTCTGGGTTTGAGTCCTGGCTCTGCTGCCACTAGCTGTGTGACCATCAACCATTGCTTCACCTTTCTGGGTCTTGGTTTCACCCCTTATATAACAAGGACAATAATGCCTGCCCCATAAGTCACTGTGCGGATTCATCCCATTTCTACGTGTAAGGTGCTCATATAGGAAGCACTGGTGAGTGTTAGCTGCTGCTGCTGCTGCTGTTCTCAGCATCTGCTCCTAAATCATCCATTTCTGGGTTTCGGGTCCCTGGGCAGGAATTCAGCTTCTAACTAGGACTCAGGGAGAACAACCGTGTTTTCTGCTGTGGCTTTAACAGATGACCGCAGATTTAGTGACATAAAGCAACACGGATTTATTTTCTTACAGCTCTGGAGGTCAGAAGCCTGAAATCATTTTCACTGGGCTAACATGGAGGTGTCGGCAGGGCTGCATTCCCTCTGAGGCTCCCAGGGAGCATCGGCTTCCTGGCCTTTCCAGCCTCCAGAGCTGCATTCCTCGCATTCCTTGGCTCTTGGCATCCTCCCCATCTTCAGAGCAGCAGCCAGCATCCTGGCTTCTGTTGTCCCACTGCCACCTTCCTCTGTAGTCCAGTCTCCCTTGCTCCCTCTCAGAAGAACCTTGGTGATTACATTTAGGGCCCACAGAGACAATCCAGGAGAATCCCTCATCTCAAAATTCTTAACTTAATCTCATCTGTGAAAGCTCTTTTGCTGTAGAAAGTAACAGTGATACTCTGGGGATTGGAGTGGGAACATATTTGGGGGCCATTATTCACACAACTGAAGCAGGAGGAAGCTTCCCTGGGTCCTGGCCCTGTGGCCCAACTTGGCCAAGTTCTGGACCAACTTGGAGCACCAGTCTAGACCCAACCCAGCCACACCCGCTGCCAGGGTCCCCTGCTGTCCCTTCATGCTGGCTCTAGGCCCTCTGTCTATCTCCCCAAACAGGCTCTGAGGGCAGAGTTGGTGTTCCATTCTCTGCTGAATCCCAGTCCTGGCATGTGGGGCACCAGATGGTTATGTGCTCATGTGTAAAGGTGAGCAGGTGCTGATGTGCCACATGTATCCTTTTAGGCCATGGCGAGTGTCACTGCGGGGAATGCAAGTGCCATGCAGGTTACATCGGGGACAACTGTAACTGCTCGACAGACATCAGCACATGCCGGGGCAGAGATGGCCAGATCTGCAGCGAGCGTGGGCACTGTCTCTGTGGGCAGTGCCAATGCACGGAGCCGGGGGCCTTTGGGGAGATGTGTGAGAAGTGCCCCACCTGCCCGGATGCATGCAGCACCAAGAGGTACTGGTTCCACTGACAGCCCCACCTTACTTCTCACCCAGGCCAGGCCTGTGGTCCAGCCAGGCAGCTCTCAGGGCCGGCTAGCCTCCACTCCTCACCTCCTGCATCTCCCACCCAGCAAGCCTCGCTGGGGAGCCGCATTCTTACCAACCGTAACTGAAACTGTGGCTTTCAAATGCTGGTTCCATAAGGGTTTTGTAAGAAAACAAAAACAGAATAAGAAATACAAAACTGCTACTCTGTTCCTAAACACGTTTAGAAATCACAAAATCACAGAGTTAAATGAAATTAAATTGGTGTTGGTACCAAAAATAGCACCTTCTCAGAGCCTTGAGTGTACTATTGTGTGCTTTCACAGGAGAATACAGTGTGCATCTTTTTTCAAATGAATTAAATCCCCCACACTGATATCTCCCAAACACTGTTTCACAGAACCCTTATGGGAAATGCTGACAAACATCATCAGAAGGTAAATTGGAAAGAGGCCGGGCATGGTGGCTCACACCTGTAATCCCAGCTCTTTGGGAGGCCAAGACGGGTGGATCACTTGAGGTCAGGAGTTTGAGACCAGCCTGGCCAACATGGTGAAACCCCCGTCTCTACTAAAAATACAAAAATTAGCGGGGTGTGGTGGCACGTGCCTGTAATCTCAGCTGCTCCGGAGGCTGAGGCAGGAGAATGGCTTGAACCTGGGAGGCGGAGATTGCAAGATCGCGCCACTGCACCCCAGCCTGGGCAACAAAGTGAGACTCCGTCTCAAAAAAAAAAAAAAAAAAAAGTAAATTGGAGAGAAAGGCACCCGACCTAGATAAGGCATGCCAGAAACCACTGCAAATGGCTTTTGAATTTTCTGCTCCATTTATACAGATAATAGAACGCGGGCTCTGTGCTGCTGCTGAATGCAGAGATTGTCTAGACCTGGGCCCCAGCCTTCGCTGACTCGGCCATGGCCTCCCATAGCCGTGCTGACCTCCTCCTGCTCAGCCCCGCATGCTCCACCAGAGTGCAAATGAGAGGGAATTACAGAATGATGCCCCTGGAAAGCAGGAGTGACATTTGCTCTTGGAGTTTGCTGGAGAAACAGCTGTGTCATCATTACCCATGCTAAGGAGGAAGGGACACAGAGGATCAGAAACAAATCATAATACAAACGTCGCTTCTCTTTGGCTGAGGAACGCATCTGTGATTTTCTCTTGGCAGATTTCCCTTCCAAATGTCTGGCTCGGGCTGATAATGAAATGAGTTCATGCTCCCTGCGCCTGCAGCGGCTGCTGGTCAGTCTGTGCTCGGAAACGTTCTGGGTGGCAGAACCCCTGGTTGGACATTTGCCATAAATAACCCAGGCGTGGGTAATTGAAAGCTGGCTGCAGATGGAGAGACAAGATAGACAGGGCTGGGTTTTAATGTGTTTAATTGGAGGAGATGGGGGAGAGTAAGGAAGAAGAAAAACAGATTCGCTTTAGACCTGCTAAGAGCAGAGAAAAAACAGATCCAAGTAGAAACAGCCCGGGGAAGGTTAGGATCCTGGATCTGGAGCCCAGATAGCTGTGGCCATCCCAGCAGAGAGTCAGCCATTATCCACGTTTTGTACCCGAGGGAGGTGCCCCCACCTCCAGCTCCCAGCAGCAGAACCTTTTTGAGTCTATGCTTCTAGTCCTTGGGGCACACTAGGTAAATGGGGAGTTGGGGTCAAGCTAGGACAATACACATGGAGCTCATCAAATGAGTCTTGCCTTCCTATGGAGCAGCAGGCAATGGAGGATTGGCTTTAAGTCAAAGGCCCAGGGGAAAACAGCTCTAGCTTTAAATGTTTAAAGCATTTATTTCTTAGAAGACATAGACTTAATAATTTATTATTCATTACACAATATGAAGGGAGCAAGGAGAGCAAAGAGATGCCACAAGGGAATATCACGATTCCTTTTTTTTTTTTTTTTTTTTTTGAGACAGACAGGGTCTCACTCCCGTCACCCAGGCTGGAGTGCAATGGCACCATCACAGCTCACTGCAGCCTTGAACTCCTGGGCTCAAGCGATCCTCCTGCCTCAGCCTCCCAGGTAGCTAGGACTATTGGCTTGTACCACCATACCTGGCTAATTTTTATTTTTTTGTAGAGACAGGGTCTTGCTATGTTGACCAGGCTGGTCTCAAACATCTGCACTCAAGCGATTCTCCCACCTCAGCCTCCCAAAGTGTTGGGATTACAGGTGTGAGCCATTGCACCCAGCCCACTATTCCTTCTTATTTGTCTCTGGGCCACACTGACCCTCTGTCTCTTTCACAGCCTAGGTGAAACTTTTTTTCTTTTTAAACGAAGTCCTTTTGATGGTGACTTACATCAGAGTCTGTTTTATCAGAGTCTGTTTTTTCTACTTGCTGCTTGTTAGGAGGCACCAGGTTTTGAATGCCCTACATCCTTTTTTTCTGGGGGTTTCAGGGCAGCCAGTCTTTGTTTTCTGGATCTAACCAACCACACTTTTCACTTTGGGTGAGTTCACACTCAACCCCCAGCTGATTTCAGTTAACAGGCTCTCAAGAGCAAAGTGTCTCTAAACAACTTAATTTTTTTAAAAGGCAGACTTATTTTAGTACATGACTACAATATATTACAAGTTTCAACCAGTACATGGGGCATATGAGTTAGACTGATATGTCCACATGGATACTTAGGGAGTGTTTCCTGGAAGCAGCCTGGAGCTATGGTTTAACAACAGAGAATCAGATGGCAGGGACAGAGAATCCTGGCCGGGAGAGAAAGCAGCCCTCTTAGCCCTGTGCTAATCTGGGAGGCTGGTGCAGGGGGAGGGTGGGGGATCGGGGGCAGCTGGGTCAGCATGAATGACTGAAGCTGGAACCACCCCTTCCTGGCCCCCAGCCAGGTCTCAGCTGCCCGTCTTCCGGGGCTGTGACTGTGGGGAGAGTTACCATCTTGTTTCTAACTTCAGAATATTTCCATAAAGTCAGTCCCAGGAGAGTGGGATTTTGTAGCCATTTCAGGGATGGTTGAGCTCCTAAGCATGTTACAACCTCTTAGGAAGCCTAGTCTGAGAGGTGGGGCACCTGGCTGCAGAACCTCAAGTTCTCCTCCGTAAAATAAAGGGGACTTAGTGAAATGGTCTCAGAGCTCCCATCCAGTTCTGCTCCTCCACTTCGCAGTTTCTGCACTGGAAATGTTTTAGTAGCTGGCCTCTTAATCCTGAGGAGTTAAGAAACAGATGATGATAAAGGCTCTACATTGCAGTTGCACATCCCTCTGTATTTTTGCCAGAGAGCTTTCTGGACACCCAGCCCCTTTGGTCCCCACAGGCCTGTGGGGGCACGGCGGCTGTCCCTCGTGTAGCTGAGGTTCTGAGGTCACCCCCTGCACTCTGATGGCCTCCCTGGCACACCTGGCTCTTGAGTCCTGACCCGGTTTCCTGGGGGCCTCTCCTGGTGTCTCACCCTCCTCGAAGGCCACCAGGCAGCACTGCATCACAAAGTCCCTGAGAGCAACATGCCCCAGCCCACTCCTCCCTGGAGCTTCGAGCTCACCATCTTAAAGCCCCATCCCCCAGCCACCAGAGGAGCCTGGGACCTCTCCCCTTGAACATCAGCTTTACAGCCCGGCAGCCAGAGCTTAGCTCCCCACCCTGTGACCTCAGGAATCCTGTTCTCCCAGTTGTCTCCTAAGACAGACAAAGAATGTGTGGAACTTGGTTTTGATGATATAAAGTATAATAATGACCATTTAATTGAACGTTGTAGTTAAGCATTTTCACCCACTATCTGAGCCACCACCTGCTGTTAGCCTGAGGTGGGAGGAGAGAGGCTCAAGGTGTCACTTTTTGGCTGCTCATCCATTTTCTAGAGGAGGCCCCTGTTAAAGAACAAGGGTTCCCTGGGAGGAGCCATCACCCTAGAGCCTGTGCCACAGCCTAGTGTAGACTGATTCGTGGGTAAGTGGGCAGCAGGCCCCGGGGGACCTGGCAGATGTCTGAGAGGGAGAAGGGGGCTGGAGCCCGAGATTCTCCGGGACAGTGGATCTCAGCCCTCGACATGCATCAGAATTGCCCAGGAAGCCCAGCCCCCAGAGGTGTGACTGGGCCCAGGTACTGGGAGTTTCTCTTGAAAGCTCCCTGGAGAGTTGAACGTGCAGGAGGGTTGAGATCCCCGCCCTGGGTGATGACCAGGGCATGATGTGGGGAACTAGGACAATGTTGGGGCATTGAGCTCTGACCATGGGAGTGTGAGGAGCTCTGGGAGGCCAGGAATACTGTTTTATCACCCAGAAACCTCTGGCTTGGAGCAGACTCCTCACCAGGCATTAGATGGACCAGAGTGCAGATGGATTTGTCTCCTGGTGTCAGAATTTGAAAGGTCTGCAACTTGACATGTAGACAAGACATGCCACTAAACTCACACAGGCTCCTCCAAGAACCCTTGGGCTTCCTCCCATAACAAGAAGAAAGGCAGAGCAGAAACATTCCCTGAGGCTGAACATCTGCAGCTGGAAAGAAGTGAAAGCCTTCCCAGGTCCTGCACTGTCAGGAGCTCAGGGACAGGTGTGGGACTGTTCTACATTATCTGACACCCACCTTTATCTCCTCTTTTCCAAAGAGATTGCGTCGAGTGCCTGCTGCTCCACTCTGGGAAACCTGACAACCAGACCTGCCACAGCCTATGCAGGGATGAGGTGATCACATGGGTGGACACCATCGGTGAGTGTGCCGCCACCACCCGGGCAGTCACGGTTTCTCTCCTTCCTGGGGAGGAGGGTAGTTTTAGCCTTGAGTCAGGAGGCACTGCCCAGGCTTCCTGGGCATAACTGTGGGCTCCCCATGAGGACCCGGTGCTGGAACCATCATCCACAGCTGATGGGAATGTAGAATGGTACGGACTTTGGAAAGCAGCTTGGCAGTTTCCTAAAAAGTCAAACGTAGAATCACCATACAATGTGCCAATTCCACTCCCAGGTATACAGCCTAGAGGATTAGGTCCATATGTCCATGTAAAAATACGTACAAAAATGTTCACAGCAGCATTATTCACTATAGCCAAAGGTGGAAATGAACCACATGTCCATCAACGGATAAATAGAAAAGAAAACAAAGTGTGGTCCATCTATACAGTGGACGCTATTGAGCCACTAAGAGGTGTGAAGCACTGAAACACGCTACGGCACGGTGAGGCCTGACCACAGTGCAGAGCAAAAGAAGCCATGTATTATATGGTTCTGTTCATATGAAATGTCCAACACAGAGAAAGCCATGGAGACAGAAAGTACATTAGTGGTGTCCTGATGCTAGGGAGAAGGGAAAATTGGCATTGACTACTAACAGGTGTGGATTTCTTCCTATGGTGATGGAAATATTCAGAATTAGTGGGAATGGTTACACAACATTGTGAGTTGAGTAAAACGACTGATTGTACACTTTAAAATGGTTTAAATGGTGAGGGGGAAATTATGCACCTTGAAAGGGAATCTGTGTCTCAGGCTCCCCTCACTGGCAGGCTTCCCCTCTATCTTCACCTCTGGCTTCTGCAAACTCCTGGCCCCCAGCTGCCTGTCTGTCTTGGTCCTAACTTACATCTTTTGTAGACTTCCTTGTTCCCACCTGCCTATTTTGACTGACTACAGTCACGGCTTCTGAGGGTTTTTTGTCTCGAGACAGGGTCTCTGTCACCCAGGCTGGAGTGCAGTGGCACCATCATAGCTCACTGGAAGTCTCGACCTCCTGGGCTCAGGCAAACCTCTTTCCTCAGCCTCCCAAGTAGCTGGGACCACAGGCATGTGCCACCATGCCTGGCAAATTTTTGTTTTTGTAGAGACGGAGTTTCACCATGTTGCCCAGGCTGGTCTCAAACTCCTGGGGTCAAGCAGTCCACCTGCCTCAGCCTCCTAAAGTGCTGCCATTACAGGTGTGAGCCACCATGCCCAGCTCCTTCTTAATATTTGAGCTATATATGCATCCAGCACATATTCATTGAGCGCCTACTGTGTGCCAGGTGCTGTCTATCTCCTTAGGAGACTGTGGGGAGTGGACCACAGTCTGGTTCCGCACATGCCTGTCTTCCTGCCCCTGCTTCTATCTTGCAGCTCAGGGCCTGGCCGACCTCAGGTTCTGCCAGCAGACCTGGGCTGGTTGCCCCTAACTAGGCACACATGGTCAGAGAAGGAAACAATGCCTTCCTGTGGCCCAAGGACTGGTTCGCTTGGTTTATAGCAGTGACAGCCGTTCATGCACAGCTGCTTCCCAACCCAGTCCTCTGAGAGAGCAGCAGAGAAAGCTTATGTTCCAATCCATCATTTACCCTTTTTCTTCTTTCTTCCAGGCTTTTTTCATACACACACTCACATGCTCACTCATACTCACCCAGCCCAGAAGGGAGCTGAGACAGAAAGTCCAGGCTTTCATGTCTGATAACCACACTAATTCATCTGCTTCCAGGTTACAGCTCCGTCTAGCAGCAAGGTTGAAAAGGTTAAAAAGGCAAGAGCTGGAAAGCATTTACCGCCCTAGTGTTCACCTTCTGTTCCTCCCCAGGACCCATTGCCATTGCCACTGCATTTCCTCACCCCTTGCCTCACTTTGCACTTCCCCTAGTTCCTTTCTCTCCAAAAAACAGCCTGCTAACCCTCTCCCAGGGAAGCCTTGGAATGTAGATAATGCCTGGACAGGGGACTGTGACACCCCCACCTTGGGGAACGGCAGCAAGGGGGCAGGGAGTTGCTGAGGCAGCTTGAGGAAGGGGCTTCTTAATATGGAGGAGGGAGGCTGGGCCGCGTTCAGGGCCAGGCTGGGGACAGCCTGAGCTCCACACTGTCTCACTTTATCTCCAGGCATGGCCACCACGGTGGGCACCAGCCTCTCACCCAGTGAGGACACTGCCCTGTGGTTCTTTTTGATTTTGCATCCCAGGAAGGAGTTGCTGCCTCTTGGCCTCTGTGGCCAGCTCTCAGCCCCAAGTGGCCTGGGCTGTTTCTCAAATATGAAGCCCCACTCAAGCCTCAAAGGGGGCTGGAATGGTTTCTTTCTTTCTTTATCCCTTTAATTTCCGTGGCCAATCCCTTCACCCGTCCCCACCCCGAAACCATTAAAACCTTCTGTTATTTCACATCACCCCCGACTAACACTTCAGAGGCTTGGAGATCCTCTAATGTGTTCCACGTGTCCCCAAAGCCATCTAAATTCAGCCCTGGGCCTGCATTCTTGGTGTGAGAAACCTGAACTCATCTTCAAAGGCCCAGCCTCCCCTTAAGATTTTCTGCCCACACCCCCCATGCCCTTTCCTTTTTGAAGGCACTCGGCTCCCTGCCCTGACCATCAGTGGCTGTGAGCTGCTCAGAGAGACTCAGGCCATTCCCGCTTGGTTTTCTTCCAGTGAAAGATGACCAGGAGGCTGTGCTATGTTTCTACAAAACCGCCAAGGACTGCGTCATGATGTTCACCTATGTGGAGCTCCCCAGTGGGAAGTCCAACCTGACCGTCCTCAGGGAGCCAGGTAGGTGAGGGCTGCAAGGGCTCGGCCCACTCAGCCAGCCCTCGGTTCTGATTTCTGATGCCATTCTCTGCTCTGGGACCACTGCCCTTTCTGTCCTCATCGGCCTTTTGAAACTGCAGGGAGAGGAAGGATACAATTTCTTCTTTTTCTTTTTCTTTTTTTTTGACACAGGCTGTCACTGTGTCATCCAGGCTAGAGTGCAGTGGTGCCATCACAGCTCACTGCAGCCTTGACCTCCTCGGGTTCAGGTGATCCTCCCGCTTCAGCCTCCCGAGCAGCTGGCACTACAGGCATGCACCACCACACCGGGCTAATTTTTGTATTTTTTTGGTAGAGACAGGTTTTCACCATGTTGCCCAGGCTGGTCTCGAACTCCTGGGCTCAAGCCATCCACCTGTCTTGGCCTCACAAAGTGCTAGGATTACAGGTTTGAGCCACTGCACCTAACCAGTACAATTTCTCATGAAGACCAGATCTGAGGTCACTGCTGCTCCACTCCTAGAGTTTAGAAGAAAGATGAATGTGCAGCTGGGGGCCCCATTCTTGGGGCAAGCGCTAGTGGGAGCGTGAGTCAGGGCAATGGGAGTTATAGAAGGATAGGGCCCTGTCCCTGGGGAGGGTCTCATCTTGGAGGAGCACAGAGGTGAAAGTAACCACAGAACATACCTACCCTGCACAGCCAAAGGCAGCAAGGAGCTGCTGTGTTCTGCAGGGAGGGTGCAGGGCATCTAGACCACCAGGGCTGGGCAGGGTATCACTCAAGTCAGGGAGCATCCAGCTCCACACACAGCCTGGGCGGGGCCACTGCTGCTTCCCAGCATGGATTCCAAGGACAACGGAGCACTGGGTTCAACATTCCTGCTGCTCCCATGCTCAGCTCCCAGAACCACTGAAGAGGTCAAGCTTTAATCCAAATACCAACATTCTGCCTCTGCTTGGACCCAGGGACCAATAGCCTTTGCCTTGGAGTAACTGGAATATCTGATATCACCCCTTACATTCTTCTTGGGGGTGGGGAGGCAGGGGTGGAGCAGAAAAAGATTTGCTCTCTTCAATCAACAGCACTGCAAACTATTTTTCCAAATTGAGCCCAACCACATAATGTGCCTTCCTGAGGCCAGAGGCAGAGAGAAGTGTGGTACCAGCCTAGGATGCACGCCTGTAAGAATGAGGCTTTGTTTCCAATGCTGTGTCTGAGGTTCTTTGAAAACAAGCACATTTACTCCAAGGGACACCACACTAAAGGCTTACAAATGTTGGCCCCCAGCCCAGACCTTGTGGAAGTGGCTTCATGGTACCTCCTGCCTGCCCAGTCTGCTCCTGAAACCATGTACATGAAAGCTGAGCGGGTCCAGCATCCCGCAATGGAGACTGGGCCAGGGGGGATGTGGGTACTGCCCATGAGGGGAAAGGCAGCCCTGCCCCAGGGCTCTCATCTAGACTTTGCCACACTTGCTGTGTGACTTTAGAACAGTCACTGTCCCTTTTGAATCTTTCATTTTTTGTACATTGGGGAAACCTTCCTGAGGATCTAAGGGAGAGCCGAGGAGAAGGCCTTTGGAAGGGGTGCAACTTTCATCTCAGAAATGCCTGCAGTTGCGTGAGAGGGGCATGGTGATGCTAGTGGCTTTGCTTACCATCTTACCATGCTTCTGGTCCCCCCAGAGTGTGGAAACACCCCCAACGCCATGACCATCCTCCTGGCTGTGGTCGGTAGCATCCTCCTTGTTGGGCTTGCACTCCTGGCTATCTGGAAGCTGCTTGTCACCATCCACGACCGGAGGGAGTTTGCAAAGTTCCAGAGCGAGCGATCCAGGGCCCGCTACGAAATGGTAAGCACGTGGGAAATGGGAAGCAGAGGAGACTTCAAGCTCAGAGGCGTGGTTGAGTTCAGCGGTATGTTAGCAATAGAGGCTCACTAATGTCTTTGGCATTAAAAACAAAAGAATCAACACCAGAAACGCTGTGCCCAGTTCTGGACAGAGAGAATTGCACAGCCCCAGTGCAGAGTGACCTGCACAGATCCCTATTCCAGACCCAGGTCAGGAAGGTCATGGGGGCAGAGGCGGTGGGCGTGCCTCAGGAAGAGTCTGACCAGTCTCAGAGAGAGCACAGACCAACAGGAAAGCTCAGATTCTTATGGTCCATTACAACACTCACACCTGCAGTCTGGTCACCCCAGGCAGACTGCAAATGCCCAAAGGACTGAGCGCAGTCAGTTTCTGCTGAACCTGGGCTTGGTTTCTGTTAAAGCTGGAAGGGACTTCAGAGACCTTCTGACCCAACTCCTCCTTCCAGAGGTGGATAGCGAAAGCTTAGAGAAGGCGATGGCTTTCCTGGGGAACACAGAGCTGTCCTAGAGCCCACGGCCGTCTCCTCCTGAGTGCTCTGCCTGCTGCTGTCGCAGGGGGCTGACCTGGGAAGGGATCCTAGGGCCTGCGTCTGTCGGTTTGAGTGTGTGAGCTAACATGTGTCCTCATCCTCTTCCCCGCCGTGTTCTGTAGGCTTCAAATCCATTATACAGAAAGCCTATCTCCACGCACACTGTGGACTTCACCTTCAACAAGTTCAACAAATCCTACAATGGCACTGTGGACTGATGTTTCCTTCTCCAAGGGGCTGGAGGGGGGATCTGATGAAAAGGTCAGACTGAAACGCCTTGCACGGCTGCTCGGCTTGATCACAGCTCCCTAGGTAGGCACCACAGAGAAGACCTTCTAGTGAGCCTGGGCCAGGAGCCCACAATGCCTGTACAGGAAGGTGCCTGGCCATGTCACCTGGCTGCTAGGCCAGAGCCATGCCAGGCTGCGTCCCTCCGAGCTTGGGATAAAGCAAGGGGACCTTGGCGCTCTCAGCTTTCCCTGCCACATCCAGCTTGTTGTCCCAATGAAATACTGAGATGCTGGGCTGTCTCTCCCTTCCAGGAATGCTGGGCCCCCAGCCTGGCCAGACAAGAAGACTGTCAGGAAGGGTCGGAGTCTGTAAAACCAGCATACAGTTTGGCTTTTTTCACATTGATCATTTTTATATGAAATAAAAAGATCCTGCATTTATGGTGTAGTTCTGAGTCCTGAGACTTTTCTGCGTGATGGCTATGCCTTGCACACAGGTGTTGGTGATGGGGCTGTTGAGATGCCTGTTGAAGGTACATCATTTGCAAATGTCAGTTTCCTCTCCTGTCCGTATTTGTTTAGTACTTTTGTAATGAAAAGAAACAAGATTGTTTGGGATTGGAAGTAAAGATTAAAACCAAAAGAATTTGTGTTTGTCTGATATTCTGTGTGTTTCTTTCTTTCTGAGCGGACTTAAAATGGTGCCCCCAGTGGGGATTGAAGCGGCCGTGTACTTCCTCAGGGATGGGACACAGGCTGGTCTGATACTCCAGACTGCAGCTTGTCAAGTAAGCATGAGGTGCTCGGGGCAGTGAGGGCTGTGCAAGGGGGAACACTGAGCAGATACCTTTGGCCCCTTCCAGCTTTTACTGACAGAGAGTTCCAGGCTAGACACCATAAAAACCACCCCTTGGTCTCCCTCCCTTGTTCTGAGGGGCTGAGGCTGGAAATAGATTGTGCAGACAAGCAAGGGTTGAGTGGTGGTTCCCACACAAAGTCATCTCTTAAACATCATTAGCAATAGCAGTTCCCTTCCAAGGCCTCCCCTCACTCCCGAAACACTTACGTCCCATGCAGGCCCAATGCAAAAAAACACATTTGAGCTTTTTTCCCGCAGGGCCATGAAGTCCCCTTAAGTTCCCATATCTAAGATGGTTGACTGACCCTCTCCCCTTATGTACAGAAGAGGAAACTGATTCTCAGAGAGGGGAAGTGGCTTGCCCGAGTGTTTGTTAGGAGGTTACTGAATGACAAACTGTTCCTAAGACCCCATCTCATGCTGGCCAGAGGGCCAGCCTCCTCATTCCTGCTTGCTCTTAGAAAATCTTTCACTGATCATTTTTTGTCACTGGAATAACTTCAAGGTTATTATGCTTTCATTCCAAATGGATCTGTCCTCAGCTCTGGACCCAATTCCCCTTACTTCATTTTGGCAAACACTAAGTCAAATAGTGAAATGCCTGTCACTACATAGAACCTATTACCTGGGGCAAATACGAACAGATTGAGTTTCCTTCATCTTGTGTAAATACGATGAAACAGAGACCTGGTAACTTGGTGACACTGTTAAACCCTTTTTGGGATAAAGCCAAATGTAAATGAAAACATTAAACAGATAAATTGTGGCGTTGAGACTTTTCTGAATTGAGAAAAATAAATGTAATTTTGGAAGAAACTTTGGGTTTCTCTCATGTTTAATTTTGGGTTTCCTGGAGACAAATCATTAACTGGCTCAGAATCTCATTTTCTCTAAGGGCACGACATTCTTTTTTTTTTTTTTAAGAGAGGATCTCACTGGGTCACTCAGGCTGGAGTGCAGAGGTGCGATCTCAGTTCTCTGCAGCCTCAACCTCCTGGTCTCCCGTGATCCTCCCAACTCAGCCTCCTAAGTAGCTGGGACTACAGGTGTGCACCATCACACCCAGATAATACTTTATTTTTTGCAGAGACAAGGTCTCACTATGTTGCCCAGGCTGGTTGGTCTACAACTCCCAAGCTCAAGCGATCCTCCCACCTTGGCCTCCCAAAGTGTTGGGATTACATACGTCAGCCACCGCGCCTGGCCTGGGCACAACATTCTTGAGCCACAGATAGCAAAGGAGGATTTGTTTCCACTTGACGTGGAAAGTGAGGGTGTTTTCGTCTGACGCCGAGGGATGTTACGGAACCAGCGCTCACGGTGCCTTGCTGCCCCCTGCTGGAAGCTCTTGGGATGAGCTGTTTGGAGATCTGACTCCTGAGATTCCGACCCAATGTATAATTTTAAAGGTTATCCAGCGAGCTGCAAGTGACCACAAAGATGATAATCTATTCCAAACGCTTCATTTCACAACCCACCCCCAGATGGGTCATTTTGTAATTTTAAGATATTTTTATCAAAATGGGCCTTTGGCCGAACATGGTGTCTCACGCGTGTAATCTCAACACTTTGGGAGACCAAGGTGGGAGGATTGCCAAAGCCCAGGAGTTCGAGACCAGCCTGGGCAACACAATGAGACCCTGGCTCTACAAAAAAGAAAAAAAAAAAAAGTCAGGGAATTCTCATTCAGCTTGATTGACTAGTACTTTATTAAACTAACCAATCGCTACCTCTTCCAGGGAAGAAATGTGATTTTTAAATTTGTTTAATTAGGATCAAAGCTTGAGGTGATTATCATGAAACTCTTGGGATGAATTTCAGGTAAGAGCAAACAGATGGGGAAAAACGGGCAGGGAGGACAGAAGGTCCTTCTCTGCTGGAGTATGCCCTTTAGCTCCTCCCTCTCCCTGGAGGACATCCAATACCATGGTTCCTACTTGCTTCTGAGGACATCCTTGTATACTCAGCTGTTATGGAATGGATTGTGTCCCTGCAAAAATGCATTTGTTGTAAGCCCTAAAGCCCCAATGTGATAGCATTTGGAGATGATGGAGCCTTTAAAGAATGAATTGCGATTAAATGAGGTCATAGGGTGGCACCCTAACTCAATGCAGCTGGTGTCTTTATAAGACCAGGTAGAGACCCCAGGGCTGCAGAGAGGAAAAGCTGTGTGAAGACACAGTGAGAAGGTGGCTGCCTGCAAGCCAACAGGAGAGGCCTTAGGGGAAACCATTTTTGCTGACACTTGATCAACTTCCACAGCCTCCAAAACTATGAGAAAGTTAGTTGTTGAAACCACCCAGTCTGTGGTATTTTGTTACGGCAGCTTGAGCGGACTAATACAGCTAGTAACAAGCTTTGAGACTGGCAGAGAGGAGGCGGGGAGAAGTAAAAGACGCAAAGGCAGTGACAGTGACAGTGCTGGGATGAGGCTCCGGAAGAGGTTTTGCGCCTGTGGGGTGTGAGGTGCCTGAGGAAGCTGGGGGTTTGTCCAGTGGGCACTGGAAATGCAGACAGGGCATGGCATGTGAACATGCCTGGAGCTGGGTCACTGCCTGCATGGAGGCTGTGAGCACTCAGACAGCTGTGGCCTGGCTGCGACTCAGCGTTGGGGCTCCGAGGTCCTGGCTGCGACTCAGTATTGGGGCTCCTCTGGAGGTCCCCCAGCTGAGAAGGCCTAGTTAGGTCTCTCCCACCTGGCATCCTCTTCTCCCCCAGCTCTGGGGCTCCAGACTTCATAGTCAGGACCCAGCTCCTACTCAGGCCTTCAAACCCTCCAGGGGTGCAAACATAAGAGCTGGAAGGAGAAGAATAGGAGAGACAGCTGTGAGGGGGCTGCGCCTGAGGAACAGTTCTTCTCAGCCCCCAGAGGCCCCGCCTGCTCAGTTGCTGCTTTGGGAGGGACCCATGGGAAGCAGGGAAAGACAGTCGCTGCCTGGCCAGCCCCCCATCTGCGAGAGCCACCTCCAAGACGGGTTGGGTGATGTGTCAGTGAGAAGGCCTTCATATCCAATTTCTTTCTCTTGGATGTGAATGTCAGGAAGTCCATCTCTCCCCATGACTGATGCTTCCTTCTGTCATACAATGGGGCCTGTATAATAGGTTTGGTATCTTGATAGTTAGGAAGCTGGGAACTGAATGCATTTAGTGGACCAGAGACTGTTCATAACATGGGGACAAGAGAAAAAGAGGCTCGGGTTCTTAGTGCCACCCCTTTTCCTCTCAACCCAACCCCACTGCCCCCTCCATTAACAACCCCCATCCTCTTCCTACCTTCCCCCTCCACACGTCCTGATCCTTCTGATAGATACCCAGCTGCATAACGCCTTCACTTTAAGATGCCTCGAATTCTTGGTGGAAAAAGGCAAGCTCTAAACAGCAAGGGGCAACCCATCAGGGGCAGCCACCTCACTGACCTGCTACAGTAGGAGTTCCTGACCCTTTTGGGTCATGGGCTGCTTTGGCATTCTGGTGAATGCTACAGACACCCTTGTTAGAACAATGCCTATAAATGTGTAACAAAGAAGATGCTAAAAAGTCCAATCCTATTTCTCAGGGTTATCATCTCAGTTTGATTTCAAAAACACCCTCCCTGGAAGACACATCATTGAAAGCTTCATTGGTCCCACCCACATAGAATATCAGACCCCTGTGACTGAAAGCAAACTCCTCATTTGATCCTCACAACTACCCCACAAATACCACATTCAGGGAAGGTATTTCCCCATTTTACAAAAGGGGAGATTGAGAACAGTCACACCTTGAGTGACAGTTGGTGAGACCCAAGCTCAAGAATCCCTTCTCTAGAGTCCTCTGCCCTGCACCTGCTCCTGGAAGAAGTCTGACTGTCTCTTCTTATCCCAGAATTCTGCCGCATGATTGGGGAGTCATCTGAGTCTCTGTCTTGGGGGCATACATCTCTACTGAAATAAAATGAAGTGCTCTAAGAGCAGACTGATATATTATAAAATGTCTCTCCTTCCTCCTTGAATCTTTCTCTTTTGTCCTCATCACATGAGCAGTCTCTGGTACACACATGTGGAGGCCAAGGCAACTCCATCTTGGAAGTGAATCTGCCATGTTGACTTCTGATTAATTCCTGTTCTGGAAAGCTCTCTAAGATTTCCAGTTTATCTATTGTTCCTTGTGTAAGAGTAGGTACTAACTAAACAACCTTGATGTTATTGTATTTACCACAAGTTCTGCCCTTAAGCAATTGTCCTACACACCCCTTCTTTTCACATCCATCTTTTCCCTGTGGTCTGTAGCCCTAGGTTTAGGGGATAATGGTTCAGGGATCCAACAACTTGTCTCACCACTGCCCAAGAGACAGACATAGCTTCTGTTCTTAAGTCCCTATTAAATATTTCTTTCTGAGAAACTGGGTTTGTCAGGCTCTCTCTCTGACCTCTCAGCTTCCTCAGACTTTGAGGGGTAGGTGTGCACAGGCCTGCCAATGCAGAACAACACACGTTAACAAAAACCCCAGGAACTGTTCTATTTTTTTAAATGAAGGAAGATGACAACTGACACAAATGTCATGTTTCCTCGCACAGAAGTTCAATCCTTCAAAGACTCCTTTCTGTCAGGCCTCTGAGCCCAAGCCAAGCCATCGCATCCCCTGTGACTTGCACGTATACGCCCAGATGGCCTGAAGTAACTGAAGAATCACAAAAGAAGTGAAAAGGCCCTGCCCCGCCTTAACTGATGACATTCCACCATTGTGATTTGTTCCTGCCCCACCTTAACGGAGTGATTAACCCTGTGAATTTCCTTCTCGTGGCTCAGAAGCTCCCCCACTGAGCACCTTGTGACCCCCGCCCCTGCCCACCAGAGAACAACCCCCTTTGACTGTAATTTTCCATTACCTTCCCAAATCCTATAAAACGGCCGCACCCCTATCTCCCTTCGCTGACTCTCTTTTCGGACTCAGCCCGCCTGCACCCAGGTGAAATAAACAGCCATGTTGCTCACACAAAGCCTGTTTGGTGGTCTCTTCACATGGACTCGAGTGAAATTTGGTGCCGTGACTCGGATCGGGGGACCTCCCTTGGGAGATCAATCCCCTGTCCTCCTGTTCTTTGCTCCGTGAAAAAGATCCACCTACGACCTCAGGTCCTCAGACCGACCAGCCCAGGAAACATCTCACCAATTTCAAATCCGCTAAGCGGCCACTTTTTACTCTCTCCTCCAACCTCCCTCACTATCCCTCAACCTCTTTCTCCTTTCAATCTTGGCGCCACACTTCAATCTCTCCCTTCTCTTAATTTCAATTCCTTTCATTTTCTGGTAGAGACAAAGGAGACATGTTTTATCCGTGGACCCAAAACTCCGGCACCAGTCATGGACTGGGAAGGCAGCCTTCCCTTGGTGTTTAATCACTGCAGGGATGCCTCTCTGATTATACACTCACGTTTCAAGGGTGTCAGACCACGCAGGGACGCCTGCCTTGGTCCTTCACCCTTAGTGGCAAGTCCTGCTTTCCTGGGGCAGGGGCAAGTACCCCTCAACCCCTTCCCCTTCACCCTTAGCGGCAAGTCCCGCTTTCCTAGGGGGCAAGAACCCCCCAATCGCTTATTTCTGCACCCCAACCTCTTATCTCTGTGCCCCAATCCCTTATTTCCGCACCCTGACCTCTTATCTCTGTGCCCCAACCCCTTCTCTGCTTCTGGAGGGCAAGAACCCCCCACCCCTTCTCCGTGTCTCTACTCTTTTCTCTGGGCTTGCCTCTTCACTATAGATAAGCTTCCACCTTCCATTCCTCCTTCTTCTCCCTTAGCCTGTGTTCTCAAAAACTTAAAACCTCTTCAACTCACACCTGACCTAAAACCTAAATGCCTTATTTTCTTCTGCAATGCCGCTTGACCCCAATACAAACTCGACAGTAGTTCCAAATAGCCAGAAAACGGCACTTTCAATTTTTCCATCCTACAAGATCTAAATAATTCTTGTCGTAAAATGGGCATATGGTCTGAGGTGCCTGACGTCCAGGCATTCTTTTACACATCAGTCCCTTCCTAGTCTCTGTGCCCAGTGCAACTCTTCCCAAATCTTCCTTCTTTCCCTCCCGCCTGTCCCCTCAGTCCCAACCCCAAGCGTCACTGAGTCTTTCTAATCTTCCTTTTCTACAGACCCATCTGACCTCTCCCCTCCTCGCCAGCCCAAGCTAGGTCCCAATTCTTCCTCAGCCTCCGCTCCTCCACCCTGTAATCTTTTTATCATCTCCCTTCCTCACACCTGGTCTGGCTTACAGTTTCATTCCGTGACTAGCCCTCCCCCACCTGCCCAGCAATTTATTCTTAAAAAGGTGGCTGGAGCTGAAGGCGTAGTCAAGGTTAATGCTCCTTTTTCTTTATCCCAAATCAGACAGCGTTTAGGCTCTTTTTCATCAAATATAAAAATCCAGCCCAGTTCATGGCTCATTTGGCAGCAACCCTGAGACACTTTACAGCCCTAGACCCTAAAAGGTCAAAAGGCCATCTTATTATTCTCAATATACATTTTATTACCCAATCTGCTCCCGACATTAAATAAAACTCCAAAAACTGGAAGCTGGCCCTCAAACCCCACAACAGGACTTAATTAGCCTCACCTTCAAGGTGTGCAATAACAGAAAAAAGTTGCAATTCCTTGCCTCCACTGTGAGACAAACCCCAGCCACATCTCCAGCACAAAAGAACTTCCAAACGCCTGAACTGTAGCAGCCATGCGTTCCTCCAGAACCTCCTCCCCCAGGAGCTTGCTACACGTACCAGAAATCTGGCCACTGGGCCAAGGAATGCCCGCAGCCCGGGATTCCTCCTAAGCCGCGTCCCATCTGTGTGGGACCCCACTGAAAATCGGACTGTTCAACTCACCTGGCAGCCACTCCCAGAGCCTCTGGAACTCTGGCCCAAGGTTCTCTGACTGACTCCTTCTTGGCTTACCGGCTGAAGACTGATGCTGCCTGATTGCCTCAGAAGCCCCGTAGACCATCACGGACGCCGAGCTTTAGGTAACTCTCACAGTGGAGGGTAAGTCTGTCCCCTTCTTAATCAATACGGAGGCTACCCACTCCACATTACCTTCTTTTCAAGGGCCTGTTTCCCTTGTCTCCATAACTGTTGTGGGTATTGACAGCCAGGCTTCTAAACCTCTTAAAACTCCCCAACTCTGGTGCCAATTTAGACAACACTCTTTTATGCACTCTTTTTTAGTTATCTCCACCTGCCCAGTTCCCTTATTAGGCCGAGATATTTTAACCAAATTATCTGCTTCCCTGACTATTCCTGGACTACAGCCGCATCTCATTGCCACCCTTCTCCCCAACCCAAAGCCTCCTTCGAGTCTTCCTCTCATATCCCCCCACCTTAACCCACAAGTATAGGACATCTCTACTCCTTCCCTGGCAACCGATCACATGCCCGTTACCATCCCATTAAAACCTAATCACCCTTACCCCGCTCAACGCCAATATCCCATCCCACAGCACGCTTTGAAAGGATTAAAGCCTGTTAACACTCGCCTGCTACGGCATGGCCTTTTAAAGCCTATAAACTCTCCTTACCATTCCCCCATTTTACCTGTCCTAAAACCAGACAAGGCTTACAAGTTAGTTCAGAATCTGCGCCTTATCAACCAAATTGTTTTGCCTATCCACCCCATGGTGCCAAACCCATATGCTCTCCTATCTTCAGTACCTCCCTCTACTACCCATTATTCTGTTCTAGATCTCAAACATGCTTTCTTTACTATTCCTTTGCACCCTTCATCCCAGCCTCTCTTTGCCTTCACTTAGACTGACCCTGACACCCATTAGGCTCAGCAAATTACCTGGGCTGTACTGCCACAAGGCTTCACAGACAGCCCCCATTACTTCAGGCAAGCCCAAATTTCATCCTCATCTGTTACCTATCTCAGCATAATTCTCATAAAAACACACGTGCTTTCCCTGCTGATCGTGTCTGATTAATCTCCCAAACCTCAATCCCTTACAAAACAACAACTCCTTTCCTTCCTAGGCATGGTTAGTGCGGTCAGAATTCTTACACAAGAGCCAAGACTGCACCCTGTAGCCTTTCTGTCCAAACAACTTGACCTTACTGTTTTAGCCTAGCCCTCATGTCTGCGTGTAGCGGCTGCCGCTGCTTTAATACTTTTAGAGGCCCTAAAAATCGCAAACTATGCTCAACTCGCTCTCTACATTTCTCATAACTTCCAAAATCTATTTTCTTCCTCACACCTGACGCATGTACTTTCTGCTCCCGGCTCCTTCAGCTGTACTCACTCTTTGTTAAGTCCCACAATTACCATTGTTCCTGGCCCGGACTTCAATCCGGCCTCCCACATTATTCCTGATACCACACCTGACCCCCATGACTGTATCTCTCTGATCCACCTGATATTCACCCCATTTCCCCATATTTCCTTCTTTCCTGTTCCTCACCCTGATCACGCTTGATTTATTGACGGCAGTTCCACCAGGCCTAATTGCCACACACCAGCAAAGGCAGGCTATGCGATAGCACAAGCCACTAGCCCGCCTCTCAGAACCTCTCATTTCCTTTCCATCGTGGAAATCTATCCTCAAGGAAATAACTTCAGTGTTCCATCTGCTATTCTACTACTCCTCAGGGATTATTCAGGCCCCCTCCCTTCCCTACACATCAAGCTCGAGGATTTGCCCCCACCCAGGACTGGCAAATTAGCTTTACTCAACATGCCCCGAGTCAGGAAACTAAAATACCTCTTGGTCTAGGTAGACACTTTCACTGGATAGGTACAGGCCTTTCCTACAGGGTCTGAGAAGGCCACCACAGTCATTTCTTCCCTTCTGTCAGACATAATTCCTCAGTTTAGCCTTCCCACCTCTATACAGTCTGACAGCAGACCAGCCTTTATTAGTCAAATCAGCCAATTAGTTTTTCAGGCTCTTAGTATTCAGTGAAACCTTTATATCCCTTACGGTCCTCCATCTTCAAGAAAAGTAGAACAGACTAAAGGTCTTTTAAAAACACACCTCACCAAGCTCAGCCACCAACTTAAAAACGACTGGACAATACTTTTACCACTTTGACTTCTCAGAATTCAGGCCTGTCCTCAGAATGCTACAAGGTACATCCCATTTAAGCTCCTGTATAGATGCTCCTTTTTATTAGGCCCCAGTCTCGTTCCAGACACCGGACTAACTTAGACTGTGTCCCCCAAAAAACTTGTCATCCCTACTATTTTCTGTCTAGTCATATTCCTATTCTCCGTTCTCAACTACTCATACATGCCCTGCTCTTGTTTACACTGCCAGTTTACACTGTTTCTCCAAGCCATCACAGCTGGTATCTCCTGGTGCTATCCCCAAACCGCCACGCTTAACTCTTGAAGTAAATAAATAATCTTTGCTGGCAGGACTATGCTGAATCTCCTTAGGCACTCTCTAATCAGATGTCCTAGGTCCTCCTAATTCTTAGACCTTTTATACCTGTTTTTCTCCTTCTTATTCCGTTTAGTTTTTCAATTCATACAAAACCGTATCCAGGCCATCACCAATCATTCTATACGACAAATGTTTCTTCTAACAACCCCACAATATCACCCCTTACCACAAGATCTCCTTTCAGCTTCATCTCTCCCACTCTAGGTTCCCACACCGCCCCTAATCCTGCTTGAAGCAGCCCTGAGAAACATCGCCCATTCTCTCTCCACACCACCCCCCAAAAATTTTCGCCACCCCAACACTTCAACACTATTTTATTTCTTATTAATATAAGAAGGCAGGAATGTCAGGCCTCTGAGCCCAAGCCAAGCCATCGCATCTCCTGTGACTTGCACGTATATGCCCAGATGGCCTGAAGTAACTGAAGAATCACAAAAGAAGTGAAAAGGCCCTTGGCCGGGCGCGGTGGCTCACGCCTGTAATCCCAGCACTTTGGGAGGCCGAGGCGGGCGGATCACGAGGTCAGGAGATCGAGACCATCCTGGCTAACACGGTGAAACCCCGTCTCTACTAAAAATACAAAAAATTAGCCGGGCGTGGTAGCGGGCGCCTGTAGTCCCAGCTACTCGGGAGGCTGAGGCAGGAGAATGGCGTGAACCCGGGAGGCGGAGCTTGCAGTGAGCCGAGATCGCGCCACTGCACTCCAGCCTGGGCGACAGAGCGAGACTCCGTCTCAAAAAAAAAAAAAAAAAGAAAAGGCCCTGCCCCGCCTTAACTGATGACATTCCACCATTGTGATTTGTTCCTGCCCCACCTTAACGGAGTGATTAACCCTGTGAATTTCCTTCTCGTGGCTCAGAAGCTCCCCCACTGAGCACCTTGTGACCCCCACCCCTGCCCACCAGAGAACAACCCCCTTTGACTGTAATTTTCCATTACCTTCCCAAATCCTATAAAACGGCCACACCCCTATCTCCCTTTGCTGACTCTTTTCGGACTCAGCCCGCCTGCACCCAGGTGAAATAAACAGCCGTGTTGCTCACACAAAGCCTGTTTGGTGGTCTCTTCACATGGACTCCAGTGAAACTTTCCATTAGGGAGACACAACAGGTTGGCCTGGCAGGATTTCATATCAGGGAGGCCCCAGGTATGAGCTGACATGCACTGTTTGGCATTCATGTCCTGACACATGATCATAAAAAATTTTTTTAGAAAACGTGGGTGATGAGCTGCACTGCACCTTAAGGACCCAGGAGGATGGGAAGCCAGGGATACTTGGGTTTCCCTCCCACTCAGCACCTTTTCTTAGGGTCTCTTTTCAGCTCAAGCCACAAGGACTGTAGGCGTGATTTCAGTTGGGAGACATCCCCCATTGGATGGCACTGGAGTTGAAGAGGGGAAGAAGGCAATAGAAGTGAGGAAGAGGTAATGCTATAGCCCAAGAAGAGAGCACAGGGGCTTGGGGAAGTCAGAGGGCAGCAAGATGGTGGGAGTGAGGGAAGTGTCAACAGAAATAGTGGAACTCTGTAAATATTTGAAGAGATTTATTTTGAGCCAAATATGAGTGACCATGGCCCATGACACAGCCCTCAGGAGGTCCCAAGAACGTGCCCAAGGTGGTCAGGGTACAGCTTGGTTTTATACATTTTAGACAGGCATGAGACATCAATCAAATGCATTTAAGAAATGCATTGGTTTGGTCCTGAAAGGCAGAACAACTCAAAACCAGGGGCAGGGTGGCGGGGCAGGGGGGGCGCGGGGGGGGAAGGGTGAGGTGGGGCTTCCAGGCTATAGGTTAATTCAAACATTTTCTGGTTGACAACTGGTTGAGTTTGTCTAAAGACCTGGGATTGATAGAAAGGGAATGTTCAGGTTAAGATTGTGGAGACAAAAGTCTTATAAGTGGCTGCCCTTAGAGACAATAGATGACCAATGTTTCCTATTCAGATCTTAGTTAATATCTTTAGGATTGGGAGAGTCTGTAAGATAAAGATCTAGCTATGTTAATAGAGATTCCTTACAGATGCTAATTTCCCCCCACAAAGAACAGCTTTGCAGGGCCATTTCAAAATATGGCAAATAAACATATTTGGGGGTAAAATATTTTGATTTTCTTCCTTGTCTCATAAGGTTATACCAGAGTCAGGCTGGAAAATAAGTCATGATATGTAGGGTTAAATAAAACCCATCTGATAAAAATTTATGACTTGTAGGGCATGACTCCCCAGACCCCTTAGATAGGAATGTGGGCAAGATTTAAAAAAAAAAAATCAATTTAGTCCTCAGAAGGAAGAACAAAGGATAAGGGAGGAAAGGAGGTCAAAGACTACCTATACCGGTTTTCCTTGAACAAATGCCATGAGGCAAGTTTGAATTTTTAGGCCATCTATTCAGGTTGAAAAGAACCCATATTTTTATGTATATATATATTTTTTAACTCAACATCATCTCTGCTTCAAGTATCTATTCAAGTTGTGGCAGAAAACAACATTGCTAGGTTCCAGGTAAACAAGGACAGCATGTCTTGTTAAATACAATCATTTCAGGATCCTCCCCACGTCTCACCCTGCAGGGCTGCTAAGTGCAGGGAGACAACGCAGTGTTGGGACATTGGAGGCAGGACTATGGAGCTGTCTGTGCACAAGGGCACCCCCGAAGACATGGTTGTCCTCATGAGAACCTTGGTTGTGCGGCCCGTCCACTTCCCACTGACTGTCCTTACCTGACGATTGAGACTCTCAGGCCCACCAGGTCTGCTTCTCAGCTAACTCCCATGCCCTTTTCAGAAAAACAGGAGAATTCAGCTTCTCTATAATGTTACTCTGGAGCCACAGGAAGCTCAGGCCACCTCAGGCTCTGTCCCAGACACACATGGCCGAGCTGGGGCGAGGGATCTCTGGATCTTCCTGCTCTCCTGGGCTCCCCCCAACCCCAGCGCTGAAAAACATGACACAGACCTCCTCTGCTGACAGTTCCCCACCCTTATTTTGGGTGTCAACTGCCCTTCCTCCCTCCTTCCCTGGGATTCAGCAGCAGCACGTGAGAGCCCACACCAGGATCTGACTCTGAGGAGCCCTCTGCCTCTTGTCTAGAGGAAGACTTTCCCCCTTGGTGGGAAGGAAAGGGCTAGGCAAATGTGCTTCTAAACCAGACTTATGCCAAAACCTTGAACTTTAGAACTTAAAAAATATTCTAATTATTTTGTTTCTCTTTGTATTTCTATTGCGGCCTTCCTTTGGAAGGGTTATGGGGAAAACAAAGGGATTGCAGGGTAACTCATACAAGGCCAAATTACAAATGTGAAAGGCCCTATGATCTAAGAAAAATATGGCATTCTACATCCTGTAATCCAAAATAAAATCCGCATTTAATAAAACAGCATTGATTATAAAATAAATGTAAAGAACTCCAACAAGCCGGGCGCAGTGGCTCACACCTGTAATCCTAGCACTGTGGGAAGCCAAGGCAGGAGGATCACTTGAGCTAAGGAGTTCGAGACCAGCCTGGGCAATATAGTATTATTTATATATACTATTATATATTATATCTAATATATATAACTGTTAAAAAATATATTTTAAAAATATAACTCCAACGAGTCCTGATTTTTCTCATGCTTTGTGTTTAGTATCAGATTCCTTCAAAAAGGAATGCCCTTTCTCATTCAGCCCTGGCACTGAAGACACGATTCATACCCACCTGTTAAGGGGCAAAGGAACCAAGCTGCAGAGAGTCCACAGGGTTACTCATGGTCATTTTCAATGACTGACACTCGGTCCACTGTGTTAAAGTACAGGATTCACACAAGACCAAGCAGCTATTTCGCTGGGAGAGATCGCTGATGCAGCCAGAGGTGATGGTTGGGAAGGCAGAAGACTGGTTCCTGGTGGAGCCCAGTTTTTGTCTTCCTGGTAACCAGGCTGGATCCAGAGAGCTGCAGCAAGTTAAATGTATTTAGCTAGATATTGCCGTGTAATAAACCACCCTGGAACTCCATGGCATGCACTACTAAGCATTTATCACGCTCCCAGGCTTACAGATCAGCTGGGGCTTTCATACATTGGACGGGGGAGGCTGGAGTAGGCTCTGCTCTACTTTCTCTTGCTCTTCAGAAGCCATGGGCTAACCAGGGCATATTCTTCCCATGTGGTGGCAGAAGCCAGAGAGGGGTGAGCAGAAACACGAGAGTTTGGGTTCAGGCTCGGAACTGGTACTGAGTGACTCCCACCCACCGGGTACTTTGGATGAGAACTGCACCCAGGCCAGCATTAGCAGCTAGCTCAGCGGCCAGCACCCTCTGCTGTTGGCTCTCCTGTGGCTGCACCCCTGACAGCCAGGTCTGATGACCCAGATGGCAACCACTGTAACTGGAGTGGTTGTGGGCTCTGCTGTCGGGCACACACTGAGTCACAGTGAGAACCTCCTCCACCGTCTCTACAAAAAATTTTAAAAATTAACCAGCTGTGGTGGTGCACGCCTGTAGTTCCAGCCACTCGAGAGGCTCTTGAGAGCTACTTGAGAGTAGTTCCAGCTACTTGAGAGGATCGCTTGAGCCCAAGTCAAGGCTGCAGTGAGCCATGATATACTCCAGCCTGGGCAACAGAGTGAAGACCCTGTATCAAACAAACAAACAAAACAAAACAAAAAACCAGCCCTCGGCCTACTTTTGGCAGATTTTCTTAGAGCTGACTCAGTAGCACAAGGGTGAGTGTTGGGACTGAGATCCACAGGCTGGCTGTGAGACTGAGCATATCCCTTTATGATTCTGGAGCTACACTTTGGGAGCTCTAAAATAAGAGGAAGTGCACCAAATAGTTTCTTAGGTTCCTCCAGTGCGCACGCGCGCGCACGCACACACACACACACACACACACACACACACACACACACACACACAATCTATGGGCTTATGTTCTACAGAATGCCTCGAGTAGCTGGAGAGGCTGGGGGATGGCGTTCTCCACTCCATCAGTCTCACAGACATTCTGTGCACCCCATGGAGACATGGGGTCCCTATATTCCCCACTAAGACCAGGAGTTACAATGCCCAGAGATCATGTTCTGTAAATATTCCTTGACTGAGAAAGGGTTAAACTATCTAATGCCTCCAAAATACTTCAATGCTGAAGAACAGCGCTTGTATAGCCCAAGTTCTTCTCTGCCTGAATCAACTTGTCCTCTAAAGCTTTGATGCCAGACTGGGATTCTGCTTAGGTAAGAGGCCTGCAGTACTGGGCTGACTCTTCACAAAAGAAATACAAATCAGAAACAGATCACTTGAGGCACCCATTAGAAATGCACACGCCCAGGCTGCTGGGCAAACCACAAATCTGCTAACGCAGAAACTCTGATGGTGTGGGGCACAAGGACCTACACTTTCAATAAGTGGCAGGGGCTGGGTGATTATTTGAGCCTCCTCTCATTTCCCCTCAAATCACCTTAGCAGGGGTCCTGTGAAATAGGGTTCATCAACAGGAACAGTGCCTGCATCCTGGAGATGGCAGGAGCCCACATTTCTAAAGGACAGGAGCATGTGACTCTTAGCAGGAGGCAGACCTCAAGGCTGTCTCACTGCAGAGGCAGAAATGTGAATAACCAGTGAAGTGGTTCTCAAAGTCCAGTCCCTGCGCAGGCAACCGCAGCATCACCTGGGACCTTTTTGGAAACGCAAATTCTCAAGCCCCATCCCAGAGCTACCCAGAGTCAGAAATGCTGGGGGTGGGGCTGGTACCTGTTTTGACAAGACTCCAGGTGACTCTGATACCTGCTAAAGTGGGAGAACCACTGACACATGGAAGTGACAGCCAGGGAGGTGGGCGCCTGAGACCTCAGCACATCACTCCAAAGGCCTCTCAACATATCACTCCAACACCGAAGACACCTAAGAGATTCCTGCAAGTTTTTGTCAGAAAATTCTTCTCCCCTTCATGACTTTTGGCTTCCCCAGAGTAGCCCTGAGGGCCAACTCCCTTCCTGCTCCTTCTGTGGCCACTTCTTCCTTGAGAGTTGGTCTCTCCCACAGACAGCATTTCCCCGGAGATGCAGCACTGGGGACATGAAGCCCAAATTGGACTTTAGAGCAGAAGCTCTTGAAGTAAAAACTTCAGGAGGGAATATAATAAAAACCTGAGTTAAAAATCCTAGGCTTGTAGTCCCAGCACTCGGGAGGCTGAGGCAGGAGAACTGCTTGATCCAGAGAGGCAGAAGTTGCAGTGAGCCAAGATCGTGCCACTGAACTCCAGCCTGGGCGACAGAGTGAGATTCTGTCTCAAAAAAAAAAAAAAAAATCCTAGGCATTCCTCTGAGTCATTAGAGAACAGTGGGCCATCAGCTGACAAGGGTGGGGAAATGGCTGATCCTGTGCCACTTCCTGCAGGTGGGCCCCAAATGAGAAGGAATGTGAGTGTGCTGGTGCAATGAGCACCGGGACGGCCCTCACCCTGCCCCTGCTCAAACACCACCTTGAATGTGGGCTTTCTCTTTATTATTAATGAAGGCTTACCTCCCCTCTACTAATGACAGTTGGGACAATTATGTGGGATCCTTAAGCAAATACCCAAATGGAATCTTAGACCTCCTAATTGTGAAGTCAGTCACAGGAAGCTGTCACTTGTGTTACCACTGGTCCATAATTGCTGGCTAGGGGAAAAAATGAGCCCAAACCCCAACTCCGGTTGTTGAAATAACAGCCAGATACTAGCTCAGGAGCTGAGCTATAGTCACCTTCCCCTTCCCCACCTTCCCCTCTTTGGAGAGTGAGCAATGGCAGTTCTGGGAACCAGCCCATGTGGATACCTGGACTATCACTTTTAGGCTGGAGATGGAGGAGAATGGCTAACAATTAGATATTATTTGGGCAACACATTAGACAGAGAATACAGGACACAAGAAAAGCTGTGCTGACTTTAGCCTCTTGGTGCCCTAGAATTTTTGTCTTACTGCAATTAGGCTGGGCACAGTGGCTCACACCTATAATCCCAGCACTTTGAGAGACTGAGGCAGGAGGATCGCTTGAGCCCAGGAGTTGAGACCAGCCTGGGTAACACGGCAAGACCTCATCTCTACAAATAATAAAGAAATTTAGCTGGATGTGGTGGTGCATGCCTATAGCACCAGCTAATCTGGAAGCTGAGGTGGGAGGATCACCTGGGAGGTCGAGGCTGCAATGAGCCGTGATCTCACCACTGCACTCCATCCTGGGCAACAGAGTGAGATCCTGTCTCGAAAAAAATTAAAAAATAAATAAAAGAATAACAAAGCAGTCTAGTCCCATGGAGAGATAGGAAGGATCCTCAAATGTGGAAGACCCTAACCCAGACAGGACTGTGGCTGTCTAACAAACACCAGTCTCAAAAAAAGCAAGCTTAAGAATGAACTTATTATAGTATCAATGCAGTGATTACAAATTACTCAATATTTCCTAAAGACCATGAGAACTCCAGAACCCATTCTTACACAGGCCCTGTGGAAGAATCCAAGCAGGAATAACTGGATTATTTCCAGCCAGTGACTTTCAGGAGGACCACGTATCTTCAATGTCTTCACATTGTATCTGAAAAATGTATCTGAAGCACTCAAACACCAAGTCTACTCAAATACGCTTCCCAAGCAGCTTTTCTGTACATCTCTGCTGCTTCCAGATGATCAGCTGCTGAGATTATGCCACGACCTACAATGATGATATCGGAACCTCGTTTGCCAATAACTTCTTGTGGGCTATTGTACTGTTGGCCAAGATTATCTCCTGCAAGAAACACAAAAATTGTTGTTTCACATAATACAAAAATCAGAAAACCTGTCACATGACTTCTCTGAAAAAGTATCTAACCAGCTTTAAATAAAAACATGTCCCTACTTTCGTTCCCCTTTTGTATAGCAACTGGGTAAAAACAGGAGCTGAAGAGACTCACTGGGTAGGCCAGAGACGTCAAATGGAGAAAGATGATCACCAACTCCTTTTCAATGGTAAAGTTTATTTATTTATTTATTTATTTATTTTTATTTATTTTTTTGAGACGGAGTCTCGCTCTGTCACCCAGGCTGGAGTGCAGTGGCGCTATCTCGGCTCACTGCAAGCTCTGCCTCCCAGGTTCACGCCATTCTCCTGCCTCAGCCTCCCGAGTAGCTGGGACTACAGGCGCCTGCCACCACGCCTGGCTAATTTTTTGTATTTTTTAGTAGAGATGGAGTTTCACCGTGTTAGCCAGGATGGTCTCGATCTCCTGACCTCATGATCCGCCCGCCTCAGCCTCCCAAAGTGCTGGGATTACAGGCATGAGCTACTGCGCTCGGCCCTATTTATTTATTTTATTTATTTTTTTGAGACAGAGTCTTGCTCTGTCACCCAGGCTGGAGTGCAATGGCACAATCTCAGCTCGCTGCAACCCCCACCTCCCGGATTCAAGCGATTCTCCTGCCTCAGCCTCCCGAGTAGCTGGGATTACAAGCGTGCACCACCACGCCTGGCTAATTTTTGTATTTTGAGTAGAGACAGGGTTTCACCATGTCGGCCAAGCTGGTCTTGAACTCCTGACCTCAGGTGATCTGCCCACCTCGGCCTCACAAAGTGCTGGGATTACGAGCGTGAGCCCCCGCACCCAGCCTTATTTATTTTATCATTATTTTTTCATGTAATTTTTTTCCAGAAGCATAAATTCAAGTTGCCCTAAATATTCACCCCCTCAATGTCAAATTTTAGATCATCTGTAGCTTAACAATATATTAAAAAAAGAAGTAAAACTCATATATTGCCAAGAAAGGTTCAATATCAAAAATTACAATAAAGATTGGCCTCACAATTGAAGAAAATTTTAGCACACATCTTAGAATCACCACAAGGCACTGTTGAGGAAGTCTAACCTGACCACTACCATATACAAGAACCCCATCAAGTGGTCACACAGACTATCCATAAACCCGAATCCTTAAATTTTGCTTTTTTATTAAATTCCGCTGTTCCAGAAGCATTCTGTTAAATGGCTTATTATCTTCCAAATCCAAGATACTTTAAGTATTCTTAAAAGCCTAGACCCTAACTATAATATCTAGTCAAACAATTATTAGGGCTTACGAATAAGGGCTTATAAGTACAGAGTGTTTACTCTGTGCCAAGACATTGTGTTAAATATTCTACATGTTATCTCATTAAAGCATCTTGATTACCTTATGAGGTCAATACTGTTATCATCCCCATTTTACAGACAATTAGACTAAAAGAAGCAAACTGACTTGTCCAAAGATACATAGTTACCAAAGGGCTCATTCATTATTGTTCTAGACTAAGAAGGCTTTTCTTAAGCAAGTGTATAATAACATGCAAAGTTTTATTTTGCCTGCCGTGGGTAAAGAAGCATTTTTGGAAGAGCCACGACCAGTGACCAGATTTACCTCCTGCTTCCAACTGAACTCCTGGAGTCAAGTGAAGAAATTCTGGTTTCATGCTTACTCGGGAGCCAGAAATAAAACCAACAACAAATTCAGAGTGCTCCTCAGCCATTCTAACCTAAATGGAATGTAATAGGACATATTATAAGAAAACAGTTAATCACACAGAATAAAAGTAAAAATATGCTCTATTTTTTCAAAACTTAAAAAAAAAAAAAAAGACATGAGGTCTCCCTATATTGCCCTGGCTGGTCTTGAACCCCTGGGCTCAAGGGATCCTCCTACCTTGGCCTCCCAAAGTGCTGGGGTTACAGGTGTAAGTCACCATGCCTGGCTTATGCTCTATTATCTAGTTAGAAACTTTGCTGTATTATAGGTGCCTTTTCTCATTCCATATATATAAAGTTACTATATCTGAAACAGGTCATCTTAGATAGAAACCATAATAAAACACATCTGCTTCATTAAGACTCTGACATGACCCTTTCCCTTCCCTTCCCGCAATAAACCATACGTAAAGCAGAAATCTTATACTATATGCATCTAAAATCAAGATGCTGCATAATTTCTTATTTCTAATAATGCTTGGTGACCCACCTACTTCCAAAAAGGATTTGAGGCGAGTACTCTAGAACATATTATAATGGTATGAAACCACATTCAAGGCTTACTGACTATCTACAGACGGGGTACTCCATATCCAAAGGCAGCTGTCATGTAAAGAACAGCTACGCTTTCAAGAGCTAAAGAAATCTCACCTCTACCACTTTCCCTCTTCTGTAACATCAACTGGTCTCCCCAATTTCTATACTATTATCTCACATTCATAAAAGTCTCTTTAGAAGGTCTGCCTGGCTTTCTGATTCGGTAGGTACTTTCCCCGAGACGTGACTCCCATACTTCCCTTCTTATTTGATACTTCCCGGAGACCAGACTCAGTACCACCACTGCACTCCAGCCTCGGTACTTTGAGACCTGAGACACACATTGATACATTCATTCTTGCCACCAAGTACTACTGCCAAGAAACAAGTCATGTCTTGTCCTTGAGCCAGACCCAGACTCCCAGAATGCCAAATATTAAAACTGACTCATGGCCCCTGTGATTTTGAGACTTGGGAAATCAGACATTTATAGTCAATTCAGGGATAGGGTTAAAACCTGACTGTAGGGCCATATGAGTTAAGTCTCCAGATAGTCTGAAATAATATGAAAAAATGGAAATCCTTTACTTCTAGAATCTTCACATGGGGATTCTCTTGGGGATTTCATTTTTTAAAAAATCATGGGGATTTTCTTGGGGCTTTTTATTTTTAATTTTTTTTGACAGGCTCTTACTCTTGCCCAGGCTGAGGTAAAGTGGCATGATCATGGCTCCCTGCAGCCTTGAACTTCAAGCTCAAGCGATCCTCCCACCTCAGCCTCCCAAGCAGCTGGGACTATAGGCACGTACCACCATGCCTGGTTATTTTCTTTTTCATTTTTTTGTAGAGATAAGATCTCACTATAACGTCCAACTCCTGGCCTCAAGCAATCCTCCCGCCTTGGCCTCCCAAAGTGCTAGGATTACAGGTGTGAGCAACTGCGCCCAGCCCCCCATGGCAATTTTTTTAAAGTAATATTATATTCTAAAATATCTGACAAGAATAAGAGAAAGCCACTGCACGTGGGCTGCTGTCATGGGAATGTGCATCTCTGTAGGACTTGGGAGATTCTGAGAAACTGCATGTCTGGGAAGCTCTTCTCATCTTCTCTCAATTCATGGTAAGATGAAAAAGACATTATCTTAAAGTCCTGGTAGATTTAGTAAGTGTTTGTTTGACTAACTATCTGGGTCTCAAAGTTTCTCTTGGAGTATAATTCAAATTCCTGAAGTGTCCACTACATGATATAAAATGCTATTAACTATCAAGGAATTCTATCCAACTAGTATTAATATACTGTCACACTAACAAGAGCTGGATTATTTTTTGGCAGAGGTTCCAGAGACGCCAGATTAGGAGATATCTTCTTGCCCTATAGCATGCAGCATAGCAGCCCCTGCCCCCACTCACCCAGTCCCCCCACCACTTACCGCTGCTCTAGTGTAGTCCCCAGTGGCCAGGGAGCCGGTGGAGCTCATTTCCGCAATAAGGAGGCACCCCCGATGCAAAGGCAGGCCCACTTCTTGCAGGCCTTTCACAACTCCTGAGCCTGGCACCACGTGAGCATTTACTAGATCTGCCCAGGAAGCTATTTTAAAGATACCTCCTAAGAAGAAGGGGGAAAAAAGATATTTGCTGATTTTCAAACAAAACCTCTAACCTCTTGTCCAACCAACCAACTACAATATGAAATAATCTCCCAGTAACATGTTAATGAGAGAATCAAACTCTTCAGGAACTTTAGTGATTATCAGCAGACCCATGGTTCCATCTGTGAAAACTGTATCTGTTATTCAGGTAAGTAGCTGGGTGAGAGATCACAATGAGAAAAAACTTTCAAGGTCTGCACTTGGCTTATCTGGAACACTAACAGGACTGTTTTTCCTTGAAGGCTGAAGCTCATGACCACAAATAAAGCTCATGCTGTTAGGGACTCCAGTGAAGACAAACATTTATTGATGTCAAGGATAACATTTAAAAATTCCTCTTGAAGCTGGGCATGGTGGCTCATGCTTGTAATCCCAGTACTTTGGGAGGCTGAGGTGGGCAGATTGCTTGAGTTTAGGAGTTCGAGACCAGCCTGGGCAACATGGCAAAACTCCATCTCTACCAAAAATACAAAAAAATTAGCTAGGTGTGGAGGCGCATGCCTGTGGTCCCAGCTACTTGGGAGGCTGAGGTGGGAGGATCACTTGAGCCCAGGAGGTGGAGGTTGCAGTGAGTCAAGATTGCACCACTGCACTCCAGCCTGGGCGACAGAGCAAGACCCCATCTCAAAAATAATAATAATAAAAATAAAATTCTTCTTGAAGATGACAAGTTTTCACTCTGCAGGGGTCTCTCAGCAGCTTTACTATCGCTCAATATTTCTATGTGTTCCTTAGATCTCCTTAGCTATCTAATTTCAATAGGCAACTATATTCCTTTTAAAAGCGGACAGTAACAAGCCTGATTTTCGAAAAAACTCTATGCAGAGCTGAAGAAAGTTTGTATAAAACTCTTATGTTAGTCAATCAGCTAAAGTAAGCTAGGCAATGTGATGAGGGCAGGACATCTTAAGCACATGAAGAAGTCACTTAAAGACAAATCTATTTTAAAGAAATAGCTTATGAACATGCATACATTAAAGAAAAGTTACCTCAAAGATGCCTACAAAAAATGTTATATGACACAACCAAATATCTGTTACCAGGTTAAGTGAAAAATGCATTAAATATAGTCTGATCACACAGTTGTAAAAACATAGACAGAAATTTGCATAGAATAGGCAGTAGAACTAAGCATTTTTCTCAACCAACACATGCACTACTTTGAGTCCCTATTTGATATAAGAAAAATCTTTAAATAATGTTTATCAATAGAACTTTTTCTGCTACAAATAAATCTTACCATTTTATATTTCTTTTTCATTGTTTCCTTTATGTGGAATTTTCATTCAAAACATCATATTCTGCCAAGGACATCTGTCAAATTTGCTTGCCCAGACACATACCCTTCTTCTGGTACTAGCACATCCATTTTCTTTAAGGAAATTATCCCTGCCTGGTTCTTATTTCAAGAAGGTCATACAGAGTTAACAACCTCACAGTTGCAGAGCAAATTGCCCAGGCTAGTTAATGAAGGTATTCTACATCCCAAGCTAGAGTGATTGGTTTGGGGTGAGCATGCAGAGTATGCCTACCTGAGAAAGAAGTCAACAGAGAAGAAAGCAGAGCTGAGAGATGGAGAGAAAGCAAGTCATGAAGATATCACTTGAGCTCCTGGATCCAACCACGCTTGACAGCCTGCTCTATGAATGGACTTTCAATGACATGAGCATTTCCTTTTTCTTCTTCAGTTTAAGCTGGATTTCTGATTCTTGCAGATTCCTGAATAATACACTTACCTTCATACTGCTTTTTCACTGTGTTTCCTATATCTGCAAACTTCCGGTCTTCAAATATCAAGAACTCATGGTGTTTTGCCAGAGTTATCAACTCCTTCATCACATCCAGAGTAAAATCATTCAAAATATCTACATGAGTCTTCAGCATGCAGATACTAGGTCCTAAAGCATCTGCTAGCTGCAACAGCTCTCTGGCCTCTGAAACATCAGCAGATAGACACAGATTGGTCTCCTTCTTTTGCATAAGCCTGAGAAGCTTCGATGCAACTGGGTGGATCCTGGGCAGCTCTGCACGTGCACCAAAGCTGAGTTCTTTGGGTGCTTCCTTTATAGAAAGGGGAGAACCATTATGATTCGCTGCCACAAAGACATTCTCCTGAATAAACCTCTTCACTCTCCCAACTGTCTCAGCATCAATTTTTTTCTGCTGCTCGAGAATCTCCAGCATTTTGGACAATGTACACACTGAGTGGAGGCGGATCCCGTGCGTCTGCAACTTGTCCTTGCCTCCCTGCTCTCTGTCCAACAGCACTATGGCATCAGTGACCTTCAAGCCCTCCTTCTGAAGAACCTCAACAGTTTCCAAAACACTAGATCCACTGGTGACAACATCTTCAATGATTAAACAGGTTTCTCCTGGATTAATAGTTCCTTCTACAAGACGCTTAGTTCCTAGAAAAGAAAAAATTTTGCTGATCCCAAATTTAAATATGTATGTATATGTGTGTATATACGTACACACACTCTGTATACAAAACTTGCCAGTTACACATACAGTATATGTGTATACCAATTCTGTATACCAAACTTGCTAGTTGCACATACAGTATATTTATGTATAAAGCCAACTCTGTATACCAAACTTGCCAGTTACACATACAGTATATTTATAGTAAATCAAGTAAATTATTTCACATTATAAACACTGCTTAATGTGTTTTATGATCAAATTTTCAAATAGAGAGGTTTTTTTTTTTACTTTAAAAAAATCTGTTTTATCACAGAGATGAGGTCTCACTATGTTGTCTAGGCTGGTCTTGAACTCCTGAGCTCAAGTGATCCTCCCGCCTCAGCCTCCCAAAATGCTAGGATTATAGGTGTGAGCCACCACGTCCAGCCTAAATACAGAGTTTCTTACAGCAAGATCACCTAGATCAAGGAAAGTTATGAAACAGAATAATCCAGTATCATGAATGAAATAATTCCTTTTTCCATCAAAGTATTTTAAGTTCACTATTCAAGATCAGCCAAATAATTGACTTTTTGAAGATACAAATTCAGAAGGAAAAATATTCAGCAATCATTTAGACCCATTACTACAATCTAAAGAATTATATAATGCAATGTGATTAAATATATTACTTCTCTACCCAAATCCCACTAGACTATTTTCAGATAATCTACAAAATGTAAATAACTTGGGCTGTAGACTTTAGACTCATCAAATCCTTTCCGCTTCTTGAACAACTGGTAAGTTTAACTGAATCAGCTTAAGCTAGAACACAAGACTGCAAGTATTTATAGTATATTTAAAAATGCATAATTTCATAGAAACATTTTTTAAAACATAAAATAAGAAAATAGAAATAAGAGTTTTCTTATGGGTAGGGATTCATACAGTTTTTTTTTAGCTCAGAAAGTCTCAGCTGGGTGCAGTGGCTCACACCTGTAATCCCAGCACTTTGGGAGGATGAGGCAGGAGGATGGCTTGAGACCAGGAGTTCAAGACCAGCCTGGGCAACAGAGTGAGACCTTGTCTCAAAAAAACAAAAAACAAAAACAGAAAAACTAACACTGCCCTTACGCCACAAAAACTCAACTAATATGTTTCTTTTTTTTAATCATAAAAATTTTTAGAATGCATCCGTAGAAGAAGGATTTGTTTTTAAAAAAGTAACAAAACACTAATAAACCAACATAACCAAAAAAGCCCATTAATTCCTTACTATCATTAAGACTGCTTTTCAGGTTTTATTTATTTATTTTTTGACAGTCTTGCTCTGTCACCCAGGGTGCAGTGCAGTGGCATAATCATAGCTCACTGCAATCTTCAGCTCCTGGGCTCAAGGCATCCTCCTGCCTCAGCCTCCCATGTAACTGTGACACTCAGCTAATTTTGTATTCTTTTTTTATTTTTGTAGAGACAAATGTTGCCAAAGCTGGTCTCAAACTCCCGGGCTCAAGCTATCCTCCCACCTTGCCCTCCCAAAGTGCTGGGATTACAAGTGTGAGCCACTGTGTCTGGCCAATTTTCAGGGTTTTTTTTGTTTGAAATAGGGTCTCACTTTGTCTTCCAGGCTGGAGTGCAGTGGCGCAATCTCAGCTCATTGCAACCTCCACCTCCTGGGTTCAAGCGCATCTCCTGCCTCAGCCTCTCCAGTAGCTGGGACTACAGGTGCATACCAGCACGCCCAGCTAATTTTTGTATTTTTAGTAGAGACGGAGTTTTACCATGTTGGTCAGGCTGGTCTTGAACTCCTGACCTCAAGTGATCCGCCTACCTCAGCCTCCAAAAGTGCTGGGATTACAGGCGTGAGCCATGGTGCCTGGACAAATTTTCGGGTTTTAAAGCAAGTCACCTGATAATCTATTGCCATGAACCCACAAAAATATCTCTCTGAGGTGTTTACACTGCTTTATGAGAGTAATTTTATCCATGGATTACTTTTCATGAAGTTTAAATACAAACATACTGGGAAAGTATGTGCTGTTACAACATTTTGCTGATGAGGGAAGGGCTGGTAAAAAAAAAAATGTTGCAGTTTCATAGATACAGTACCAAAAAAAGCACTTTTCATTTCCTAATCAATACAAAGCATTTCACCCCAAGTCTAAAAAAAGGAAGGTGACTTATAGTAACAATTATAAATTCTACAAGCAGTAACAATTTAAAGAACTCAAGATGACTCTGGTAAAACATTAGTGCACAGAAGCGGAAAAATTCTAAGAGTATGATGTTACAGATTAATTAACTTCATGCTTTATGTTACTTTTATTTTACCATAATCCTTTGTTTCTTTCCTTCTAATAAGCATTGGAATTTGATTGGTTGAACAGATAACTGTAGCCAATGGCAAAGCTGTATAAGGCACTCCACACACGGTGTCAAAACTGATCCCTGCATTTTGGGCAGTTTGGAATAAAATATCTGCAACCTGTAAGAAAATGAACACATAAACAATGTTTTATTGTAACTATTTTATTTTATTTTATTTTTTTTTATTTTTTGAGATGGAGTCTCACCCTGTTGCCCAGGCTGGAATGCAGTGGTGCGATCTCGGCTCACTGCAACCTCTGCCTCCCAGGTTCAAGTGATTCTCCTGCCCCAGCCTCCCAAGGAGCTGAAATTACAGGCGCGCGCCACTACACCCAGCTAATTTTTTTGTATTTTTAGTAGAGATGGGGTTTCACTATGTTGGTCAGGCTGGCCTCGAACTCTTGGCCTTGTGATCCACCTGCCTCGGCCTCCCAAAGTGCTGGGATTACAGGCGTGAGCCACTGCGCCCAGCCTATTGTAACTATTTTAAATAGTGTATAAACATGTAACAACGTAACAGAAGAGACAGTAATAAACTAGTGGGGGTAAGTCTCAAACTTGATTGGAGAAAAAAAACAAAAGCCTTTTTATTACCCTCTCCATAAACCCAGTACACAAATATAAATCTAAAAACACGAGAATGAATCTATTCAACCAGACTCAGAATCTGTTCTGAAGGCAACCTGAGATGTGCTGGGGAAGCTCATGATGTTGACCCCAAAGACTAAGGACGATCCCGACTTCCTGGTTTCCTCAGTAACCCATTAGGCTGAGTATCTAAACCTATCATCTTTTAGTTATATATCCTGAAAGAAGCCTTCAATTAGGAAGTTTCATAAATACAGACTATTGTGTGAATTGCTATTTTATAATCTCCTTTTCCACATAAATCATCATATTTTAATGTTAGGATACATATTCCCACCCAAGACCACCTCATTTTTTTTTTAAAAAAGCAAACAGTCACTGAGTTGCTTTGTGAACTAGATCATAGGTTTACACCAGTACTTCTAAAGAGTAAACAAACAAACAAACAAAAAAAAACTATGACTATTTTAAGTTGCAGAGAATGTAATTTCTAGTACTAAAAATATTAACATATTATCTTAGAACTGTTTTATCACTCTTTTTAAGGAATAAACTTGGAATACAAATGCTAGTGACTGGATATCCACCATCTCCATTTAAAAAAACAAAACATGAAATTGCTGGACTATGAAAAGTTTAAAATTTTTTACATCTTTTTCCAACTCATATTTTCACTCCACTGTGTCCACAGAATTTTATTCTAAAGTAATATATGATTATACTTGAAAAGCTTTTACTGATCCCTCTGTCATACTTGTCTATATGTATGTAAACTGAAATTTAAAATGGTAATTAAAAAAAAATTTCCCATGACCATAAGTCTCTAGATGTCAAGAATTCTTCTGTAGCTCTCTCAGGTCCTTACTTCCAAGACGACAAAGAAAAGAAAGGAACAATGATCGTGCCAAAAAGGGCTGTGGCCAGTAGTGGCACATACTATGTCCGATGCATGCCCAAGGAAAAGACCATTAAGAAGCTCGTCGTGCAAAACATAGTAGAGGCCGCAGCAGTCAGGGACATTACTGCAGTGAGCAACTTTGCCTCCTATGTTCTTCCCAAGCTGTATGCGAAGCTACATTAAGGTGTGAGTTGTGCCATTCACAGCAAGGCAGTCAGTAATCCATCTTGTGAATCCCACAAGGACCAAATACCCCAATCTGATTTAAACCTGTGGGTGCTGCCTCATGACCCTCACCAAAGCCCATGTAAGGAGCTGAATCCTTAAGGACTGAAGAGAAACTATTTTCTTGAGGAAAAGAAAATGGAAATTGTACTTTTTAAAGAAGAGAATTCTTCTGTATATCATTAAATTATTACAAGCATATGATTAATTAAAACATGATTTGCAAATTTTGACAGATAAAAACAGATTTGGAAAATGCATTTTTAGTGAGTTAATGCTACCTTTCCTCTCCAATTACTTTATGTACACTAATGTGTATATAGTACTATAGTCAAATATCACTTATTATCACTTATTAAGGGAAGTTAGAGTTTAGCATAAATTATATTGCTTTTTGGGGTGTAAATACCGAGAAATTCTATTCGCATAAGATGTGAAAAGAAGTTTTGTTATACCCAAGTCTCTCCATGTTTTGAACTCCTCCCCAGTTAATCACCAAAATACACACACACACACACACACACACACACACACACACACACACCATGATCTAGTTATCAAAAAACTTTTTCTGTCATTTATCAGCTGGCTTATTAAAATAAATCAATTTTTCCCTAGAAAATCCTTAGTAATTCTCCACATTGCTAAGATACACCATAGCAAGATTCTGGATGGTGAGAAGTTAATAGTCCAAAGTACCGCAACCTTAATAGTCCAACCTATCTTCAATACTTTTTACAATAACCACACAAAGTGGTCCCTAGTGAACATAAACCCTTAAGTGGGCTGAGGAAACTTATATGTCTTCTTGACAGAACTTTCTGCAATGATGGAAATGTTCTCTATCTTTGCAGTCCAATATGATAGCCACTGGCCATATATGACTATTTAAACTTAAAAATTCATAATGCTCAATAGTAACACGTGGCTAGTAGCAAACTGTATTGGAAAGCATATTTACGGCCCTCTACTCAGTGTGGTCTGCAGTTTCAGCTGGCACTTTGTTAGAAATGCACAACCTCAGGTCCAGTCTCAGAGCTACAGAACTGGATTCTGCATTTTAACAAAATTCCCAGGTAATTCATATATACTCAAAGTTGAGAAGCACTGTATTAGAAACCTCTAATTTGTACAAAAATTTTCCTTATATTGACTAAAAACCTGCTTTCCCAATATGTCCACCTTCTAGTCTTAATTATTGCTTCTGGCCGCACAGTGCAAAATTCAACTCCCCTTTCCAAACAGCCCTTCCAAGTGTGGACCTTAAAGGAAGAGGCTGAGGCAAAATTAATATGAGTAGTTGCCCTGACTATAGGCTTCGATTACAGTAGTTACAAGTGGATTTTTAAAGCAAAAGAAGGGGCAGTTCCTATATTCACCAAGAATTTGCATTGAAATAACAGGAGGTAGCCCGGGGGTGGCACCAGGCATTTGTAGTCCCAGCTACTTGGGAGGCCGCCAAGGCAAGAGGATCTTTTGAGGCCAGGAGTTTGAGACGAGCCTGGGCAGTATGGTGAGACCTCCTCTCTACAAAAAAAAAAAATTTTTAATTTGGTGGGCATGATGGCACATGCCTGTAGTTCCAGCTACTCAGAGGTTGAGGTAAGAGGATCTCTCTCTTTTTTTTTTTTTCTGAGACAGTCTCCCTCTGTTGCCCTGGCTGGAGTGCAGTGGCTCAATCTCGGCTAACTGCAACCTCCTGATTCTTCTGCCTCAGCCTCCTGAGTAGCTGGGATTACAGGTGTGCACCACCATGCCCAGCTAATTTTTGCATTTTCAGTAGAGACAGGGTTTCACCATGTTGGCCAGGCTGGTCTCGAACTCCAGACCTTAAGTGATCCACCCGCCTCAGCCTCCCAAAGAAAGCCTCCCAAAGTTGGGACTACAGGCATGAGCCCCTGTGCTCACCCGAGGCAGGAAGATCTCTTAAGCCCAGGAGTTCCAGGCTGCAGTGAACTATGATCATAGAGCTGCACTCCAGCCTGGGTGACGTAAGAGAGATCCCATCTAAAAAATAAATAAATAAAATAATAACACAAGCGATTGATTAGCTATACATTGTTCTTTGTATCACAAATTCCAGGTACATTAAGATAATGGGGGAGGCAGCTAGTCAGGGACAAAATTCCTTTAAATAATTGTCCTGGGGCTGCATAGGGGAGTATGGTTGAAGTCTCTCTGGGCTCTGATAAATTTTGTATACATCACAGAGTTCTGGTTGTTCTATTTTCCTTTTCTCACCAGTAATTTCCCAGCTACTGAATTCTCTGCCTACCCACGTTTTCCCGGTCTATTTGTTTGTTTTTTGAGGGCAGGGTCTCACTCGTTGCCCAGGCTGGAGTGCAGTGGCGCAATGACAGCTCATTGCAGCCTTGACCTCCCAGGCTCAGGTGATCCTCCCACCTCAGCGTCCCAGGCGTGCGCCACCACACCCAGCTAATTTTTTGTAGAGACGGGGTCTCGTCATGTTGCCCAGGCTGGTCTCGAACTCCTGGGGCTCAGGTGATCTGCCCACTTAGGCATCCCAAAGTGCTGGTATTACACTCATGAGGCACCACGCCCGGCCGCAAGTCTAATTTTCTTAGAGTTAAATATACAGAATTCATTCAAGTGTGCTTCAGTGCCAGAAAGGGTTCCAAACTGGGTTTCCCGACTTTTGCAAAACACGTGTCTAAGCGTGTGGGTCAAAGAACAGACGACTCTCGAGGAGCCCAACCCCTGGCCTCTGTGCTTCTCATGCTTACTCCCCAAACCAAGAGTAGGGTCGGTCTGCCTGCTTGGCTCTTTTGCTCTCACTCACGGCCCAACTCCTGTCACCCTCTTCCATTTCCTTGTCCTCTTTCCCGCCACCAAGCCCTGTCCTTTCCCTTCCTAGGCCAGCACCTGACTCAGAAGACGCGGTCGAGACACGATGCCCCGCAGATCGATGTAGATGGGGGAGGAGAGCCCGCTCTTCAGCACGAAGTCCCCAAACTTGAAAGCCTGCACGTCGTACAGACCCGTCACCAATGGCCCCAAAGCTACACGAGCGGCCGCCATTGTCGCGCGCTGCCTGTTTGCTTCAAACTCCCAGGCGCCCCGGGCCTCCGGCGCCCCGATGACGTCGCCCGCGAAGTCCCGCCTCTTCCGCCTGCCTCGTCTGCAGCTTCCCGGGCTTGCTGCACCCGTGGGTTTCCCCGGGCCCAAGGGTCAGGTGGATGGTAGCGAACCTAGCGCCAGTTTGTGCTTCTCCTGGTTTCTTCTGGATGGGGTCGCTGGGGTTCAAAGCCCAGAACAGCTAGATTGACTGTAGGATCATGAAGTCCCACCTTTCATGAGAGTTTGCATAAATCCTGTCCATTTTTTAATAGCCAATGCCTTCTCGACTAGTTCTCTTAATTATCTCTACTCCTTGGCCTAACATGTTATATTTGCTAGTTATTAGCCACGATTTACCCCCCATGTTTCTCCAAATAGAATATAAGTTATCAAAGACAGGGACCTTTACTCAATTCTTTTATTAACTTCATAGCATCTAGTACGTGACAGTTTCATAGCAGTTTGCACATAGGAATATATAGCACTTAGATCATTACAGTATTCATTACCTCTTTTGTCTGTACTCTGCTTCCTGGAGGAGTACTTTTTTATTTCCTTTGGCGTACCTCAAATGCTCAGGTAATAGGTGTAGAAAAGGTAAGGGAGGGAAGGAGGAGAGTTAGAAGACGGTTAATTGATTGGTATCAGGGTTATCCAGGAGGATAATATTGCTAGACAATCTGAAAATCCAAACATATTTGGTCTTTACAAATAAATCCCTTAAAGAAATAATCAATAAATAATCTGTACAAATAAATCCCTTCTCCATTGTGTATATAAAGCAATACTTTATTCTAGCTTAAGGAAAATAACCCTTAAATTCACATAAAGAATGAAACCTTGTCATTTGCAGCAAGGTGGATGAACCTGAAGGACATGATGTTAGTGAAACAAGCCAGGAACAGGAAGATAAATACCAAATGTTCTCACTCATATGCAGAAGCTAAAAAAGTTGATCTCATGGAGCTAGAGAATAAAATAGTAATTACTAGAGGCTGGGAAGGGTAGGGGGTGGTTAAAGGACACAAATTACAGCTAGATAGGAGGAATAAGTCCTAGTGTTCCATAGCACTGTAGGGTGACTGTAGTCAATAATAATTTACTATATATTTTAAAATAGCTAGAAGAGGGGCGTTTGAATGTTCCCAACACAAAGAAAGGATAAATATTTAAGGTGAGGAATATATGAATTACTCTGATTTGATCACTGTACATTGTGTGTATTGAAATAGCACTATGTACCCAATAAATGTGTACGATATCATGTGTCAACTATAACAAATACTTTTTTAAAAAAGAGGAACAGATAAGGCATAACTGTATTGTGCACTACAAAGAACATGAAGTTTCAAACCAAAACATTTGGATTTTAGTCCCATTCTACTTACTGGCTGAGTGATCTTTGGCAATGCATTTTGAGCTATATGAGTCTCAATTTTCTCAAAAATAGAATGAAGAAGCCGGGCACGGTGGCTCACGCCTGTAATCCCAGCACTTTGGGAGGCTGAGGCGGGTGGATCACGAGGTCAGGAGATCAAGACCATCTTGGCTAACATGGTGAAACCCCGTCTCTACTAAAAATACAAAAAAAATTAGCTGGGCATGGTGGTAGGCGTCTGTAGTCCCAGCTACTCGGGAGGCTGAGGCAGGAGAATGGTGTGAACCCGGGAGGCAAAGCTTGCAGTGAGCCGAGATCGCATCACTGCACTCCAGGCTGGGCGAAAGAGCCAGACTGCGCTCAAAAAAAAAAAAAAAAAAGAATGAAGATAATAATATTAACTTTCTCCAAAAATCACTATGAAGATTCAATAAGATAGTTCACTCAAAAACACTTGATAAAAAGTTGGTAGAGCTGAGTGTGGTGGCTCATGCCTGTAATCCCAGTACTTTGGGAGGCCGAGGGAAGTGGATCACCTGAGGTTGAGAGTTCGAGACCAGCCCAGTCAACATGATGAAACCCCGTCTCTACCAAAAAATACAAAAATTAGCCGGGCATAGTAGCACATGCCTATAGTCCCAGCTACTTGGGAGGCTGAGGCAGGAGAATTGTTTGAACCCCGAGGGGGTGGAGGTTGCAGTGAGCCAAGATCATGCCACTACACTCCAGCCTGGGCAACAGAGACCCTGTCTCAACAACAACAAACAAACAACAACAACAACAAAAAAAAAAGCAGAGGAACATAGATTGTACCAATTCATTTTGTGTTCTCCATTTCATTTACTTAGGCTGGGTAAAGGATCTTGGCTTTAACCAATATTTAGTCTTACTATTTTAGGTATTTACCCTAAAGAGTTTCCATGAATGTAAAATTTCATGCAGTAGTTCAATCTAGAGCCTTTTCATGGACCTAGCTCTATATTGCTTACTGAATCCCTTCTATATTCTACTCTGATATCTATTTTAGACTGAGCTTGTGGCGTTCTGATTATCATTTGCATTAGGGCTTTTGCTAATATTCCATAACTATATTGGTGATTCCTCTGAACCACTCCCCTTCAAAAAAATACAGGCTGAGGTACTGTTATTTAATTATTTATTATGGTTTGACCTACACTATACACACACAGAGACACTGAAACACACACATACACATTTATTTTAAGTTATGTTCTAGGGCCAGGTCAGTGGCTCATGCCTGCAATCCCAGCACTTTGGGAGGCAGAGATGGGAAGCCCAGGAGTTTGAGACCAGCCTGGGTAACATGACGAGACTCTGTCTCTTCAAAAAATAAAAAAAATTAGCCAGACATCATGGCACACACTTGTGGTCCCAGCTACTGGGGAGGCTGAGGCAGGAATATCACTTGAGCCTGGGAGGTTGAGGCCACAGTGAACTGTGATCATGCCACTGCAGTCCAGCCTGAGTGACAGAGTGAGACCCTGTGCCAAAAAAAAAAAAAAAAAAGTTATCTTCCAGTGAATGTCTCAGTGACCTTGAACAATCACCTAGATTCTGTGACTCAGTTTTCTCTAATCCAAGTAAAATAACTTACTTCATAAGAATTTGTTGGGATTAAATGAAATATTAATTACAAATGGGCTTCATAAGCTATATAGGTGCTAAAATACATACAAATTCTAGATTTAAAAAAAGCCCATAATGGGCTTATGATTTTAACTCATAAACCTGATTCTGATTTCATTTCTAATATTCTTTATTATCTATATTTTCTCAGGAGATTGTGCTGATGAGCCAACGTGAAGAGCCCATGCTTTTGACAAGTGTTTCTCATTACAAATAAATGCAATAAAATCTTAATGAAATAGAAGCCAAATGTTAAAACATGTTTTTGTTTTCTTGGCAAAATAAGCTAATCAAAACACTTTAACACTCTGGCTAATTGACAGTATACCATGAATCAGCCTCATTTGCACTTGGGTGGCACATTTAAACTTTCAAAGCCTGATCATATCTGCATAGGCTAACCCAAATTGCTGGAGTCCACACCAGAATGTATAAACTTGTGAGATCCAGCCCGAAATACCCTCCAAATAGTCTAACAACATTATCACCTGAAATACCAGTATGAAATTAACAACAACCTGAGGCTTTTTTTTTTTTTTTTTTTTTGAGATAGGATCTGGTCTCACTTTGTTGCCCAGGCTAGAGTGAGGTAGCATAATCACAGCTCACTGTAGCTTCTACCTCCCGGGTTCAGATGATGCTTCCACCTCAGCCTCCCAAGTAGATGGGCCCACAGGCATGCACCAACACACTCAGTTAATATTTTTAAAACAATTTTTTAATATGTGGGGGGTTAGGGGGACGTGGGTGTCTCCTTATTTTGTCCAGGCTGGTGTCAAACTCCTGGGCTCAAGAGATCCTTCCACTTTGGCCTTTCAAAGTGTTAGGATTTACAGGTGCTAGCCACCACACCTTGCCCTGAGGTTTCCTTAGCATTTTTGGGTAAATGCCTTAGAATACTCTAGGGCACAAAATTGTTGCTTTCTCTCTAAAATCCTGGTCCAAACATGTTGTAATAATCCTGTGATATTTTTACCTTTTCAAAGTCTTTCATATATTTGGAGAAAGAAAAAAAATTACTCTTTTCTTTGAACAAAGGTTTAATTAGGAAAAAAGAGACAACCATATAGTATCTTTAGTATAGTATATTTATAGGAATGCATAACATGTGAGATGTACATTTTGAAGTTTCATCCATAACTTATAACATTTACTGTAGCAGTAACAAGACAGCAGGTCATCACTTTACAACATTACACATGAGTGATTTTGACTTACAAATAAAATATTTACAACCTACCTTTACAAAACGACATTGTGTGCATACAAAATGAACAACAGCAGAAAAATTTAAAAATAATAAAATAACCAAAAACCCAGAAGATACACTTAAGGCAGACCAGCAAGACACTGAAATAATTAAGGCTGTGGAATTCTTCTGCACCTTGAAAATATAGAGCTATTTATCAATACTGTGGAGTGATTTTAAATCAATTGTTACAAGCCTGATGGAAGTATGTACTTATATGTATATGTGTGATGGTCCCTATGGGGAAACCTGTCCACTTATGAATAAGGCCCTTTGTCTGAATGGCCAGTGAAGCCCACTCCAAATTCTCAAAAGACTTGAGGGGGGCAGGGGTCACTCAAAACCAAGAGATGCCAATACAGTTTGCAAATCAACTATTAATAGTTCAAATATAAAGATAGTTATAAGTCCAGATAAACAGAATAAACTAAATGATGGCCCCTTTATGTTTCACACTTTGTTAGTTTGGCTTTGTGGATGTCAAAAGACAGCAAATTAATTCCAGAATGAGTAGAATTCGTCTCCACAAATTAGCCCTAATGGTTTTGAATGGCCCTAAATGGTTTTCCATTAGAAAAATTGACCCACCTGGGCTGTCTGCAAATGGATAGATTTCTGCATATGAGCAATAACATATACATACATATTATACACTATATACATGTACAGATGTACATATATCCGTATTTTCCAACAGTTTGCACTTTGATCACTACTGTTCTCTGAACAGGATCTCATTATGAAGAGTATGTTTAGTTTTTTTTAGTCTTCATATTTGTTCTAACTACTAGTTTTACTCACCTTCCCCATAGAGTAGGCTGAAGTTTGGCAGAAACAGAAGTAAAAGCACCAGGGTCAGAAAAATCAAACATAGAGTTGACAGATATGGCTTAAGTTAGTAAGAGAAGATGTATGTCTTGTTAACTTCAGATTCGTAGCCACAGTCTTTGAGGTCATAGTAACAGTCTCTGTAATACTCCAGAACATGGATTCAGTTTTTGATGGAAGTCAGGTATTGATGGAAACTCATATGATGGCCATCCCTGGGCCAACAAATTAGCTTGGTTAAACTAAGCCTCAGGAGTTGGCATTCCAAGAATTGTTATTTGCATTTCTTCTACCATGCTTCCTTTTCTCAGCTAACCTCACTATCTGAAATAGCAGTTATCTAACTAATGCGTTATCTTGATCATTTGAATAAAAACTAAATCTGAACACATTTTAGAATCTCACAGCAAAGGGGCACATTTCTCACAGAAAAATGCAATAGCCTGTGCGTATTAATTTCAGGCTTATCATAATGTCCCTCAAAGACAAAAAGTTGTCTTAGAGTGATTGCTTTTTCCTCTCCTCTAACTTCTTCATATTTATTGAAGATGAGGAAGAAATGCCTTTCATAGAAAATATGTTTTATGATAATCTGTATTCTACTACTTCTGCTTAAATTTTTTATGTGAGTAAATTTCCTATTAAAAACATTTAGTGCTATAAACAAATTTCAGCCCTTTTTAACCCTTTAGAATTAATGAAACAACTGAGAGCCTTAATATTTTTAGAAAATAAATATTAACATAGTAGCTTTCCTTTTCTTGATGGAGCGTGTGTGAGCTCTGTTGTCTCTAAGCCCACCATGGGTTTAATCATTCATCATCAAATCATCCCTAGGCTTTAAATAGTGAAGAAAAATCAAGGTGCAGTTTTATAAATAAATTCACTGAAAGGTCACATATTGCGTTTGTCTAACCCAGACTCCACAGAGGTGCGACCCAGGAGAGAAAGGAAGAAGGTCTACATTCCTCAAAACTCATCCAGCACAATTCATTGACCACACTGAATAAGGACATGGTGAGTTTGAACTTTGCCCTACTACAAAGACCTCTTATGTACAAAATTATTTCCTCCTGTATTAAATGCATGGGACAAAGTTTTAGTTAATGCAAAATTTAGTTTATATCATATTTGCTCCCTCATATTCTCACAAATCTAAATTGCCATGCTCTTCCACAGAGGCAAGAAAAAAGTAATGCCTAACTCGTGGGCTCTAATCATGGAGGTTATGGGATAGCAAATATGCAACTCCTAAAAGACCTAACCACCTAAAAAAAAAAAAGATTCAAGGTTTGTCCTCCAAAAATGAGCAGTCCAATTCATTTCTATGCATTTAATTTGCCTGTGCATTTAATTTGTCTCTTAGATTCCTGTGAGGCTGTGAAAAATAAATTGTGGTATGAGAAGATGTTTTCTTCTCACTTCTGCCCTCCCAAGTGAAGAAAGTGGTTGTTGGGTTCTTCTCTGTCCTTTTTTCCAGAGCATAAAGCTTGAGAAGGAAGGTAGCAGTTGCTTTCGAGGGCATTTTACTCTTCGCATCTGCCATAAGAAATACTGGAGAAAACGACTTATGGACATAAGACTTCATCAGCTCTCCTAACCCTTTTCGGTAGACAAGCTCTTAAATGATTGAAATTATAGGCTAAGACCAAATAACATTTAGACAAAGAGCACCTGATACTTCCAACTGAAAGCAATTTACAGAATTTAATCTCATGAGTTTATAATGGGTATCTAAAGACGTGAATATTGAAAACCTGGAATGTTCAAAGTTACTATCAATAAAATTCTTAGCACTGGCAGTGTGTAGCACTTAAAAAAAAATCAAAGTATTTTATAGATGTCCCCACCAAGGTTATTTCTCAACATTCCTGTAAGATTAATGTCCTCCCTCCTTCCCCATCCCCCAACTCCCATTTTACCAATGGGGACATTTGGGGAAGGAAAAACAAAGACTTTCTGTAAGAAAAGATGAATCAGGAATAGCTGAGGTTGAAACTCATTCCTGGTCCCACCCCTATATTCAGATGTTTTCATTTACAAGATATTTTAAAGTAAAGAAAAAATGCTGCAATATCAGCACATCTAAATGCAATGAACTTCTTTATCTCCCATCCTCCCCTCTGAAAGGCACTACTATTTATAAAGGCTTTGTGGACCACAAAGCAGTGAAGCTAGCTTTCTCCTCTGCTTCCTCTACTCCCCCTTACATTGTTTATGGCTGAGAGAGACCTGAAGGATATCTCCAACATTACCATTTTTTTTCTTAAAAATTTTACCACATTCAGCTATAAGTGGATACATATCTATTTAATTTGAAACAAATGTAAAAGATGTAGGAAATCATTATATTAATACTTCTTAAAAGTTATTATGGGTTGTCCCTGATCTTTTCATTCTGTCTGTATCCCACCCTTACAAAACAAAACAAAACAAAAAGCTCAAAACCCTATGCAATGAATATAAGCCAAGCAAGAAACTTGTGACCTTGACCATTGTTTGTTTTTCCCATTTCAGCTGAAAGTTCACTCCCACTGTGAACTACCATCATAATAATAGCAATGGACCATTTTCTCTTCCCTCCTCTCTTCTTTACTACCAAGTAATAAATCTCTCCACCAAAACAGGAACAAGAGTGGCCCCTGATCCTTCTTCCCTAAGCACGGTTGCCCTCAGAGCAACCTAAAGTACATTCCCCAGGCTCATCATCATCTGGGATTCCTTGTTATTTCCAACTTGCTGTGGAGAACTCTTGAACCAAGACTACTCTCTTATCTCTGTTGGGAGGGACCAGGAGCTTTGCAGACAGGGAGCCTCCCTGTTAGTTTCCCTCCGTTATCAAACTGTATAAAATATACCCCCTTTCTCTTGGGGCCTCTATTAAGTTCATTCTAGTCTAATGATTGTACCTTGGCTCCAGTTAACAAAATCATCCTACTTTTCATTTCTAGGTCCCTCCTTTCCTGTCTTCTCACTTCCCAAATATGTGTACTTGGGGGAATTCCATGCAACCCCACATCTGGATCCTCCCAACTCTGTTGTAAAAGCTGATATGAAAGCTTGGGGTCTGTCTAACATTCTGTCAACTGCCCCCATAACATAATTTCAAAAATACCCTCCTTGTCCCCCACCTGCCGTGGTCTGCACACCATTGTTCTGGGCCCTGGCCTTCTCAAGCAGAAACTCAACTTGTTATAAAAACTCAGAATGGCTCAGCAGGGGGATCTTGATTCAGGTCATCCACAGTGGACAGAACAGAACTTGCCAAGCTGGACTTTATGGATATTGGGAATCCTCAGAGCCTACAGTTTGTCCCATGACAAACCCTATGGGCCAGGCTTTCCTTTTTTTTTGAGACAGAATTTTGCTCTTATTGCCCAGGCTAGAGTGCAGTGGTGCAATCTCGGCTCACGGCAACCTCCGCCTTCCAGTTTCAAGCGATTCTCCTGCCTCAGCCTCCCAAGTCGCTGGGATTACGAGTGCCCGCCACTACGCCCAGATAATTTTTTTGTATTTTTAGTGGAGACAGGGTTTCACCATGTTAGTCAGGCTGGTCTCGAACTGCTGACCTTGTGATCCACCCGCCTCGGCCTCCCAAAGTGCTGGGATCACAGGCGTGAGCCGCCGCGCCTGGCTCAGGCTTTCCTCTTTTATGCTGTATACCATAATGAAGACATGTTTATTGAAAGGGTTTTAGTAAACATGTTTACTAAAAGGATTTTTAGTAAATATGTTTTAAATTTTTTAAACACAATGAAAACATGTTTACTAAAATTTTTTTTACTAAATGTTTTACATTTTAAAAAATTTTAGTAACCATGTTTAATGTATGTTTTAAATTTTTATGTATTGTATCATAGAGTGTTTGTAAATACATAAAGGTCCAAATGAAGACTATAGGGGTTAGTCGAGAGACCTCTGAGGGAGTGAGGCTTAATGACCCAGGGCCATTTGAAAATTAAGAAACAAATACAGTCGGAGTCGGTTTCCATATATTTGGTTAATCCCGAAAATACTAAGTGCTATCTAGTCTTATTGCTTATACTTTCCATTAATTTATCAATCTATAATCTTGGATGGGATGAGGTGGAGGGCGAATGAGGAAGTTGTCTTTGAAACCAATGGAAAAAAAAAGATGATGATTTTTAATTTTACATTTTCTCTGTGGGAATAAGTGTTTTTTATATGTTAAAGTTCAGGCTTAGTTTCCACCATTTCTTTTTCATTTAGATAGGTTTGTAGTTCTATTCATCCTTCATAAATTCTCTTCTTGCACTTCTGTACTGCGTGATTTTAATTTTCTCTCTCCCATTATAGGAGAGAAGCAACACCATTAAACCTGATTTGAACAAACACTTGAGTTACATTTTTAAAATCTTACTTGTATAATCGCAATTTTCAACACACATTCTAGAAAACTAAGGGTGGATCATGTACAAACACAAAAAACAAGCTCCCTCCCTCGAAAACAAATGAACAAAAATAAAGAAAGAAAACCCATGAAATGCCCAGGTTTAATTTTTTTTTCCACCAGAGGGAAAAAGAGCAGTTAATAATAATCTTGTATGGAGAATATACACCAGAAAGCAGCATTGGCCTCAAAGTACAATTAGTCCTTTTAGTTCAGAGAACTATCAGCGGCTGCGTGGTGACAGGTATTGCAATCTCAGTTAGAACTTAATGCTCTGTTAGGGTGATGTATCAGGTTTTGTTCCATGGCTTTAAAAAGGACTTAGAACCAGGCCTTTAAAAGGCCTATATGGCTGCCTCCTTTTAGTAAGCACCCCTTAGCTTCAATAAGGAGTTAGAAATAAAGCCAGCCAACTTTCTGAAAGATGGTATTCTACAGCTGTAGAAGAAATCAGAAAGTGTTGGTACGTTGTTCATAGGAACTGTAGGAAAGGTTTTCATTTGCCCTTTTATATGAACCTCTTGTATTTGTTTACTTATTTCAAACCTGGTGTAGACACAAAAATATCCCCGCAGCTCATACTGTATTTGAATTTATTTCCTGGCAGGCTTTCTTTCCAGATTAATTCTGAGCTGCCAGTGAATTTGCGGGTAGCGTTTCATATACAGAAAGAACCTATCTTAATCAAATAACCTGTGATTGACAGAAAAAATTTTCTCATTCAAAAGGGCAACATTGCTTTCTCTTAATGCACAGGTTCTGGTAAAAGATTTCTATACAAGATCTATAAAATGCTCTAAAAAACTTGTCATCTAATTGTGCTTAGTCAAAACAATGTAATGATTCGGTAAATAAATTACTGTCTTAACTGGAGCACTCAAAATTACTTGTGATTGATTTAATATATATATCTCTATATTAGAAAACTCTGAAACCTGAATGGGATATATTATACTGTATGTGTGTATCTATCCTATTAAGAAACTATATCTAAGTTATCTAAACCAGAATAGTTGATATACATGACATCTCCATTAAATAGAACCTTTTGCTTAAAATTTCAGCAAAGCCAGAGATCTTTTATACTCTTGTGAGCTTAAGGTTTGCCCAGTTAACCACTCATTTTGGAAGATACAGTTAAAATTTCATAACAGCTAATATTGTTCTTATCTTTGCCCTTCTTCTGAACACTTCTGTGACCCTTTGCCTCTTTATTTCTTCAGAATGACCTTCTGAAAAGCCCCTGGATTTAGGGTGACTTTTACTGCTGCTCAGACCCTGAATAACCACTGACGAGGTTTAAGAGGTGCATCTCTCAATTCAGAGAACTGCACGGAGTGAAATGATGAACAGAATTATTTACAGTCACATTCAGTCTTGCTTTGGTTCACACTGCAAGTCTATGTGAAACCATAGGGGCTGGGAGATGGCTACGTCCCTTGGTTCACCCGGTTGACAATGTAGCTCTTGACATTGGGAATAGGCCGCACGTCATTCTGGTGCTTGCGACGTTCTATGAAGCATGCTAGGCGGGAGGTGTCCAGGGGGATCTTAGAGTAGCTGCCATTATGGGGCTGCAGCCATGGATGCTGCAAGCATGTGGCTGCTGTGGGCCGCCTCCGAAAATCTTCCTGTAAGATCACATTGATGAAATCTCTGGCAGCATTGCTCACACCACAGAAGTATTCATGGGGGAAGCTGAAATCCACCCTGCATACGTTGATACATGTCTCCTCTTTGCTCTCATCCAAGAAGGGGGAGACCCCACTCAGCATGACATATGTCAGAACCCCAATGCTCCAGATGTCTGTCCCCAGGGAGACGGGGATGCCTTGAATGACTTCTGGGGCAGCAAACTCAGGGTTCCCCAGCAGGTGGTGAATGTGGAAGTGACCCGAGATCTGGACAGCATCCTCCAAGTCAATGAGCTTCACTCGAGGCACTGGAATCCGTAGGTCAATGAGCAGGTTTTCAGGCTGCAGAGATCCAAGGAAACAGGGAGAAAAGAAGGGAAGTTTAGGCCTCTATTTTGACTACTCAAAAGACCTCATTAATTCAAACACAGTTATGCTATTCTTTGATAAAGCCTATGGTGTACAGAAAATTCCCTCTGCACTATGGAAACTGCATAGGAGACTTCAAACTATCATTTTGATCTTACTACACTTTGAGTTTGGGTGGTAATTCAGAGAAGTTGTTTGACATTGAAAATCATGTTTTCTTAACTACATTGCTTCTGCATTGAATCAAGGAAATAATAAATTACTCATTTTGGTGAACAGGGGCTTCTTTTTGAGAAGCATGGAAGAGAAGGTGACGTTTGTTGGCTTACTTCTATGAAGTTAGATTAGGTAGGTAGAACTTCCCTACCTTCTCTCACACCAGATGTCATTGTGGCTCTGGCATATTCTCATTAATTCATGGATGATACACTTAAATTGTGTGACAACCCAGATTCTCTTTAATAGTCATAATGGGGAGGCCGGGCACGGTGGCTCCCGCCTATAATCCCAGCACTTTGGGTGGCCAAGGCGGGTGGATCACAAAGTCAGGAGTTCGAGACCATCCTAGCCAAGATGTTGAAACCCCATCTCTACTAAAAATACAAAAAAATTAGCCAGGCGTGGTGGTGGGTGCCTGTAATCCCAGCTACTCAAGAGGCTGAGGCAGAGAATTGCTTGAACCTGGGAGGTGGAGGTTGCAGTGAGCTGAGATCATGCCACTGTACTCCAGCCTGGGCGACAGAGCGAGACTCCATCTCAAAAAAAAAAATAGTCATAATGGGATGGATGTGTTGGCTCACGCCTGTAATCCCAGCACTTTGGGAGGCCAAGGCGGGCAGATCACTTGAGGTCAGGAGTTCAAGACCAGCCTGGCCAACATGATGAAACCCTGTCTCTACTAAAAATACAAAAATTAGCTGGGTGTGGTGGTGAGCGCCTGTAATCCCAGCTACTCGGGAGGCTAAGGCAGGAGAATTGCTTGTACCTGGGAGGCGGAGGTTGCAGCGAGCCGAGATCGCACCACTGCACTTCAGCCTTGGCAACAGAGTCAGACTCTGTCTCAAATAAAAAAAAGTTATAATATTCTACTCTAAGTAAATAAAATGAATTTGAATTTATATTCCTTATGAGTAATGACTGGTAAGTTGGACTTGGCCATTTAAGGTATTCCCTGCAAGGTTGCCACTTCTTTTTTTTGAAGGGAGTCTCGCTCTGTCGCCCAGGCTAGAGTGCAGTGGTGCGATCTCGGCTCACTGCAAGCTCCGCCTCCCAGGTTCATGCCATTCTCCTGCCTCAGCCTCCCAAGTTGCCGGGACTACAGGCGCCCACCACCACGCCTGGCTAATTTTTTTGTATTTTTTGTATTTTTAGTAGAGACGGGGTTTCACTGTGTTAGCCAGGATGGTCTCGATCTCCTGACCTCGTGATCTGCCCACCTTGGCCTCCCAAAGTGCTGGGATTTCAGGCGTGAGCCACTGCGCCCAGCAGGTTGCCACTTCTTATTACCTTTATGTCCAAATGTGCAACCCTGCAGTTGTGAAGGTACTGCAGAGCCTCCATGATGTCTCGGATATAGAAAGCTACTTTTTCCTCCATCAGTTCATCGTGATTCATAAGGTAGTCTAAGAGCCGGCCATCATCCATCCTGAAAGTAGGCAGGGAAAGGCAAAGGAAATATGTTTGAAATGAAGAAATAGAAAAATAACACATGTACAAATCAGTAAGATCTCTAAGCTCTCTCATACTTATTGTTATACATGAAGACCAAATGTGCGACACATGCATATTTAGTTAGAGCCTAAAGTTATTGTAATATTCAGAACTAAAATAAATATATTTACAAATATGGTGTACTGCAGGGAGTGTGTATAACCTTGTTTAAGAAACATTCTCCTTCATTAACTCTAAAAATTGCTCACAACAAAAAAGTTGTGACACCCATTTAAGAGGTTTGATTGCTAAGTAAAGAAAGCCTTCACCAAGAGAGACTTCAGCAATATCCTGATTAACCATAACCTAGTGGCTGCAAACAGCCCCACATGTGTTTTGCAAAGTACTTCTTAATTTTATTTTAAGATTAATTTTAGAGATGAAGTCTCACTGTGTCGCCCAGGCTGGAATGCTGTGGCACAATCATAGCTCACTGCAGCCTCGAACTCCTGGACTCAAGTGATCCTCTTGCTTTAGCCTCTCACATAGCTGGGATTTCTGGAGGAGGCCACTGTGCCTAGCCAAACTACTTTCTTTTGTCAGTTTTAAGTTGGGGAAAACAGAAAGTAGGCAAAGTTTGTTCTTTGCATTATTGATTCTCTGTCCCTCCCCTACCCCACCACCTTTGTTGTTGTTGTTGTTGTTTGTTTGTTTTGTTTTTGAGACAAAGTCTCTCTTTCACCCAGGCTGGAGTGTAGTGGCATGATCTCAGCTCATTGCAACCTCCACCTCCCAGGTTCAAGCGATTCTGGTGTCTCAGCTTCCCAAGTAGCTGGAATTACAGGCGTGTGCCATCACACCCAGCTAATTTTTGTATTGTTAGTAGAGACAGAGTTTTGCCATGTTGGCCAGGCTGGTCTCAAACTCCTGGTCTCAAGTGATCCACCCGCCTGGGCCTCCCAAAACGGTGGGATTACAGGCATGAGCCAGCGTGCCCAGCTCTTGATCCCTTTTTGAATCCTTTGCCTTCTGGGCAACTTTTCCAACCTTGAGAACTGTGATTGAGAACATGGTATATGGAGCCATCCAGACCCAGATTCGAATCCTGGTTCTGTTACCTACCTGCTGAAGGCTGGGAGCAAGTTATTTGAACTCTGTGTTTTGGTTTCACCAAAGTGAACCATCTTTAAAGTGGGAATAAGAATAGCAACAAAATAATAACAATTATTATTCATTATATTAATATAATATAATGAATTAATATTATCATATAGTGAGTGAATATTACTATTCACCTATTTGATTATGAGGATTGTGCAAGGATGGAGTGAGATGATGAAGCGAGATGATGAAGCATTTAAGCATAATTGGTAGCATAGGTAAGTGCTAAATAAATGGTAGCTATTCTCAGCCACCCTCTGTCCTCTTACAGCAAGGAGTTACCAAATGTCAGGTATTCTTTAGTGTACATTGAGTTGTTAAAGGCACATGCCCAGGAAATGCCCATGCAGAGGAGCCTGATGCAGAGTCAGAAATGACTTTCAGTTACAGCTGAAATCCCCCTGGTCAAGTTTACCTCTTCCCCTCTAGCTTGCTCCTTCCCACTGGTGTCTTCTACTTTCCCTGACAGGAGCAAAGGCTAGAACCCATGCAAGCCTCTTTTGCTTTCCTCTGACCCTGCTAAGGGTGAGGTAAGAGTGATCAGAGTAGAGTGGAGTAGGATTGGGCTTGTTAAATGTATTCCCCTGAACTTCTTGGAGTCATTAAGGGAGCAATTAACAGCAGCACTGCTCCAAGTGAGAGAGTCTTAGCCACCAAGTTCACCTTTAGAGCTTTTGGATAAGGCAGATGCCCACATCCTACCCTAGACTAGGGAATCCAAATCTCAGTTGCCTGGTAAAGAAAGTGCTCTCCCAGCAATTCTGGTGACCATCTAAGGGGAGGCCACCATCACCTAATTGGCAGCATAAGTATTTGCCAAATAAGCATAACAGGATAATGAGATCCAGCACAGGGATTAGCTCAGGCACTGCCTCTCCACAAACTTTCCCTGAACTTCAGGTCCAACCAAGCACCTATGTTCTCACAGCAATCTTCTCCAATGCATGCTTTTCTTTCTTAGTATTTATCATGTTATATTAAAATCATCCATTTATCTATCTATTGGTCTTCCTCATTAGACTTGTAACTCCTCGAGGGCAAAAACTATATCTTTTCCGCCTATTTTTTTTTTTTTTTGAGATGGAGTCTCACTCTGTCGCCTAGGCTGGAGTGTAGTGGTGTGATCTTGGCTCACTGCAATCTCCACATCCTGGGTTCAAGCAATTCTCCTGCCTCAGCCTCCCGAGTAGCTGGGACTACAGGTGCCTGCCACCATGTCCAGCTAATTTTTGTACTTTTAGTAGAGATGGGGTTTCACCATGTTGGCGAGGCTGGTCTCGAACTCCTGACCTCAAGTGATCCGCCCACCTCGGCCTCTCCAAGTGCTAGAATTACAGGCGTGAGCCATCGTGCCCAGCCCTTTTCCCCCTATAAACTATACCTCTGCCTCCTATAAACTACCCTTATAACTATAACTTTGTTCCCCCAGCCCTGGCCCTGGTCTGGATGGTGGTTGGTGCATAGCGAGTGCTCAGTAAATGTTTGCTAAACTAGTTCAACCCACTATTCATCTAACTTAATCCCTGCAGCATCTCTGGGAAGTTGGAGGAATTTCAATCTTCACAGATGAGGACTCGGGTTTCCAGCAAACTAAGTACTCTGCTTCAAATCACAGAGCTGGGACGTGAGCCCAGATTCCTCATTCCAAGAGCAGCTTCTTTCCATTGCACTACAGTAGCCCAATATCAGCACCTTCCCTTGAAACAGCAGTCGGCAAGTCTGACCGGGCAGAAGTTCTGGGTCAGCTGAACTCAACCTGGTACACAGTGACAATACCTTTCACTGGAACACAAGCACAGATGTTGTCATCTGTGGACAAGTATAGTTCACTAGCAATAGAATAATGTCTTTTGAGTTAGGAGGTTCCCTACAAACAGATCAGGCTCTGAAAGAGACTGTTAAGTCTGTTAAGTCTAAAGTGACAAACTACCAACTACTTAACTACATAAAGTTTAAGTTTCACAAAAGGATTACAGATGCTAGCAGCATGGGTTTTGTCCCCTCTGGTTTTTTTTTTTTTTCCAGCTGATTTTAAAAATAGCCAAACTTGTTTGCATTTTTGCTTTCTTATTTTATCATAAATAAATTTGTGACAAGTTACTGACTCAAACATCCCGTACACACACACCTAGACTAACAAGCACGCAAGAGCCAGACTAACATGGTAGTTGAAAAGCTGAAAATGCAGGCACTTCTCTACTGAAAAGGGGTTCTTGTGGAGCCATACTCGGCAACGGTCTTTGGCGGAAATGTCTGTCTCCTGTCTAGGCCAAGGGCCTCAGTAGCACCAATCTGATCACATTTCTGTTACTTGTATCACTTCTGAAAAGACTCTGTTCTCTTTAATTTCTGTGATATTTATCTAAACCACAGAACATACTGTCTCTTCTTAGCCTGGGGTAGTGGTGGGGAGAAAGGGACATTATTGCTTTATTACATCTATTCTAGGGGTCACGTATATGGTTGCCTAAGTCCCTAGAAAATCTGGAATGAGTGGAATGTTTTGAAGGTAAGGCTCTCCCCTAGAAGGAATTTTTTTGGGTGGTAGACTGGAGTTGCTATGGTGGTGAATTGACATACAGGGCCCTGTCTTTCAACTCCACCCTGTCAATCAGCCTACTGTCGACAAGCTCTTCCCAAACTCCTGCCCAGCCCAAGAGTCCATAATAGAAAGAAAATAAACATGGAAGTGAGAGAGATATGGTTTCAAGTCCCAGCTTCTCCATTCCTAGTCTTAAGGAGCTGGTTTTAAGGACTTCCCTTATTCCTATTATGATTTTTTAATCTTTGAAATGGAAATGACATTGATTATAAAATGGGGGAGAGAGTGCATGTTATATGCAGCACTTTGCAAATGATAGGACCTTGTATAAAATGTAACTGTCTTTTCCATTAATTGTGGGCAAAAGCTAACCCAAATGGTGCGGGCGACTTTAGAGAGATGGCGTCTGTACTTACAGTTCCAAGATCAGGATGTAGGATGTGGGGGACTCATAGGTGTCATGGAGAGTGATGTACTGGGGGTGCTGTAGGTGCTGAAGCAGGGCAGCCTCGTGGGCAGCCTGTTCTTTCTTCTTCATTTTTTTGCTAACAAATTTCACAGCCACATCTTTGCGGGTAGCTTTGTGAATGCATTTCTTTACTATAGAGAAACGGCCTCTGGAAAAACAAAAGGGAGAGTTTGCCAACATTCATCAATTAACTAGATATATTTTATTCATGGATAAGTAAAGTTTTGTGGGAAGTGGTCAGATAGATCTTATTAGGAATCCTACTCTCCTATATTTTTAATTATAATGTTATTCAGAGAATCCATTTTTCCTTCTTTAGCATTTTAGGGTTTTTGTGACATCAAAAACTTTTTATATTATATATAATATAATTACATTATAAATTATATTTTTATATGTAATATAAAGCTTTTTTTTTTTTTTTTTCTGAGACAGGGTCTTGCTCTGCTACCCAGGCTAGAGTGCAGTCATGTGATCATGGCCCACTTCAGCCTCAACTTTCCAGGCTCAAGCCTCTTGCTTCGGCCTCCCAAAGCGCTGGGATTACAGGTGTGAGCCACTCTGCCTGGCCTAACTAATGTAATTTTTTAAACCCATATTTTTCTCTGCCATTTTAACCATCAACGGCAGTTCAGTTTTCTTTTCGAGGCAGAATATGTATTTCTGTGAAATACAACAATAGAAACAGCAATAATGTTAAAGAAGGAGGAATTCTACTCAATGATAATTTTAAAAACATTTTTATTATTTTTTTCTCCTTCTCATACATACCAATTCTACTTCCTTCAAGGTCTAGCACAAATGCTAACTCTTTGTGGGGCCATGACACGATGAAAAAGCCAGACTGTAAAGCCATTGCAAATTGGATTTTTTTTTTTAATTTCAATAGGTTTTTGGGGAACAGGTGGTGTTTGGTTACATGAATATGTTCTTTAGAGGGTGATTTCTGAGATTTTGGTGCACCCGTCACCCAAGCAGTGTACACAGTACCCAATGTGTAGTCTTTTATCTCTCACCACCTTCTCACCCTTTCCCCCAAGTCCCCAAAGTCCATCGTATCATTCTTATGCCTTTGTGTCCTCATAGCTTAGCTCTCATTAAAAACATTTTAAAGAGTCCATTGTTTCATTTTATTTTATGTTTGTTATCTTCTTATTATGGAAACTTTCTAATATACACAAAAGTAAAGAAAATAGCAAAATAGATCTCCTGTGCAGCCAACTTCAATAATCATGAACAATTTAATCAATTTTGTTTCATCTATCTCTTTTCTATCCCCTGCTTTTTTCCCCCCTGGAATATTTTAAGCAAATCCAGATATAATGTCATGTCACTCATAAATACTTCAGTTTACATCCCTATCGACAAGAACACTTAGAAATATATAAGCAGTCTGCCATTATTGCATCTGACAAAATTACCCACCCCTGAAATAGAATGGTTCCCAGATACAGCTGTTGCCCTGTGGAAGGTGGCAAGAGAGCTCTGTAGGGCACAGGTCAGCAATGGGGCAGATGAAGGGAGGGTCAATGAGGTGACAAGGCAGCACCATCCGAGCCCTGCCCATGATGTGTCCTAACCCACGAGCAGAGGAGAGAAAGTCTGAAGACCAGCCCATTCCTCCAACAGAAATGGGTGTGTCATGGAGACCATGAAGATGATCTAACTGCCTCCTTGACCTGGCTCTGTGCTCAAAAGACAACTTTTTAATAATACTTTTTTTCTCATCATATATTTGCATAAAATAATGTGCTAATAAGGCCAGGTGCAATGGCTCATGCTTGTCATCCCAGTGCTTTGGGAAGCTGAGACAGGAGGATCGCTTGAGCCCAGGAGTTTGAGACTAGCCTGGACAACATAGTGAGATCCTTTTGCTTTAAAATTTTAAAAAAAAAAAAAATGTACTAATCAGTAAAACAAGTCTTAGACAAGTATTTATTGAATATATATTATTTACCAAATATCATTCTTGGCACAGTAAGCAAATATTTGGTCAAAAATGGCAGTTTTGTTTCACATCATAAATTAATAAATTGCCATTCTGGTTTTAACAGCACTCTCTTTGTGAGTTTGATTATCATAAGTTACTTCTTGCAGAGGAGTGAAATGAAACAATGAAAACAATTGAATGCTGAGGATAGCTCTCCTGAATTTAGTGGCCATCTCAAGGTACTGCTAGCTTAATTTTTAGAAAAAGGTTTGTAGTTGTCAAAGTTATGCAGACCCATGGTTTAAAAAGTCAATTATCTTTACAGGTTTGTTATTTAAAAACAATTCATCCCCATTTTTCCTTCCCTGGAGTCTTGCTCTGTCACCCACGCTTGAGTGCAGTAGCATGATCTTGGCTCACTGCAATCTCTGCCTCCCAAGCTCAAGTGATCCTCCAACCTCAGCCTCCCAAGTAGCTGGGACTATGGGCGTGTACCACCATACCTGTCTAATTTTTTGTATTTTTTTGTAGAGACAGGATTTCGCCATATTGCCCAGGCTGGTCTTGAATTCCTGAGCTCAAAGCGATCCGCCCACCTTGGCCTCCCAAAGTGCTGGGCTTATAGGCGTGAGACATTGTGCCTGGCCTGAGAGGCAGTTTAATATATCAATTTAATATAGTTTAGCAGATTATTGAAATATTTACTTCTATGACTCTCAATAGTATGCTTTGAGTGACTACTTCTTGATTTTTCAGTTTTAATTATTTCTGTTGACATCCCACTATGGAAGATGAGATTTTAGCCTCCTTCCTCCCTCTGTCCCTGCCACATAACTACTATCCCCAACCACTGTCTTCCCAATAGAATTATAATCAATATTCAGTATCTACATTACTACACTATGTCCATGCTAGTCATAGTTGAGCCTCTAGTAAACTATGAATACTTTTCCTTTTTTGTGATAGAATGCAATCTTCAATCATTTCTGACAAAGAGTGCATGGGAAATAAATTGTTTCAGACTTGCATATCTGAAAATTTGTACTTATTCTACTTTTATACTTGATTGTGAGTTTAGCTGAATATAATCCAGTTGGGAAAATTTTTCATTCACAATTTTGAAGGAATTATTCTGTTGCCTTCCAACTTCTATTGTTACTGGTAATGTTGACTGCTAATGTCTAAAGCATTATGATTCCTAATCCTTCATGACCCCTTTTCCTCATGGAGAATTTGTAGGTTCTTCTCTTTTCCTGGGTGTTGAGAAATTTCACAGTTATGTGCTGCAGTATGATCTACTTTCATCCATTAGGTTGGGCACTCGGGTGCTCTCTCAATTAGTAAACTCATGTCTTTTCATTCTGGGAATATCTTAATTTTTAGAAACAATTCCTTCTTCTCTGTTTTATTTGTTCTATTCTCTCTTTCTGGAATTTCTGTTTTTCAAATTGGAACTTCTAGTCTAGTCCTCTAATTCTTCTTTTCCTATTCTATTTCCCATTTATTTTCCGGTTGCTCAGATTTCTGGGAAATTTCCTCAACTCTGTCTTCCCACACTTCTATTAAGGTTTTCAGGTCAGGTGCAGTGGCTCACGCCTGTAATCCCAGCACCTTGGGAGACCAAGGTGGGTGCATCACTTGAGGACAAGAGTTCAAGACCAGCCTGGACAACATGGTGAAACCCTGTTTCTACTAAATATACAAAAATTAGCCAGGCATGGTTGTGCGTGCCTGTAATCCCAGCTACTCAGGAGACTGAGGCACAAAAATCACTTGAACTTGGGAGGCAGAGGTTGCAGTGAGCCAAGATTGTGCCACTGCACTCCAGCCTGGGTGAAAGAGCAAGACTCTGTCTAAATAAATAAATAAATAAAAATAAAATTTTAAAAAAGGTTCTGTTTTCATTTTTTGTTTCTTTTTTATTGCAGGATTATGCTCTTGTTTTATAATTTCAATATTATCTTTTATCTAAGGATACTAATGAGAGTTTTTGGAAGTCTTTTGCTATATAGTTTGTTTCCTTTCTTCTACTTTTGTTTTGATTTCTGTCTTTCATTTTAAAGATTTTCCTCAACTGTTCAGAAATTCTTAGTAGTCAATTCATTTCACCTGGAGGATATTTTTGCTAGATTTAGAATTCTTGGTGGCCAGCTCTTTCCTTTAAGCATTTTAAAGATGTTGGTTCTGCTGTCTTCTTGCCTCCATGAATTCTGATGAGAAATCTGCTGTCATTCGAGTCACTGTTCTACCTAAATGTAATATGTTGTTTTTTTCTCTTGTTTCTTTCAAGATTTTTTTTCATATATTTGTTTTCAGCAGTTTGATTGCAATGTGTTCTGGGCATGGTTTTTGTTTGTTTTTTATTTAGGTCACCAAGCTTCTTTAAAAATTTGTGTCTTTTACCAAATTTGGGACATTTCCAGTTGTTATTTCTTCAAAAATTTTTTCTGCACCAATCACTTTTTTCTTTCCCTTAGGAGTTCTAATGACATGAATGTCAGACCTTTTGATATTTTTCCATAGGTCCCTGGGGTTATGTCTAATATTTGTAAAACATTTTTTCTCTCTATTCTTCATGTCAGATAATTTATATTTCTTCCTCTTCAATTTCACCAACTCCTCCATCAGCTTTGTTCTGCTATTGAATCCATGCTGTAAATTTAAAAATTTTAGATATTGTATTTTTTGTTATGCAATTTAAATTTAAAAATCATTTCTATTTCTCTGTCAATAACTTCTATCTTTCCATTCATTTCAAGAGTATTCACCTTTACCTTACAGAGGATGGTTGTAATTGCTACTTTAAAGTCTTTGGGTGATAGTTCCAATATTTGGATCATGTCAGAGATGGCATCTGTTGATTGTTTTCTTCCCGAGAATTTTTTAAGTTTTTTCTGCTTTTTGTAATGTTGAACAACTTTAGATTGTATCCCAAACATTTCAAATGTTATGTTGTGAGACTGATTCTGTTAAAATCCTCTAGAGGAGTTTGATTTTTGGTTTATTTGTATGTTTTGGTCAGCAATCAACTTGGTTAGGTTCAGACTGCAAGTTCTGTCTCACCTTCTGTGGGAGGTGGTTCTATTGTCAGTTCAGTTTTCAGTGTTTACTATGCTTTTAGGTCTGCCCCTTGTGAGCACCACACAAAGATTAGTCTGAGACTAAACAGTCACTCAGCAGTGGTTTACGTCATAGTCCAGTTCTCAGAGCCTTGCTATATTTCTTTGGATGTGCCTCATACATGCACAGCTGGAAGGTGGCCCAGGATTTGAGTCATTTCATATAGAATTAGGAGATCTTCTTTTGCTTTCTCCTGAGATTTCCCCTGCATTCTTTATCTCCCAAGTGCCCCTTTTTGAAGTTGTCTGGCCAGAAAGATGGGATTCCCTCAGAGGTTTAGCTTCCTGCATTGTCATGCAGTTTCACATGACTGCCCTCGGGGTGAAGCAGTGACAGTAAGGAGACACAAAAAAACAAATAAAGCATGAATTATTCTGTTCTCTCCAGCTCAAAGGGTTCCCTTTTCTTTGTCCTTTGGCCAGAAATGTGGGTTTTTCTTGGAGTTTTTGCTGTTTGTGCATGCTACATAGTTCTTTGATTTGGCCCACACTTGTATCAAAGCTGGGGAGATAAAGGAGAAAAGAGGAAAGAAGAAAAAAGGTAGGAAGGAAGAAGGGAAGGAAGGAGGGAGGGAAGGAAGGAGGCAGGGAAGGAAGGAAGGAAGGAAGGAAGGAAACTGCTATTCTCCTTGTCATTAGCCATTCTTCAAGTTTTTACTTTACTTTCTTTCCTTTTATTTTTTTGAGACAGGCTCTTGCTCTGTTGCCCAGGCTGGAATGCAGTGGTGCGATCTCGACCTCTCAGGCTCAAGCAATCCTCCCACCTCAGCTTCCCAAGTAGCTGGGACTACAGGTGTGCACCACCATGCCTAGCTAGTTTTTTCTTTTATTTTTTGTAGAGATGAAGTCTCGCCACGTTGCCCAGGCTGGTCTTGGACTCCTGGGCTCAAGTGATCCTCCTGCCTCAGCCTCCCAAAGTGCTGGGATTACAGGCGTGAGCCACCACACCCAGCCCAAGTCTTTTGTCTTTCCACTCTCATCTCTATTATTTAATTTGATACCCAGGTATTGCTTTTTGTATCTTGTCCAGGGATTCTGGTTGTAATCAGTGGGAGATAAAGGCTACAGTGGGCTTACTCTATCTTGGGTGGCATTGGGAGTTGGCTCATTTTGAAAGTTCAGGAATAAAAACATGTTTGGTGGCAGGGCACGGTGGCTCACACCTGTAATCCCAGCAGTTTGGGAGGCTGAGGCAGGCGGATTACCTGAGGTCAAGAGTTTGAGATCAGCCTGGCCAACATGGAGAAACCCCATCTCTACTAAAAATACAAAAATTAGCCGGGCATGGTGGCAGGCACCTGTAATTCCAGCTACTCGGGAGGCTGAGGCAGGAGAATCGCTTGAACCTGGGAGGTAGATGTTGCAGTGAGCCAAGACTGCATCACTGCACTCCAGCCTGGGAGACAGAGCGAGACTCTGTCTCAGAAAAAAAAAAAAAAGAAAAAGAAAAAAGATGTTTAGAAGCTCTGAGCTTGTGGGTGAAGCCTGTCACCTTTTACTTTACTACAGAGTGATTTGACGAGACTGCTCGGTTGGGAAAGCTCCATAATCAGTATCTTTAAGTCTTTCCTTTTGGGCTGGTTAGAGTTCCCAGAGAAAGAGCCCTCTGCTTTCTGCCTAGAGGGTGAAACTCTGGCTGTCAACCTCTGGAGGTCCAGTGGAAGAGAGCTGGGGTTCTGAGTACCCAGCATGCATACATTCTGATATTGTCCCTGTTTGCAGAATGGTTCCACTGCCTTCAACTGTGCCTGGTGTCCCCAAGGGCAGGGATGCTCCATTTTTCCCTTTCCAGAAAATAAAACTCCAGGCCAGGCACGGTGGATTATGCCTGCAATCCCAGCACTTTGGGAGGCCAAGGCGGGAGGACTGCTTGAAACTGGGAATTCGAGACCAACCTGGGCAACATAGGGAGACCTTGTCTCTATGAAACATTAAAAAGTTAGTTGGGCATAATGGTGTGTGTCTGTAGTCCCAGCTACTTGGGAGGCTAAGAGGATCACTTGAGCCCAGGAGGTCAAGGATGCAGTGAACCATGATTGAGCCACTGCAGTCCAGCCTAGGTGACAGAGTGAGACCCTGTCCTAAAACAACAACGACAACAAAAGAAACAAAGAAATAAGAAAGAGAGAGAGAGAAAGAGGGAGGGAGGAAGGAAGGGAGGGAAGGAAGGAAGGAAGGAAGGAAGGAGGGAAGGAAGGAAGGAAGGAAGGAAGGAAGGGAGGGACCAGTCTTTTCTTGGATGAAGAAAGACAATCACACAGATACTTGAAGCTGGGGAGCAGATTTGGAGCCCGCTTATCCCTTGGGAATGCTGACTGGTTGCCTGTATAGAATCTAAAATGTAGCAGGACCAGGCCTCCAGGTAAGGATGGCAGGCTGAACACAGACATCAGTTTTCACTCCCTTCTGAGACTCAACTTCTCAAAAAATTTCAGCCAATCCTTTGAATTTTAGCATCCTCCTTTTACCTACTTCCAGAGGTACTTGATGCTCCTAATACCTGAGCTTTTGGGTAATTCTGCTGCAAAAATTATACTGGCCCTCATTTGACCCCATGACTGACTGACTCAGGTCTTGAAGGTCATTTATCATTCTTTCATCTGTTTTTCTGTAGAAGAAAAACATGAATTTCTGTGAAAAACAGCTGTATTTCTGTGAAAATAATACTTTATTTTTGTCTCTTCTTCCAATGTCCTCATTCTTATATGCCTACTTAAAAAAATAAAATAAAATAAAATAAACCCTGCATTATAGTTTCAATGAAGTTTAGGAAGAAGTGAAAATAGATGCCTGTGTTCAACCTGCCATCTGACCTGGAGGCCTGGTACTGCTACCTTTTTATATAGCAATGGGTATAGGCAATGGGTCAGCATTTCCAGTGACAATCCCCTGCCTTCTCTATACTGCATTGTTGCCTGTATAGTTCATTCCTGGTTAAACACGCCATACTCAAGCGCCCTTTCCTTCTATGGATGTGCTGTAGGAGAGAATCTTCCTGCACTGTGGCTTTTTATAGTATTTAATTACCAGAGCACTCCTTTTAACAGAATAGTCACAAAGGCCCAGAATTCCAGATTTAGGTGTGATGAAGCAAGTCGATTGACTTCTACAGCCCTGGCACAGATATCTTTCCTGTGTCTCACATTAACATCTCCATGTATTATTTGGGCCTGGTGGGGTGGCTCACGCCTGTAATCCCAGTACTTTGGGAGGCCAAGGTGGGTGGATTGCTTGAGCTCAGGAGTTTGAGATTACCCTGGGCAACATGGTGAAATGCCGTATCTACAAAAAAATGTAAAAATTAGCTGGCTGTGATGGCTCACGCCTGTAGTCCCAGCTACTTGGGAGGTTGAGGTGGGAGGATCACTTGAGCCTGGAAGGTCGAAACTGCAGTGAGCAGTGATCATGCCACTGCAGTCAAGCCTGGGCAACATAGTGAGTCCCTGTCTCAAAGAAAAAAGAAAAAAGAAAAAGAATTTCCATGTATTATTTCCATTCTGTTAATGTACAACATTTTGAAAAGATCTTCTGAAAATATAAGGACTATTCTTAGGAGAGAGGAAAAGCTTCAGGCTGTTAGAGACTTTAAAACAAAAACATCGATTACTTTTGAACAGATAAGAAAATTGATCTTCCCTTTGAGAAATATCAAATCAGCCATCTGTTTTAGCTAAAACATGACTTAACCTATGGCTAATAATAGCAAACACATGTCTCCAGGAGGAATTAACTGGGGCATCCAGGTGATGAAACCAATTTCATTTAGAACTAGCTGGGGATTTAATCGGCCCATTATTGGGGGTCATGTTTAGCTTCACAAATTTCAATATAATAAAGCAAACTAGATTTCAGTTACTAGAGCTTATTTTGGACAATAATCAATATGATGAGAAACAATATATGCTAGTAAAACAAGACCAGGCTTGGAGTTGGGGAGCCCAGAATTTGAATCCTGGCTCCACACCTCCTAGTTGTGGGGCTTTAAGAAAGTTACTTAACCTCCCTGACCCTGAGTTTCCTTTACTGAAAATATACTTCAGGCTGGGTGAGATGGGTGGCTCACACCTGTAATCCCACACTTTGGGAGACTGAGGCAGGAGGATTGCTTGAGCCCAGGAATTTGAGACCAGCCTGGGCAACATAGTGAGAACTCCATCTCTACAAAACAACAACAAAAGATTCTTTTAAAAGTTTGCCAGGTATGGTGGTGTGCACCTGTAGTCCCAGCTACTTGGAAGACTGATCATCCTCCCCGCAAGCGTGGGAGGATAGCTTCTTAGGAGATTGAGGGTGCAGTGAGCTATGATACTGCCACTGCATTCCAGCCCTGGTGACAGAGACAGACCCTGTCTCAAAAAGAGAAAAAAGAAGACAAAAAGACAATATACTCAGCCTGGTGCAATGGCTCAGGCCTGTAATCTCAGCACTTTGGGAGGCTGAGGTAGGAGGATTGCTTGAGCCCAGGAGTTCAAGACCAGCCTGGGCAACATAGCAATAACCGATCTCTATCTTTTTTTTTTAAATCTGCTCAAACAGTATCTCATAGTGTTGTATGGATTAAATTAAATAATGTTTGTGTATTAAGCAGTAGAGCTCAAACAAACAAAAATAACATTTGTATATAGTATCTGCTTAGTATCTAGAATACTATAGATACTGAGATCATCATTATCATCATCACCATTACATAAATTTCCTTGGCTTTTTTTCTTCTGTTTGGCTACACAAAGAAGACAGGAAAGGAGAGGTAGAGTTTGTTTTTGATGAAAGGTGCTGTAATGGAAGGCAGTGAATGATATTGTGACTCCTGCCTAAGACACAGGCAGAAGGACCATTTTGGTTTCCTCTACAACGTCGGTCACAACCACGTCAGTTAAAAAATGTTATGCTTCACTGAGAAATGCCAATCAGAGCTAGAGATGATGTCAATGGCCCATCGTTAGTGGGTATTCTTTTATTTATACATCCGGGGGGAAGGATCTTACGGGTGGGCAACCTGTAAGATCTACCTACATTCCCTCACACAGACCACCTGGAGACCAAAGCATGCATAGGGATGAACGCCTTTTGTTTCTTTCCCATAGACTATTTTGTGGGCCAGGTGATAGATTTTTAATTTTTCTGTTAAAAGTCATATTTTTATCTGTTTTATTTTTGAGGACACACTAAATGTTCTCTAACCAAAATACTGCAAGTGAGAAAGAGAGAGAAAGAGAAAGGTATGGAGTGTATGTGTGTGGCAGGGGGAGGATTGGGATTAGAAATACTCATAAAATAATTAATGTGCTTGGTACACGGGCAATATAGAGATGTATATCCAACAATTAGTGATTACACAGTCTTCCCAGGAACATGTGGAATTTTTTACAAAAAGTAACCATGTACTACTCATAAAGCAAGTCCAAACAAAAACCAAGGAATCAGTACCATATAGATTTTCTGACCACAATGCAAATTAAGTTAGAAATCAGTAATAAAAAGATACTTTAAAAAAACTCATACCTTTAAAAATCTCATATATATTAAAACATGTTTCCATTATAACCAGGTCAAAGAAAAATTCACAGTTGAAGACAACTACATATAACTTATAAGGAAAATACTGCATATCAAAACTCAGGACCTATAGCTAAAATTGTACTTTGAAGAAAATTTTGGGCCTTAATTTCTTATATTAGAAATGAAGAAAGGTTGACAACTGATGAATGAAGCATCCAACTTAAGAAGTTAGAAAAAGAACAGTAGAAAATACAAACGAATATTTTAGTTTTTTTCTTGCTATGGAGAGAATTGCATTTGTAAAAGAAATAAACAATGACAACAACAAAAAGTTACTGTTCTGATGTGATGTTGCTAGGTGTTCATGAATGAAGGAATATAAAACTGTGTCATTACCTTCCAATTTCATTCAGCTCAGTGTAAGCTGAGTCAAAATTTTCCTTCCAAGAAATGGTGGCACCATCAGCAGCAGCATCTTCGGAAGAAAGAGAATCCATTTACAATATCGAGGATGTCATATAAGAATAAAGAAAAAATTAACAGAAAAGCTCCAGAGTAACCCCAAAGCAATTCTCATGACCAAATATGGAGTCTGACTCAGTGGGAAAATGCCATGATTCTCTGGAATGTTATTTTAAAAAATCATCCAAGGGGAAACTGACATGACAGAGTCAGCTTCTCTCTCCCATCTACTTAAACAAAGGGAAAACAGTACAATCAGAAATATGACTTCTGGATATTTTATAAGATAAATTTAGGAGAAAAATTTAAAAGGGATAAAAGAACACTTTGAAGACCTAGAAAAGCTCGTGAAAATCAGGGGTGTAAGGAGGATGCAGAGAGAGAAGGGAAAAGTTACAAGGTCAAGAAAGGAGAAAAGGAAAAGACATTTTAGAAATTTCTCTTTCTAACCTGAGCCACATAGCAAGACCCTGTCTCTACAAAAAAATCAAAAATTAGCCAGGTATGGTGGTGTACACTTGTAGTCCCAGCTACTCAGGAGGCTGAGGTTGGAGGATCACTTGAGCTCAGGAGGTTGAGACTGCAGTGAGCTATGATCGTGCCACTGCACTCCAGCCTGGGAGACAGAGCGAGACCCTGTCTCCAAAAAAAAAAAAAAAAAAAAAAAAGAAAGAAAGAAAAAGAAAAAATTATCTTCTTATCCCACTCTTCTCAGGCATTAATGAGCTTATCTGGTATACTGAAGGATTTAGCTTAACCCACAATATATGCCTGAGTAGATTCTTTGGCAGTATTACCTTGTGTGATGAGTCAATTCCTTGGCAATGATTCACGCACGCGTGCGCACACACACACACACACACACACACACAGAGCAAGCACAGCAATACGCATTTGTGTCATCTGTTGGGGACCAAGGTTCACAAATAGCAAAACACACAGCATCATCCGGGGCTGGAGCAAGTGAGCAGCCTGGGAGGAGAGGGGTCACATGAGCAGCTTGGCTCAGCTGACCCTGGAGCCAGTTCCCTCAGGTTTCCCAGAGCACAGCCTGGCTGAGACTGAAGGCGGCTTATCCATCTTGAATTCTGAGGAAACAGAGACCCAGGGCCTAGGTTTCTGCAAGAGTCACAGGCTCGTGGGAACAAAGTCAAAGTCACCGGGAGAAAACTGGGCTGACTGTGGGACTGGAACTGGAGAGCATTTCTGGATTCAGGTGGGGGCAGAGGTGATTTAGAGGGTTTCCCAAACCCCTCTGGAGACTCCAGAATTCCCTTAACCCTAAGGCACACAGGTCCATGGTCTTTCGAGTACAGTCAGCTGCCCCCCACCCACTGCTCTCCCCAGTACACACAGACCACTCCCTTGCACTGCCCAACATCTCACCATTTGGAGATTTCTTTAGGATAGCCAAGTTTTCTCTTTCAAAATGTCCCTGGGACGAAGATGTTTTGGGCAAAATAAGAACCTTATTTGTAAAATACTCATATTTAGCTAGCTATATGTGTATCTTAGTTAATTTTTCAACAAATCTACATAAAATTATACCCATGCTGAAAAAAGAAATTCTGGGATGATTGGGGGTGAGGAAACTATGAAATCCTCATGTTGTAATGAAGTCCTTCAGCCAGGTTGCTTTTCTTTCCCCCATTTGAAGTGGGTGAGTCCCTCATGCAGGGAGGTACGTTTACGGCTGGCAGGGGTGCCCGGGTGGGAGGAGGCTTTGTATTACTGTCTCAGAAGAGGGGCAGAGAATATCCATAGGACTCGTGACTCCTGCCTGTAACTCTCCATTCCTGGGGACATACTCATTCCCCAGGGAACTTGGCAGGTGCAGGGGTAGGCATGGGTGCAGACCTAACATTTGCCCAAGATGCTTGGAGCTATACTTTACAGAAATATTCTTCTTAGTCTTCTAAAAGGTGCCTCTTGCATGGTGGCCTGACATGTCAACGTGCCCAGGAGTCTGTGACAGGCAGCCAGGTGCCTCATCCCCACTGCCTGGGGGGCCAGGGCTGGGCTGGGACTCACCATATTCTGGAAGTCGCACAAACTCCGAGGGCTCGCTGGGAAGGCTGATTCCCCAGGGGTTACTGGCACTGACTCTGAACTGATAAGGACACCCGGGACTAAGGTCTTCGATGACGAGGTAAGTGTCCAAGGTCGAAGCCACTGACTGCTGCCAGATCTGAGAACCTAGTGTACGGTTTCCCAGGAGAGGGAAAGAGAAAAGCCAAAGGGATATTGTTTCAAAGACCTTCAGCAAACAAAGACAGGAAAATAGACACATTCAATTCAAGGGATGCTTGTGGTTACCGTGTCAGGCTCTGAAAGCCTGTAGGCTAACTATAGTAGTTTGGGTTCAGTTTCCTAAATGACGGAATAAATGGTGAGAGGCGTGGAAGAAGCTGGCCTATAGATTCTGTTCACTTTCAAATGTGCAAGTGCCAGAGTAAAAAGACATAGATAATATAGAATTTACAGGGGACACATGGCAAACTTTTAATAAGGCCAGAAGAGTATATTTTTAGTTAATAACATGAGAGAAAATATGCATTTGGAAATGGAAACAAAATGGAAAGTAACATGTATTGAACACTACGTACACGTAAAATACTGTGGAAGGTGTTTTCAACATAATTCTCTCATAGTTAAATGAGATTTAAGACAGAAAGTTAATTCTGTCTTAAATCCACAGAAACCCAGTGAGGTAGAGACCGCTAATCTTACTTTACAGATGTAGAAACTGAGCCTCAGAAATATTGAACAATTTGCCCAAGAGAACTTAGTTAATGAGCTGAACTATGAACTGGATAATGCTAAGGTAAACATGAACTTTGTAAAATGTGTCTCCCAGCTCACTATTAATACTTTTGTGCTAACCTGGGAGACACAAGAGTGAACAGCTTAAGAAGGATGCAGAAATAAATGGGTTTATAACTGCATAGGGCCTGTTTAATAAGAAAGAAGGAGAAAGAAGAGTTAAAATAATAAGCATAATGGAAAGTAGAATAAAACAAATGGTTTTGGTTCGGGGGATAGGGTAGCAAGCACTTGCTTTCAGTTCAATTGTGTAATTCCTAACGTTATTCAGAGTAATTGTGTTATTACTGTGAATAACTGTAGTTGTGTTATTAACAATTAGAGCTATCTGGCAGCTTCTTATTTTAACTAATTCTTCTTGCTAACTAGATGGAAGTCTCAGTTGTTTCTAACTGCTGAAGAAATATATTCACTTTTAGCATGTAAATGTAACAAATTTTAACAGTTTAAATTGCACAATTTTAAATGGCACAATTAAAAAATATATATTCTCTTAATTTTATCTGGGGATAGGGGGTGTAGAACTCCACCCGTACTACACTAGTTATTTCTCTGGGAGAAAGATCACAAATTATCCAAGTAGACATCTGGGTTCTAGTGCTAGCTCTGCCTCTCACTAACTATAATCTTGTGTTTGTTAACTTTCTTTAGGCCTCAGCCTCCCGCTCTGTAAAATGGGCTTGATCATCCCTGTCTGGGTGATCGAGCATGTTAAGTAGGGATATATGCATGAAGACACCTTGAAACCTGCCCTGGGTCATAAATATGTCAGGGAGGTTTGGATCATCTTAGCCAAAACAGCTGCTCGACATCTGGGATCAGAAGGCAGCTGTAATCTGGCACTGAGGCCTCTGTGCTGAGTTGGAAGACACAACAAGGAACAACTTCTGAAAGATGAGGAGGCTAGTATGTTCACAATTCTGAAGGACCTCCTAGAGACGAAGAGAAGACAGAAAAACAAGAGCAGGAGGCCGGGCGCGGTGGCTTACGCCTGTAATCCCAGCACTTCCGGAGGCTGAGGCAAGTGGACTGTTTGCGCTCAGGAGTTTCACAGCAGCCAGCAGCCTGGGCAGCATAGTGAGACCCTGTCTCTACTAAAAATACAAAAATTAGCCGGGTGTGGTGGTGTGCGCTTTAGTCCCAGCTACTCAGGAGGCTGAGCTGGGAGGTTGGCTTGAGCCCAGGAGGTGGAGGCTGCAGTGAGCCCACGTTGCACCACTGCACTCCAGCCTGGGTTGATGGAGCCAAACCCTGTCTCAAAAAAAATAAACAATAAAAATAAAGGAAAATAAAAGTGGCTCATGCCTGTAATCCCAGCACTTTGGGAGGCCAAGGTGGGAGGATCACGTTAGCCCTGGCGTTTGAGACCAGCCTGGGCAACATAGCCATAGCCCGTCTCTATTCAAATTTTTGAAAAAATGGTTAGCATGGTAAATTTTATTATGTGTGTTTTACTGCAATTTTAAAAATAAATGTTTTAAAAGAAGAGAAAAGAAAAAGAAGAGCAGGAGATAGTGCACCTTCCTCTCTGTACTCCACAGTGTAACCAGAAATAGTGCAGTTTCCTGTGCTGGAGGGGGGCAGCCAGCGGAGAATCACGGAGGTGCAGCTTCTCTCCTGGGCAATGGGGCGGTTAGGGGCTGCTGGAACACCTATGGAGACAGAAATCAGGATCAGGTGCTATTTCTGCAGAACTTGGCATTTTACACCAAGGTATAAGTCATCTAGGAAACATTACCTAACCCATGTCGCAATTTTTTCCTGTGACCTTCTCCACCAAGTGGCATACCTTTCTCCAGGCCCAAGGCAGATGTGGGAGACACACCATGCTGTCTGAAGTTCTTCCTCGGGCTAAATACTGCACCCTGAAGATAAAGCTTGGCCAGGGAACTAACATGTAGGTTTATGGTAGGCCACAGACAGCTCTTAGCAAAGATTCGTTCTCGTCTCATTTGCCAGAACTTTATTTTTGAATTTTTACAATGGACATTTTCTCCCCCAGGTTGCAGGGAGCCCTTATAATGTTCACTTAAAACGTAGGGCCAGGTGTGCTGGCTGACGCCTATAATCCTAGCACTTTGGGATGCCAAGGCAGGAGGATCACTTGAGCCCAGGAGTTCGAGACTCCATCACTACAAAAAGTTTAAAAAATGAGCTGGGCATGGTGGCACATGCCTATAGTCCTAGCTAGTTGGAAGGCTGAGGTGGGAGGATAGCTTGAGCCTGGGAGGTTGAGGCTGCAGTGAGTGGTGTCATGCTACTACACTCCAGCCTGAGCGACAGAGCAAGACCCTGTCTCAAGAAAAAATAAAGTTTGAGTAACACAAATTGATAGAGACAGAAAGTAGAGCAGTGGTGGCCAAGAAGCACTGGGGAGGAGGGAATGGGGAGTCATTGTTTAACAGGTACAGATGCAGTTTCAGAAAGATGGGAAGATGAAAAAGTTCTGTGGATGGATGGTGGTGATGGTAACCCAAAAATGTGGATGTACTTAATGCCACTGAACTGTACACTTATTTATTTTTAAGCTGTACATTTAAGATGGTTAAGATGGGATGGGCACAGTGGCTCATGCCTGTAATCCCAGCACTTTGGGAGGTCAAGACGGGAGGATTGCGTTAGCCTTGGAGTTTGAGGCCAGCCTGGGCAACATAGCGAGACCCTGTCTCTATTTGAATTTTTAAAAAAATCGTTAAGATGGTAAATTTTATTGTGTGTTTTACTGAAATTTAAAAAATAAATGTTTTAAAAAGTATTGTAGAAAACACAGCAAAATCCCATCTCTACAAAAAATGCAAAAAAAATTAGCGAGGCATGGTGGTGCATGTCCAGCTAATCGGGAGGCTGAGGTGGTTGGATTGCTTGAGCCTGGGAGGTCAAGGCTGCCATGAACAGAGATCATGCCTGGGCAGCAGAGCAAGAACCTGTCTAAAAATATATATATATTTCAAAAGGTTTGACTAACAAAGAGGCTGTACCTTGCACTTTGACTGTTGCAGACGTTGATGTGGTCCCGTGGTCATTTGTTGCTATGCAGGTATAAATCCCACTGTCTTGGGGCATCAGATTACAGATCTTCAGGGTGATTTCTCCAGAATCACTAGGGACACCAAAAGGATGCTCTTCAGACTCCAGTAATGAGACACTTGACTGCTGGGTAAAATCCCATAGGGTTGGCCCATGGTGTGCTGAGCTGAGAGTCCTCAGGCCCAAGGTCAGTCCCTGGTCTGTGAGCTACCTACCACCCTGTCTCTCTACATCCCCAGTTCCTTATATGGAAAAAAATTTTCTGGCCATGCCCATCTCTCAAGTTTGTTGTACATGAGGGATAAAATAAGGAATAAAATGACATAAGAATTAGAGCATTGTTTGAAATATATAAAGTTGTATGCAAGTTCTGGCTCATAGTATTATTAGTATTATTACCACTAGCAACTTTGTCCTAGAATATTTTCAGTTTCACAGATCGAAAATGAATGATGGAAAAAAAAAAAGGAAAGACTCAAGAATAAAAATATTTTAAGTATTTCAAATTCTAGATGTGGGATCCTCAAAATAATTAAGTGAATTTCTAAGAAAGAGTAAATTCCATCACCTAAATGATAACTTCGCCATTCATCCCAATATAAGGTCCAGGAATATCCCCAGGGGAGAACTGCTCTGAAATACAGAAGTCACAGTCAGCTCTGCCCCTTCCCTAGGGTTATGATATCCCCTGGCGCTTTTCATGATCCTCACCAACCACTGCCTCTCACACTAGGCTTCTTGGACCCACTGATATTTTATGACCTGGCCTCTTTATGGTCTCTGCTGGGAATACCAAGGAATGATGGTCTTCTTCTTTTTCACATACACACAAATTAAGTCAATGAATGAAAGTTTCTTGATTCTAGGGGCTTCTTCCACTAATGTTTCTCAAGCATCTAGGGCTTGCTACCACTTGTCCACTGTAAGCAACAGTACACAGTCCAATTCATAGTTAGTAACAATAAATGCTGACACAATGATTGGGAGGCAGTCAGCTAAGTTTTGTTAAATGGACTCTGTGTGTAGAAACATCCTTGCGGCTTGATTTTCTATTGCACATTTTGGAATTAGTCGTTTCTTTTTCTAATAACACTGTTCTTAGGTGAGGAATTAAACATCTCACTGTTTCACAGCATCCTGAAAGGCACAAAAAATGTCAGGATGTCCAGATGTGAGGATTACATTTTTACTACAGGTCTGGAGCCTTCGCCACTTAAATCAGAAGTCTAAATCTTCTGACTTAGGGATTCACTTGGGGATCTGTAGGGAAATATCATCTATCAGGGTGAATGTAAGGCAGTGACTGTAAAAACTCTTCATAAGTATGGTGCATGCTTGACTTGAGATATAAAGGTTTATGTTTTTCCCTATTTGTTTAATGTGGGTCTGGAGCACAGTCTTTACAAACCATTCTGTTGATCCCAGGTATGTCTACATGGTGCTGAGCACCGTGGGAAATGTGTGCTGGTGCTGCTGCAGGTGTCCATCAGGCTGCAGCGTGAGTGGCAGAGGCTCTGACTAACACTTGAGTCTCCTCAGTCTCTCTCTAATCAAGTCCAAGTGTTTGCCCAAGAACAGGCTCCAGGGCAGCTATTCTCTTGCAGAGCCCAGTCACCAGAGCAGAAGTTGCACCCCAGATTCAGCCTCTCAGTGCTGTGTCAAGCAAGGGGCTGCTGTTGCTGATGTTAGGGCAATCAGCTTACCAAGAGGAGACGGTGTATGTGGCTGAGCTGTTATCAGTGTCAAGGATGTTCTGGTCTGGACCCTTCCAAGTGATGGTGGGCTTTGGCCGCCCACAGACTTTGCACTGCAGTATCACTGTGTCCCCAAGCAAGCAGGTCACATCCACCAAGGGCACAAGGAATTCTGGGGCCACTGTGATCAAATCAACATACATTAACATCATTCAGAGCAAATTTAGGATAAAACGGCCATTTTGTTTTAACACACCACTCTCATTTCCCACCCATGTCATGTAATGATTCAAATAACCTTCAGTATAACACTGGTGAGTCATCTGGGTCTCTTTAAAAAGTGTTTAAAAGTGATAACTGTTTATTATAGAAAAAAATAGGAAATATAAACAGAAAGAAAGAAAAGCTCCATAATGTCATAATCCAGAGATAATTACTGTAAGCATTCTGGTATATACCCTTTTGGGCTTTATATAAACAGACTTCTTATAAAACTTGGATCCCATTATACATATTGCAAGGTTTAGTCTTTTTCATCTAATAATTTATCACAAACCTCTTTCCTTGTCCATTGATACAGAACTATATCACCATTGCTTACAGCCAGTGCTTTAGTGCTGGATTAACTATAATTTATTTAACCAATCCCCATGTTTCCAATTCTAATGCTTTTTAACTCACCTTCTTGGATGAAATTTGGATTTAAGATCTGAAAAACAAAAAGAAACAGAAAATTGCTTGAATCCTAAACTACTAAAAGAGAACAAGGGACTTCACCGTATTGAGTAAAAAGAAAGTACAATTTAGGGAGATGAGGCCTGGAGCCCAACTTCCCACTGTGTTGTGACTGTATTACTGTCACATTAGTAAAACCTCTCTTTAGCAACAATTGGCACTTGGTTTACTCTGTCTAATCCAGTTGTTCACATTCCTGCCTGGCAGCGTGCGGCCCCAGGCAGGTTTATTGTAACTTGGAGCTCTGCTAGCTGAGGTCTTTCTGTCCTCCCTCTTCTCAGTTGCTTTTCTTCCCTTCACAGGCAGAAAACCCACTCTCTTGGTCATTATGCACACAAGCAATGTGGTGGCACTGATTCTTCCTAGCATCATAAACTCAAAACTAGAGGACCTGAGACCTATCAAACTGGAAGGGTCATTGAAATTCACTAATACAGTGGATTCCTTCCAAATGTCCTCCCTTTACCCTTTGCTCATCCCCAGGCAGGGAAACGACTCTTCAAGCAGCTAAACACAGAGCTTCTCTGGATGAAGGGGAATAAGAGAAGTCGTCTGTCTCTTCTTTCTCAAGCATGATCTCCTATAGCCCAGGCCTGCATGGGGCAACTTGAAGCCACTGACCCAACCATTCCAACCCTTTCCACTTCATAGGTGAGAAAATGAATACTAAGTGACTAAGCCGACTAACTCTGGTCACAAGGCTGGTTCAAGGGAGGAACTGATAGGGCTCTTGGTATATACCATGCTGCCTGCCTCAGGACACCTTGGAGATTTCACAGTAGGGAAAACATTTTAGCCAACTAGCCATTCTGGAAAGCTACATCTTCTTGAGAAGATGGTCACTTTTCCCCCCATCTTTTGTATTACCACTAATCATGCATGTCCAGATTGTACAGCCTGGCATTGTTTAAAAAAAGCACGGACTTTGGAGACAGGCTGAGGTCATCTGTTTTGTTTAATGTGATTGTATGTTAATTACATAATAACTGATGTTCCACTATAATATGGGGATAAATAATACCTAGTGTCAAGTGTTATCACAAAGATTAAATAAAATCTTGTACATCAAGTGCTTAGCACAATGCCTGGCAAATAACAGGTACTCAATACCTATTTAAATAAAGATGATCTCATTTTAATCATCTTCCTTCTGCTAAGCAGACTGTTATTAAAGTGGCTTATCTTTAATAGCTTATTTGGCAAAATTCTTCTTTCCTTTATCATGAAGCCAGAAAACTCACAAGCCTTACAAAATAGCCCAACTGGGGCCTCTGCACTTATTTCCCTGTATGTATGCATATCTTTGTGAACATGCATGGTTTTGTGTGTTCTTCCCTTATAGAGGAATCCACATAAACCCTTTGGAAGAAAGACATTATTTCCTTCTTTGCGTTCCCCTTTGCAAATCAAGTGCCTGCTTATACCACCCAGGTTTTGTAAAAAGTGGGCTGCAGAAAACCCTTGTGAAGCCAAGTTCTGGGCTGAGTGCCCCAACTCTGGCCATTGCAATGCCCTCTGCTAGTCTCAAAAGACCACTTACACCTCTGCTTAGCCTATCTTTAAATCAGTGGTTCTCAACGCCTGACCTGGGCAGCCTTAAAAACACGAGAGGCTAATGCCTGGGCCTCATGCCTAGAGATTCTGTTTTAATTGGTGTGAGGTGGGGCCTGGGCATTGGGATTTTTTTTTAACTCTCTAAAGTGAATCAACATGCAGCCTTGTTTAATGAACCTGATGAAAGTCCCCCTCTATTCCAGGGAACTGATCTTGGATAAACCAACTTCCTGCCCCGGAGGCTTTTCTGGGGTGGGATGGGGGAGTGGATGAGAACATCTGGTAGAACCTACTGCATTTCCCACACCTAAAAGAGTCCTCTGTGTGAAAAGGTTTCGAGGCATGGCATGGGGAAGGATGTAAAGGGTTGCTCCACTCAAACTATTAAATCAACCATGAGCAGCACTGCATCACCTGTAGGGGAGCGCTAAAGAGGCCAAACATTTCTCTCCCTGGTTTGGATAAGGCAGGGAGAATGGCATCCCAGTCAGTCATTTGACAGTCAAAGAAAAGAAGGCTAAGAATATTTTCTAAATGTTAACAGTGGTTATCTCAGGATGGTAGGTTTAAGGGTGGCTTTGTCCCCATTCAAAAAACATTAACTGAACTTGTCATCCTCTCTAAGTACAGTTTTGTGGGTAGAGAAATACTAAGACATAGGCTCTACCCTTGGGATTTATAAAGCATCTTAATTTGGGGTGACTGTTGTTTCCTTTCTTTTCTTATGTGGGCTTCCCAGATATTCTGCAGTCAGCATGTTTCGCTTTCTTTATTTTATTTATTTATTTATTTTGAGACGGAGTTTCACTCTTCTTGCCCGGGCTGGAGTACAATGGTGTGATCTCAGCTCACCACAACTTCCACCTCCCGGGTTCAAGTGATTCCCCTGCCTCAGCCTCCCGAGTAGCTGGGATTACAGGCATGTGCCACCATGCCCAGCTAATTCTGTATTTTTAGTAGAGACGGGGTTTCGCCACGTTGGTCAGGCTGGTCTTGAACTCCTGACCTCAGGGGATCCACCTGCCTCAGCCTCCCAAAGTGCTGAGATTACAGGCATGAACCACCACGCCCGGACTCACTTTCTTAATAATTATTTTTGAAGGAAAAATACAGCACGGTCAAACCTATTAGACTATAAGCTCTTCAAAGACAGGAAGTATTTGTCACTCACCTTTGTACCTCAGGGCCCTAGCCCAGGGTCTGTCACATAAAGGGTATTTAATAAATGTTGGTGAATACATATTTGACCTTTGACTTCATTTCAGACCTTCCAAGAACTTAGGACTGGTTCGTAAATAGAATCTCAGAATAGGACCAAGAGGACCAATGTTATTAGTCATATACCCAAAATACTTAGTTCTGGGTATATGACTAATAATACTTGACTAGAGCCTGTTGGGAAACACAGATGGATGCAAACTTTTTAGAAAATGATTTTACTACAACGTAATCCATAGCTTCTGAGAGAGGACGTTCTTAGCAGCACGCTGCACAGAAGAGTGTAAGCTTGGGGAGCAGACAGAGCATGTAGTATCCAGACTCAGGGCCAGACACTCTCCCTCACCTTGGACGACATTCTTAAGCAACTCCTGCCTCAGTTTTAGCTGTACACTGGGGATAAAAATGCCCACCTGGAAGGGTTGTTGGATGTAAGAACTCAATTTATTTGATGAAGAGGTACTGAGCTGACCCTTGGTGAGGTGGTAGTGACCGGGCAGGGAGTAAGGCAGGCGTGCTCTCTACCCTCAGTGGGCCAACAGTCTAGTGGGAAAGACGGAATTCAACAACATCTGCATTTGATGCAGCGCCTGACAGATGTTAATGACCAGCTTTCAACAAACATGGAACGTTACACTGTCCCCCATGCTGCCCCCACGCCATCAGAAGGACTCTAGGGTGGAAATGATTTGATAATACCACTAACTTTGTTCAGTGGCCTGTGCTTCCCATCATGATGGGAATCCACAAGGAAGCAGGGCATGGAGTCCATGCCAGGGGTCTCACAGAGAAGAAAGCTGACAAAATGGAAGAGACAAGTAGCAGGCTTATATGCTATACAATTTTAAGTAGGGCTTCATAAACCTACACTGTGGTACTTATAAAACCTACACTTTTATAAGAAAATGCCCCAAAGTGCTGCTTAAAGAACTTCTTGCCTTGTTCCTCTTTTTCATCACATAACCCTAACTGTGCTAAGTATATTTATTACTAAACAGACACACTTTAAAAAAGCAAATATTGGCTGGGCACGGTGGCTCACACCTGTAATCCTAGCACTTTGGGAGGCTGAGGTGGGTGGATCACTTGAGGTCAAGAGTTCAAGACCAGCCTGGCCAACATGGCGAAACCCTGTTTCGACTAAAAATACAAAAATTAGCCAGGCGTGTTCCTGCCACACATAGGTGTGGCAGGTGCCTGTAATCCCAGCTACTAGGGAGGCTGAAGCACAAGAATCACTTGAACCTGGCAGGCGGAGGTTGCAGTGAGCCAAGATCATGCCATTGCACTCTAGCCTGGGTGACAGAGTGAGACCCTGTCTCAAAATAAAATAAATAAAATAAAATGCAAATATTGGCCAAGTGCAGTGTCTCATGCCTGTAATCCCAGCACTTTGAGAGGTCAAGGTGGGAGGATTGCTTGAGACCAGGAGTTTGAGACCAGTCTGAGCAACACGAGTTGTCACTACAAACATTTTTAAAATTAGTTGGGCATAGTCCTAGCTACTTCAGAGACTGAGGTGGGATGATCACTTGAAACCAGGAGGTTGAGGCTGCAGTGAGCCATGATTGCACCACTGCACTCCAGTCTGGGCGACAGAGCGACCTTGCCCTGGGCGACCTTGCCTCAGAAAAAAAAAAACAAAAAAAAACCTTTTTCTTTTTTTGAGACAGAGTCTCCCTCTGTCACCCAGACTGGAGTGCAGTGGTGTGATCTCACCTCACTGCAACCTCCGCCTCCTGGGTTCAAGTCATTCTCATGCCTCAGACTCCTGAGTAGCTGGGATTACAGGCACATGCCACCACACCTGGCCAATTTTTTGTAGTTTTAGAAGAAAGAGAAAAAATGAGGGAGGAATCTTCTATGACCGTAGTCCAGAGTCAAAGTTAGAAAAAAAACATTAGTGCGGACCTTGCCCAGGCTCTTGGTCCTTGCTGGAGGATTTTAAATTAAAGGACTGAGTAGAGACAGGATAGATAGAGAGGTGGAGAGCAAAGATAAGCAGGTAGGCCTTTGATGTCAATGACAAAGTTTCACAATGCTTTTCCTAAGACCCTCCCACTTTGCTGAATGCTATGATGGAACAAGCACTGGAATAAAATTCAAGAGCTCTCGGAGCCCGTCCTCTGTCACTGTGATCTTAACACTTCACTTCCCTATCTCACCTAGGAAATGGGGATACATAACATTTGCTCTGCACTTCCTCCAGGGTTTTGGAGGAGCACATGAAGGAGTTTGTGAGTAGCTTATGCGAACTTCAAGTAATCCGCCCGCCTGGGCCTCCCAAAGTGCTGGGATTACAGGTGTGAGCCACCATGCCCAAACAAAAGCAAATATTCCTAATTTGAGTGTAGTCCTTAGCAGAGACACTGGAAAGAAAGATTGCGAATAAGACTTAATTACAGGTTCTCCATCCGGAAGGGACTCATGAAAGCCTTTGGTCTTCATTCTTCTGCCTTTTGGCTGGCCCAGGTGAGGACAGCCCACCTTGACACAAGGTGTGGCTGATAATGGTAATAGCATCACTGATTTGGGTAGCATTATGTGGTTTGCATAAGCTACTCACAAACTCCTTCATGTGCTCCTCCAAAACCCTGGAGGAAGTGCAGAGCAAATGTTACGTATCCCCATTTCCTAGGTGAGATAGGGAAGTGAAGTGTTAAGATCACAGTGACAGAGGACTGGCTCCGAGAGCTCTTGAATTTTATTCCAGTGCTCGTTCCATCATAGCATTCAGCAAAGTGGGAGGGTCTTAGGAAAAGCATTGTGAAACTTTGTCATTGACATCAAAGGCCTACCTGCTTATCTTTGCTCTCCACCTCTCTATCTATCTTGTCTCTACTCAGTCCTTTAATTTAAAATCCTCCAGCAAGGACCAAGAGCCTGGGCAAGGTCCGCACTAATGTTTTTTTTCTAACTTTGACTCTGGACTACGGTCATAGAAGATTCCTCCCTCATTTTTTCTCTTTCTTCTTTGAAGCAAATCAGAGTACGAACTAGAGGAGAACACCCTTCTCACACAGTAGACTAATTACCGATATATTTGTCTGTGGCTCCCTATGGACTGCAGGGCCCATGAGGACAAGGACCATATTGTTTTATTTATTATTACTTTTTATTTATGTTCTTAAATTTTTTATTTTCTCTTTTTTTGAATTCTAATGGGCCATATTGTTCGCTAGTATTGCCTCCAAGCTTAGCATGATACCTGGCACATATGTGCTCTGTAGATATTTGTCAAATCAATGAAAAGCTAAAGTGGTGGGATCCTAATTTTGGGGAGGAGAGCTGAGAAAATGTCCTGCCATGAACTTGCTCAGGAATCTAATCAGTCAATGTCTGAGATGTAGCCAATAGTGATCTTCCTCCTCTGCACTCTTCTAGGGGCTGTAGGTACCTCTAAGTCTCTGACCATGAACTGCTAAGTACCATAACGTCTTACTGAACTGTATTTGCCCTACCAGACTTGTGAACCTTTTGAAGGTAGTAACCCTTTCCCATGTTTTATGCACCATCAGTCATAAATTTTTTTTGCTATGAACCATCAGTCATATTTTTTTTTTTTTGCTATGAGTCTTGCACATAGCAGAAAAATCAAATATTTGTTGCATGAAATTAACTGAAGTCACCCTATTAGTAGACTAGAAATTAGGCTTCCTGACCACCTTGTCTAGTGGTCATTGCTGGTGTGTGCAGGATCCTGAGGGCTTTATATAAGCTGCACATTTTTCTTGAAATATAATGTTTTCCTTCCTTAGAAACAGGTTGGAGTCAATGTAAAATGATAGATGGGAAGGAGGAGAGAGCTGGAATCCAAAATAGTGGTTGTGGGCTGGGTATGGTTGCTCACGCCTGTAATCCCAGTACTTTGGGAGGCTGAGGCAGGAGGATCACTTGAGCTTAGTTCAAGACCAGCCTGGGCAACATAATGAGACCTCATCTTTACTAAAAAATAAAAACAAACAAATGAGCTAGGTGTGGTGGTGCACAGCTACTCGGGAAGCTGAGGTGGGAGGATTGCCTGAGCCCAGGAAGTTGAGGCTGTGGCAAGCCAAGAAAGTGCCACTGTACTGGGCAACTGTTGCCTGGGCAACAGAGTGAGACCCTGTTTCAAAAAAATAAAAAAAAGAAAACATAGACGAAATAGTGGTTGTGGAGGAAAGATGACATTGTTCACATAAAATGCACATGTTCTCTCTCTGTGAAACAGCACAAGAGAAATGCTGGGCCAAGTCCGGGAGGACAGGGCTGGTGTAGACACCGTGGGAAAGAACTACAGGTTCCTAAAGCTGGTTTTATTTGACCAGCAGAGGGCAGCAGGTGGCAGCGCTTCCTTCCAGGCCAGAACAAGAACCACCACAATGTGATCCATCAGCAACTTAGTTTCCTTCTGGAGAGAAATCCAATAATTTTATTGTTTTTTCTTCAAAATGGCAGGGCAGTCAGGTAAGAGGAAAGAGTTACAGGTAATATTAACCAGCACTGACTACCATAAGCTGAGCTTTGAGGAAATCTTGGCGTCTATTTTCCTTGTCAGCCAATGTCTGACTGACTCTAAGACTTAAGAGTGAGGGTGAAATTCTGTCTAGAAAATGAGTTGTTAACTGACTCCAGAAGAAAAAGACCTCCACTCCCATTTTTCCCAAATTCCTCATCACAGTCACAAAACAGAGCTCAAAACTACGTATTGAGAACACTGAAGGAATAAAAACGCTCAAATAAACATAAACCAAATACCCTAAACCCAACTGACAGCTGCCCAGAATATATTTCTATATTTTTCCTTTTTCTATTCCTTTTACACTTGTTTCATGTGAACCTGTATTCAGAGTAGGCAGGAAAGGAATTTTAGATGATGAGATCTAGCAATAAAATAAAGATATAAGAAAAACAATTTTTAAGAATTTAGGTATAATAGTAGGGTTTGAAGGTTTAACCCTTCATGTTTTCAATCTGGCCAAACTGGACTCGAATTTCTAAAGTTTTAGAAAATATTCCTACCTCTGCTCTTTTTTTTTTTTTTTTTTTTTGACAGGGTCTCACGCTGTTGCTCATGCTGGAGTGCAGTGGCATGATCACCACTCACTGCAGCTGCAAGTTCCTAGGCTCATGTGATCCTCCTGCCCCAGACTCCCTGAGGAGCTGGGACTACAGGTGAACACAGCCACATCCAACTAATTTTTTCTATTCTTTATAGAGATGGGGTCTCGCCATGTTGCCCAGCTGGTCTTGAACTCTGGGCCTCAAGTAATCCTCCCACCTGTGCCCGCCCAATGTGCTGGGATTACAGGTATAAGCCACCACACACAGCCTCCTCTGCTCATTTCTAAATGAGCATAAGACAAGCTGTAATTTTAAAAAATGTAAATGCAACATAATCCCAAGCAGCGATAGACTTGTCTCTTTCAACTAGTTCCTTACTCCCAAGTATTTTCGTTATCATTTAGTTCTAAGTGTTTTTCTTCAACTGATTTTTTTCTTTTACCCAGTTGTAATGAGTATGTTTTTACATTTCCAAACATGAGATTTTTAAAAAGGATATTTTTGTTGATGATTTCTAACTTAATTGCATCGTGCTTGGAGATCTTGGTCTGTATGATACTGATTCCTTGTTTTTTGTTGAGGTTTGCTTTGTAAGTAGCACACATGGCCAATTTTTGTAAAAAAATTCCATATGGTTTTCCAAAAAATGTATAATCATTAATTTGGGGGTACGGGTCTCTATATGTGTCCATGTGTCAAGTACATTGATTGTTTTATGGATATTTATAGTCCAAATATCCCCCTTTACCCCTCAATATTTAGGTTAGAGAACATTTAGTGTGCTGTCAAAAATAAAAAGGATGAAAATATGGCTTTTAACAGAATAATGAAAGCATCTGTCACCCGTCTCACAAGATAGTTGGTTGCAAAGGACCAAAATGGGGGTGCATTCCTGTGTATGCACTGGTCTCCAGCTGCTCTTGGCAGCCTAGGAGTCAGTTAGGAAGGGACTGGAGGTGGGGGGCCGAGGAGGATGCAGTGGTGGAGTTACAGCTTCTTCTTTACAAATCACATTTCCAACCTATAGCCATGACCTTGACTTTGGATAATGCCTTTATGTATGAGTGTTTTGGAGTCTTATCCCTTAATGCTTTGGCCCTGATTATGCCCCAATCCCCTAAACTTCCCAGAGTCTTCGGAGCTATGTAACAGATTAACATTTGTTCTGAGGACCCAGTGCCATGGCTCATGTCTATAATCCCAGCACTTTGGGAGGCTGAGGCACGAGGATCACTGGAGGCCAGGAATTCAAGACCAGCCTGAACAACATAGGGAGAACCCACTTCTAAAAAAATTTAAAAATTAGCTGGCCATGGTGGCACGTGCCTGTAGTCCCAGATATTCAGGAGGCTGAGGGTGGGAGGGTCACTTGAGCCTGGGAGGTTAGTGCTGCAGTGAGCCGAGATCATGCCACTGCACTCTAGCCTGGATGACAGAGCAAGACCCTGTCTCAAAAAAAAAAAAAAAAAAAAAAAAAATCCCACCAGTGTTTGCATAGGTGCTGGTTACCTTCCTAAAGCACAGGACGAATCATATGGACTGCTTAAAACCTACTGCTGTTCCTTGGAGTCCATGGATCAAGTCCTGGCTTCCTAGCAGGTCCTTCCATGCCTTTGTTGTCTGTCTGGTCTCAACCCATCTGCCAGGCTTTATCTCCTACAGCTCTTCCTACATAACTAACCCCAGGTACTCAGACCATATACCTGCTCAGCATGTGCTAGGCACCCCCCACCTCAGGGCTTTTGTTCATGCTCTCTCCTCACCCTCTGCCTTCTCTAAGACTGCCCACATCCTATTAGTTCATCCAACCCACACACTGCTGCCCAGTGAATCAATGACCACACTCATAGGCTCCCTGGGGGACAGGCTACCTAAGAATACACAGTCCTGGGAAAGTCACTTAACCTCACTGTGCTCCAGTTTTCTCATCTATAAAGTGGGAATAACGCGAATAGTACCTATGTGATGATGTTGTTGGGAGCTCAGCACAGAGCCAGTTACACAGGAAAGACTGCTAAGTAGTAGCTACTATTATTGTGAGCCCAGTGCCTGAGTGGGTGCATAAATATCCACAGAATGAATAAATGGCTCCAGGCAGGATTAATCAGTCCCTCACCATGACTGTTAGAGCAGGTTTTAAAGTTTGCTGTGTAACATGGGCATTTATTTATACCTGCCTCCTTCTTATGCTTCTTAAGCCTTAAGCATGGGAACCAATCTTACATTGTTCGTTAGTCCTCCATAATAATCACTGCAATGCCTTGTGTTAATCAAATTGTGTGAAATTGAACTGACTAGGAACTCACACTGAGTGAACTTTGACAGTATGGGGGTGGGGTTGGGGGGTGATGGTCTTTGCTTCTTCAATAGCAGGCTCTTAGAGGAACTTCTGGGTCAATGGTACCTTGTAATCTCATTAGTGTACAACATAAACGAAACAGGTTAGGCCCCCAGTCTAGGGTGAGGGTGCAATGGAACATGCATGACAGGGCGTGCTGAGTGACTGTGTTGACCTGAGAAACCAGTTCAGACATTTCCAACTCATGTAATTGGACTTCCTTTCTTGGTTGCTCTGGCTGGGCTCTTGAGTCATTGAGAAAGGGCGTGGGCGAGGCCAAGTAATTATCCCAATAGTCAAGAGATTTGAAAAGTTGTTGAAGAAATTCTCCTCCTAAAACAGATGTGCAGCAAAAGAGGGCCTGAGCCTGACCCTTGTTAAGAAAGTACTTGAGCCATACGAGTAGACTTCCTCTACAGCACATGCTAAGTTTGGTCTCTCAAAGCACCACCATCAAGACTTGCTCTTTTTATTAGCTGTATGACCTTGATCTCCCTGAACATGTTTCCCCCAGGAGGGTGAGAAACTCTACCCTACTTACTTCACAGGGCAATTGCAAGGAACAAAAAGCATAATAGATGTGAATCTGCTGTGGACGATCTTCTTAAAATTCTCCCAGGAAAGGGAAGCAGCCACTAAGCTCAGCTCCCTTCTCTTGGTGGCGGAATATAAATCAGTCCGCATGGAGAGTCAGAACAAAGCCAGGCAGGAAGTCTTCAAGCCACACCCTTCAGATATATTACAAAGAAAATATTTTGCAAAAATAAAACGACAGGAATGTGATGCTTCACTTTCTTTTCATCCAAAGGGTTCTTTTCATGAAAAAATTCTTTTTATAAAATGCGGAACCAGGCGTCAGTGGACACACACTGGGGATGCCAGGAGGTTGGTCACCTGGCTGGGGGTGTAAAAGTTTCCTTCAATCTGTCTGGCTGGGTTATTTTGAAGCTCTAGGATAAGGAGGCCAGAGTAGCTGATGTGGTAGTTGGCGGGGAGGGGGGTGCGGGGAGTAGGCTGGCTCTTCAGATCTGAGGACGTGAAAGGCAGGCCAGGGAACTGTAGGTTTGAGGAAGGAAAAAAGTACCAGCTCTGGCCGCTCAAACTTCCCAGAGCCAGGAGTGGACACTCCAGTTGAGTCTCAGGAGGAAATCTGCCCAGGCCATTCCCGCCACACCCCAGGAAAAGTGAATTTCTGGCCAAGGCACAGAATCTTCCACGTCCTCTTCGGTCGGGATCTCAATGTTTTCAAAGTCAGAAGTGCTGGAGAGCAAAGTCCTTTGTTAGCACACCTTAGACGTGCATGGTGCTCAAAGGGTTACACATCACTGTATAAACACCTGTACACTTGGAGCTGTGCAACTTTCCAGAGGAACTTGGGGCTGAGAAAGGCTAACTGGCCAGCAGTCCCATAGCTGGCAGTCTCCAAACTAGAATCCAGGTTTTTGACTCCTGTTCCAGTTTTCCATGTGATACTGCCTTTGTGGTTTTTGTTTAAATTACACTTCAGCCTTGGAAAGCCAAGATGGGCAGAAATGATATTCCTTTTTATTGAGCTGGAAAATGGAATAACACACTTATACACAAAAATTGGCACTAGGAGTTAGGTCTTCTCGTCTGCCAGGATCTGTGTTTTAGATTAAAATCAACCTGGAGATGGGGTACCAAGTGGCCGCAGGATGGTGTAGGTGGGGGAATAGCAAGCAGAAAAACCAGAAGCTGCCTCAGAAACTAGAACACCTTCCAGTTTTCAAACAGAAAAGGACAAGTTCCTGTGGCTCTGTTAAAGGTGAAGGGGCTGCAGGGATGGAGAGGAATAGAGAGTTGTTTACTGGGTCCACTAAAGAATTTCTGTTTGCGATGATGAAAACGTTCTGGAAATGGATAGTGGTGATGGTGGTATAACATTGTGAAGGGACTTAATGCCATTGAACCGCACACTCAAAAATGGTTAAAATGGTAAATTTTTGTTACGTATATTTTACTACAAAACATAAAAATAAATAAATGAAGAGGTTAACTAAATGTTTCCCAGGTTCTGTTTATCCTGAAAGTGTGATTCTTACTCCAATGGGGAATTTCCTCCAAAATCAGCTTCACCTTCCCAAGTGCTTTCTCTCTCTAATCTTTCAGAGCCCTCTCCCAGAAGATCCCAACACTGATTTTAACTCCCCAAGCTAAATATCTGGTGGCTGGTATATGACTGAGGATAACATCTGCACTTAGTCTGTGTTGTGGACGAGGCCAGTGGCATGTTGAATGGCTGGGGCAGAGGCAGGGTCTTTTTGGAATGATGACAACCTCTCACTCTGATGAACTGACTTTCTCTGCTACAAGAGGTATTGGGTTTTGTTTTGTTTTAGTTAAAATGCATGTAATTACTTGAGCTTGGTGTAAAAACTGGGCTGAGAATCCTTATCCTTGAAGGCCCAAGTCAGGGAGGCTAGTTCAGGACTTTCAACCCCATCCTGTGATGTAGGCAGGTGGCAATGCTGGGGCTAGGGGGCAGGTACCAAAACAGAAGTGAGCATTGAATTGACACAGTTCTCAGACAACTTTTCAAAGGTGGAAACCTGCCTCGCCTGGGTCCTAAGAAAAATCTAGTATAGGCCAGATGCTGACCCTGAACACGTGAGCCTGGGGTGTCAGTGCAGATACCGGGGTAGAGACAAGACTGAAAAAGGTGGTGGCTGGGCATGTGGTTCTCAGCCCTGCAAAAGGCACAAGGCAGTCTAACCTTACTGGAAAAAATGAATTACTATTAACCTGTTCCTAAGGTACCCTTGTGTTTGGTTTTCAGCTTGGTTTGACTCTTCTTCCATGTAGAAACATCTCTTTCATGTATGATGCCCCCCTTTCACCCCCACCCCAAAGTTTAATCAGTACAAGGTAAAGAAGTAAGCTGAACTATGGATGATACTCGTCATCTTTAGAACAGTTCTCCATGAGGTATGGTCACAGATCATCAGGAGACTTGGCCACGAGGGGATGGCATAGACCTAGAGCCAATCTTGCAGTGGCATTGGTGTGGCATGTACTGCTGGGAGTAGGAGTTGTACTTGAAAACATTCACAAGCAGGGGAAGGAAAAGGATGTAAACATTAGAGCAGAATTACCTCCCTTTACCTAATTGGGTATTCTTGGAAAGCTTTGTAAATCTGACTCCTAGGATTCAAGGTGCTTTATTTTCTTCTTAATTAGCTTTCAAGGATGTGCCTGTATATCTCTCCAAAACACCATGGTGGGACCAGCCTGAAGGTAGCAAGCAGCCAGTGTGTAAGTAAAGACCCCAGGAAACTGCCCTTAAAGGAACCATTCGGTCCACTCATTGAGAAAAAGTAAAGAATGTTTTGGTGACATCATTCCCATGCAGGCAGGAGATGAGAGCCTATGCACAGCTAGGGCTGGGATCAACAGGCTGACCTCAGGTTAAAGGGAGTCAGTCAGGGCAGGATTTAACATCTGGAGATGTAGCACGGAGTGAACACACAGGGTGCATGGTCCCATTATGTCAGCTGGGGTTCCAGGAACAGAGACACCCTCAGCACAGGATTCAGCTCACTAAGAGTAACAGACACACTCCCAGAGAGACAACGCCCATTGCAGCATCAAGTTCAGAAGACAAGGGTGAGGTTGGGGGCCAGGCTGGGTCTGGGAATGATGCCCCAAATGACCACTTGAATAGTGAGAGGCCTTCAAGAGGTGGCCGGCTCACCTATATTTCTATTTGGATCTTTAAGGTATAGCCTCTCTCTTCAGTATGCACTCCTCATCATTTTCTTCTTCTGCAGTGTACATTGCAGTAAGGTTCTACTTACACATGCCTTGAGAAAATTCTCAACTCATGTTGTACAGTTTAACTTTCTATATCTTATTTATTTGCATCTGAAAATACCAAACTAGCAGTGCCAAGTTGCCTGCTTTCCCTCTGGACTTGCTCATGTGCTCAAAGTTAATTTGAAGCTGGCAACACATTCAGAGAATGACTGAAGTTTAGGCCAGGTGCCTTGGCTCACACCTGTAATCCCAGCACTTTGGGAGGCCAAGGCAGGCAGATCACCTGAGGTCAGGAGTTCAATACAAGCCTCGGCCATGTGGTGAAGCCCTGTCTCTACCAAAAATACAAAAATTAGCCAGGCATGGTGGTGTGCACCTGTGGTCCCAGCTACTCAGGAGGCTGAGGCGGGAGGATCCCTTGAGCCAGGGAAGCAGAGGTTGCAGTGAGCCGAGGTCATACCACTGCACTCCAGCCTGTGTGACAGAGACTCCACGTCAAAAAAAAAAAAAAAAAAAAAAAAAAGAATCACTGAAATTTAAAAGGATGTAAGGATGTATATGGAATATATAAAGGCTACATCCACACATACTGGGGATATTGCTGCTTCCAACAACATGCCTCCTTGAGGTTCCACCTACTTGAAAGTTTGTGCCTAAAGGAAACTTTGTGTCTCAACTACTGTATTTGAAAACTTTTCGGACATGCATCAACACAATTTTTGGTTTTCCTCTGTTCAGCATGAATATTCTAATGTCTTTGCTCATGCACTCCACAGCACCTCCTGAGGACCCATCTCACTCAGCCCATGCAAAGGACTAAAAGCCTTAGATGAATAAGAACCTTTAAAATGTGTTCAATTAGCAAAGCAGAGTTAAGATGTGTATATGCACACACATGCTTTTTATCTAAGTGCAGAATGGGGCATTCAATGACCCCAGTTAATTTTCTTAATGTGTGCTGCTCCCCTGGCCCCACATCCCTCTGTGCCCATTTCTTCCTACAGAGTGGGAACATCACTCTTATCCCCTAGTCCACAAGAACTGGACAAGGTCCTAAATTGTTTCCTGGAACACAGGTACCTGGCTTTTCCCCTGCCTCTGTCTGGCCTTCCTCCACTTGCAGCTGACATCTATAATACATGCTGGCAATACTTAGGTCTGGGGATACAGGTGCCACCCAGTATCTACAAGCTGACAGGTGTGAACTCCAGGAGAGCTTGTGCCTATCCTGTGAAATGCAAGGAAAACAGAGCCTGAAATTTCCCCTGGCTTCCTTGTTCTCTAAGATACATTTAGGCTACAAATGCCACCTCCACTTTCTCCCACAGTGGGGCATGTATTGAGCCACACCTACCAGATTTAGCTCTGTGGTAATACCCACATCTACAGGGGACTACTCTATCCTGGCAGAACTCCCATTGTCAGCCGATTGCCTCGGGCCTGATTCAACTCAGTTGGCTCCTTCTGCAGCTGACTTACCGGCTCTTAGGCCTCATGGTCTCTCTTGGGTTTTGTGGTGGCTGAAACAACATGGTGCTGGACTTCTCTGGGATTAGGTCAAATTAGAATAAGAATAAAAGTCTATCTAATTAAGTGAAATGTTTGGGACGATATAAATTTCTTTTTAATGTTGTCTATTTTGTACTTAGAAGAAATCTCTAAACTTGTACCCATTACTGGAGATGGATGCACAGATCTGGAGAAAAACATTCTCTGAATGAAAAAATGGCAAGGAAAGTCAGCTCCGTGTTTGCTCTCATTGTCTAGGGTTTGTAAATTTATCATGGTTGTTACTCAGTGGCAAGCCACGTAAGAGCCACGTTTCTATAACCCAACAGACTGGGAGTTGGAAGTGGAATGGATGTTCTTGTTGATACAGGCGTTGGTTCCACTCCCACATCCCTGTAAGCCTGGGGTGCGAGAAATGTCCCCTGGGCAGTGTTTCCATCTCACCATCTCTGGAGAGGCCTCTGCCGTGGCTCCAGGAGACAGGCCCTCCCCAGGGCTCCTTTTCCTTCACACGGTGGGCACAGCCACTGCTCACGGGCCCAGCACTGGGCTGAAGTGTGCTCTGGAGTTGCTACAATTACACCTTATTTGCTATCAGCTCTACATAGCAACCAGGTGCCATACTTCACCCGTTATTTTTCTGGAACACTGAGCAGGGAATAAAACCCAGTAGAAGAGCAAGATGAAGAGGATAAAGGGCTAAAGAAAAAGAAGCGGAGGAGGGGAAAACAAAAGCGGGAGAAACTAAACACGAAACGAGTCCTTGTCATTTAGCTGGGACTCATCCACTCTTTACAGTGCTGTTTTCCATGAAAAAATGTGTTCTAAGTTTCAAATAATGAAATTGGATATTTTCTACATAAAGTCAAACCTGCCAAAGGAGAAAATATTTAGCAAGCATTCAAGAGAACAAGTTTTTGTTTTTAAAAAAAATCTAGGTAGAGTTTTCTACCAACACTGAACTGAATTATGTTTTTGTTTGTTTCTTTTATAGCTGGGATGGGATACCCAGAGATGCCCCAATATCACAATTTATCTTTGAATGGCTGGTCATTTTAGCAAGGTCACTGTTACAGAACACATCAAAAAAGGCAATCATTGTAGGAAATAGGACAACAATAGCTGCTTCTACCTCCATGCTAGTATTAGGGTCAAGATCATCACACTCTGATTCCTCGGAACTGTTCGTCTCCTTGATTGGCAGCATGAGGAAGGGGGAAGAAAGAGAACACAGTTAGAACACAAGTAGCTTTTGCTAGAGAGAGAGGAGAACTTCAGAGAAGCATGGGCAATGGGATCTCGGGCAGAGAAAAAACCAGGTGTTTTTAAAGTGGGGGTGAGAATCACCAGGGGCAGCAGCATGCTCTTTTCAGGGAGAGGAGGCGGGGGTTGTGTACAACTGCTTATCTCATGGGAAACAGCAATGGAAGCAAAATGAAGCATGAGTGTTGTCGAATTTAAACTGTTGTCTTCTGTGAGGCTGGACTTCCCAGATGAGAGTGAAGGAGAGTATACAATTTTTTTTCCCCAAGAAATCTCTTAGACTGGGTTTTAGTTGTTCTTACTTTGCTAAGGAAGGGAAACAAAGTTCCAGGTAGATGATCACACATTATAGCATAATTAGTGCTATAATAATCAGTGTCTAGTTTCCATTGTCCATTGGCAGATCTTTCCAGCGGTTCCAATTTAAAGAAAGCAGATGACATTGTTTCAAGATGGGGGTAAATAAGAATCTGCCAAGCTTAGAATTCATGAGTTCAAAGTAGTAGATGGATTATTTAAAGAAATAATTTGGGCTTCACCAATGTGCCCCCCTACTGTGTCCATGCAAGTAAAATGGCCTGAAGTTAATGTTGTCTGAACTCTGGGGAAAAGAAATGAAACTTTACTAAGGACACAGTGGCCCTTAAATTCCAAACCTCAGCCTTCACAGGGTTGGGGGTTTGGAAGGCATCCCTAATTGCTTTACCCTGTGTGTATTCTCAAACCTAGGGTACCAAATGGCAGCTTTGAGAAATTTAATATGAATCAAGCATCTCACATTTTTACGAGAATGCTGCAGATAATTTTGCCTTAAAACATCTGCACAGTACAAAGAGAAAGGTATAAAAGAAAAAAAAAGGTACTTACTTGAATTGAAGTTGCCAGGAGAAATAAAAGATAAAAAATAAATTGATCTTGCATGCAAAATCCTGCTAAACTACTTCCCCTCTGGTACCCATACTGGGGAAAAAAAAATAACCCATCCACCCAAATTGGCTTGTGAGAATGCTGCAGGGTGGGAGTGGATGACAGGTGGGGACGCAGCTCCGGAATACCTTACTCACTTTAACAGAGACTTTGTTGCCCAGAATATCCTTGGGTTTACGAGGCCCTGTGGCTTCATTTTTACCCGTGTTCTCCACTTCTGCCCGCTTTCTCATGCGTAGAGTATGCCATGAACATGACTTCCTGTTGTACCAAAAAATGCACCAATCAAAATGGCAGGTCAGGGACAGCGATGTGGAGGGTGGGCTCACCACCCTTGGGTGAGTCAGCAGGTGAGGTGCTCCATCAAGCCCGGGCTTCAGAGGCCCCAAACCTGCACACCAGCTCCAAGGGTGGCTGGCGGCTGACCTCGCCTCCAACTGGAAGTGAGCGAGGATGAACTCTGACCTCCCCTGGTAGATGTGCAAGGTTGACTGCAGCATTTAAAGAAAATATGAATGCTAGGTTACTAAACTCTAATAAGGGAGTTTGTATACCATACCCGTGATGCCTCACAGGACTGAGGAATTCCTCTTGAGAAGGGCACGGTGGATGGGTGAGGAAAGGGGGCGAGGAGTAGAATAGGAAAGACAAGGGAAGTATATTCTAGAATGCATATGCTACTGACACTTTCCCAGGACCAGACAGAAAGACCTAAAAGGATGACATTGAGAGTTCTACCTCATGATTTGTATTTGGGCAGGGCCACTCCCAAACAATGTTGATCAGACAGGATTTTCTGTGGCAGACATTTGCTTAATAAACAGTTGAGCACCACTCATTTACCTGGATATTTTAGGGCAAAGAGTTTCTCGGTCTATATTCTCCATATCACTCAGTGTTTGTGAATATATGGCTTCGTCAGCCTGTAGAGGTCCTAGAGCTTCCCTATTGGGACAAGACCTAATGTGTGCTCCCAGGGAGGTGAGAGCAGCAATGGCTTTCCAATAGGCCTTTCATCCTAACTTCTTTCTTCCCACAAAGGGTCTTGGGAGCAACTTCTTCACAGACCTATGAAGACAAGCTCAGAGCAGAGCCCTTACATTCCATAAATATCAGATCTCAAAGACAGAGATACCAAAAGCCAAGTCACAAACAGCATCAGTGACCCTGAGCAGGCATCATCAGTTTCTGGTGAGGTCACAGGGCTTGAATGAAGTTCTAATTGTTGTCTGGAATAAGTGAGACGTGGCTTCCCCTCAGTATCTCCTTGTCAAAGGTGGGCCTGTGCAGACAGGGCTCCATGAGATGAGCGTCCATTATGGGAGAGAGGCAGAGGAGATTTAGGAAAAGGAAGCTGCTGCAAAATACAGAGCATCCCTCCAAAACACTCCACATACATCAGGATTTTAAGGGTACTTTGAGGAAGGTGTTCCAAAAATATTTATCCCCTAACACACAGGTTCAACCTTCTGAGCAGGAAAGAGCAATCACAGTAATATTCTTGAATCTTGTGGGAAAGTGGGCTCCTTCAAACACCCAGACTTTCTCTTGTATCTCCTAACTAGTCAGGCTCTCTACTGTCCCCTGCATACCAGCACCTTGCTCCAACCATTGTATAAGTGAGAACCAGCCATAGAAGCTAATCTTAGATGGCATCAGCCTGTTAACTTCAGACTTTGATAACTTTACTCCCAAACCCATGTCCCTGGCTCCTTCTGAGAACAACTTGAGCCAGGGAGATCCCTGCTGAAAGGACTCCCAGGGCAGGCAGCACGTTGTGTATGTGTGTGTCCTTGTGGGGGTGTGTTTCTACATTTATTAAACTCTCTGGGTTATTTAATATGCTTGGTGAAAAACTAGAAATATGAGCAATAACATTTCATGTTCAGAAGGAAGACTGAGAGTAGTATAAATGGCAGGACAGGCTTGGTTTCATATTCTTCCCAGAAGAACTCGTCATCATGGTTTGGGGAGCTTCCATCTCTTGGTTGCAAGCCCAGGGACTGATGTGGACACAGGGTTTCAGTGACGTTTATCCTGTAGGCATCACAACCAACTCTGACCCCTGTGGTTATGGCAGGCCTTGGGGAGGGTGTGCTGAGTGTCCTCCACTGGTAAATGCTGACAACCTTTTTCAGTCCACTGCTCCCCTCCACACACACCCCCAACCCTTTTGCAAGAGCGGCTGACAAGAAATCAAAATGACCCATTTGTATTTCAATCTGCTCTCTTTTGCTCGGTCTGACATCCTTTTACCTTCCCTCCCATGGAAGGTATGGATAAGTGGCCAACAGAACCAAAGGTAGGGAGGAAGAAGTGTTTAGTGCCTGGATATTTAGAGGATAAATCATTAAGAGTTAGCTCTGCAAGTCCCCTGATTAGTAAAAACTTCAATGCTTTGAGGGCCTTTATCCCAAGGCTTACCTAAAAGGCACCCAAAACAAGTGTACTTAGGATAAAATGCATGGGGGCTATTGTGCCTTAGGGGCCACTGTGGATTTTTGGCTGGGCCTGTGGTTACCTAGTGAGGCCAGGGGGATGTCGGTAGCTGCTATCCCCTGACCTAGAGGGCCAAAGCAGTGCAGTTATGCTGGTGCCACTGCTCAGATAGCTCATGGAAGCCCCCTGCACCACGTCTTCCATGGATTACCAGCAGCAGGGGAAAGCGGCGGAGAATGCCAGTCAAACACTGCCTTCTACTCTGGTCATTAATTGACATCAGCACCTCAGGGCTGCCCAGTTGCAGGGAACCAGTTGGACAGCAACAAATCTGTACCTTCCCTCATCTCAGAGGTTAGAGAAAATCAGCAGGGGCTATTTAGGAGGGAAGGCACGGGTCAGAACTTCAGCAACAAAAATACTTTTTATGTAGGAAAAAGAAAATGCCAATGCATTCACCCAAATCCTAAAATGTAGAAAAGGGGAAAAAAAAAAAAAAAAAAAAAGAAGAGGAGGAAAAGAAGAAGAATCGTTTGCACATTTGAAAGTCCAAGAATAGTGAAATGGGGGGAAAAGGGTCAACTAGTCTTTAACTTCATTAAAACATGCTCATGGTGAAAATTTATTTTACATATTTAAAATAGTACATTTAAACTGATTAGTTACATTACAGGTACAACGATGAGCACTGTGACGCCATCATATTGCACATCCTGACTTCATCCATATGGGTTTCTTTAAATAGTGCAAAATACTTTATACAGGAATGTGTTCGGAAGGGTCTTGCAACCAAAATAAGGAAAAGAAGTATCTTACAAATTACTATGAACATATATTCAAGTGATGGGGTGAAGGGAAATTTTTAAAAAGTTACAATCTGTACAGCGGAATTGCCACAGACAACCAAAAAGTTCCCTCCCTCCTGGGAGAAGCAGCGGGCCTCTGACCTTCACAGGTCTGGCATTTGTGCCAAGGTAATTTTTTGGTGTCAATCGAATATATATATATATATATATCAGTTACTTAATACAATATAAATAGAAGTCCAGTCCAGTGAGTCCTGTGGTGGGTCAAATGTGGCAACAGAAGGCACACCTTTTGTCACCTAGGGTTTCAGTAGGGTTCTTAATGAATCGGGGGGAGAAAGGGGGAAAAATGAACAGAAAATTATAAACCAAAAGGAAAGAAAAATCATCGCCACCACCAACAAAAAAACTGGACCACTCCAGCCCGGATGCCCCATGTTGCATATGGTGCCAGCACTCAAACACTGGTTCTGTGGTACTGTTGAGAATAAGCAGTAGTAATTCCCTACCATGTGTTTGCATTTTTGTGTTCTTTTGTTTGTTTCTGAATATTTTTAATCCTCATACTCCTCTCCCGGGGAAGCCAACGAGGCACTTACTTGATGCTCCCGTCACTACTTTCTGCTGCTGTGGCTTTGGTGAGGGGCGCCAGGATGCTGCCTGGGACCCAGCCCTCGGCGGCGGGGGAATGGTCGCTGGCAGGCTGGTACACCAGACACATGTTCTGCTGGTTGACGGCGAGGACCTGGACCACCTCACCTTGGCTCACACAGATTTCATTCTCCTTCAGTGCATAGTAATCTTTGATCACGGCCATGGACGAGGTCCCATTGCAGCCTCCCAGGTCGTTCTGCTGGGAGATAAGGGTGAGAGGGGCACAAACACAAGGACGCTAGTTCACATGGGCTTGCTCTGCACCCTACCCAGTGGTTCAAGGCCAAATCTCCCACTAGCAGGGTAGGCAGCAGGCAGCATTCTCTCTTGAGTAATGACATGATATTAATAAACGTGCTCTGAAAGTATATTTTTTAATAGCAATGTTTCAACAATATTATCATCCAGGGTGAATGGCTCCACCCCACATAAAGGTATAAACACGCCTTTGACCTGGAAGCCGCTTCCCAGCATACAACCTTCCTGCCAGCGTTCTCTTACAAGTGAAAGGAAGAACCTGGCACTGGCATAGGGGTGTGTAAGCACCTGGGCAGAATGAGGTCAGGGCAAGGGTCATGTCAGGGGTCACAATCCTTCAATGGAAAGAACACGGATTGTTTGATATTAAATTTTTCTCTTTTTGAAAGTGCGTTGGCTTTACTCTATATTCTGACCCTCTTTGAGACAGGACTAAGGATGATATCTCTGCCCAATTCAAAGGCAAGGCCATGATCTACCCTTACCCAACTTCCTGCAGGCACCAGGTACCCTCCCCTACTCAATAATATAAGAGATGCTGCCCATGACCTTTTCATGTGAGTCTATTTCAGGGCAGCTGCCTCTAGACAGACTTGTAACTTTCCAAGGAGGACTGGCTGCCTCATAGAGCATGGTAAGAGCCAGAAATTCTTCAGTATATACATATATATTCCATATGTATATACATACAGGATATACATACAAATTCTTCAGTATATACTTTTTGTTTGTTTGTTTGTTTTTGAGACACGGTCTTGCTATGTCACCTAGGCTAGAGTGCTGTGGCAGAGTCATAGCTCACTGTAGCCTCGACTTCCCAGGCTCAAGTGATTCTCCTGCCTCAGTAGCTGGGACAACAGGTGCATGCTACCGTGCCTGGCTAATTTTTTTTTTTTAAAGTTTTATTAGAGATGAGTTCTTGCTATGTTGCCCAGGCTGGTCTTGAGCTCTTGAGCCCAAGCCATCACCCTGCCTTGGCCTCCCAAAGTGCTGGGATTACAGGCATGAGCCAGCGCATCTGGCCCGATATGTTTGACAAAATGCCAGTGACTTCAGTTTATTCACAAAGGCAGGATTGTTTTTTAAGGTGGAAAATCATTTCCAGGTGATGTGATAGAACAAATCAGTATGGTTACTCTAATACAGGATTGAACTTGGACACTAATAATTTTTTAACATAACCAATATAAACTAATAATTTTGGGGAGAAATAAAACTATAAAACTGGAACATGTAGATAAAAAATGTAAGTGTTCCTATTCATAGAGCCACTGAGTTCTAGAGAAAACTGAGGCCTAATGAGGTTAACTAACTCGCTAAGGTTCTAAAGCAAGTGAGTTGCAGAACTGGGAATAGAAACCAGGTTTGCCTGATTCCTAATCTAGCACTTTTCCCATTTCTCTCCTGTTTTACCTACCTTGTAGGGGCAAAATAGCCGTGTAGACTAAGTCTATGGTTGAGTCTTTGACTCTCCTTATGGTGATGTTTGAATTGTGGATTATCGACGACAAGCATTCAATCCAAGTCAGGCTTCTCCCATTCACACACTGATGATCGACTTCCCTTCCACATCAGCCAACAGGTGGTGAAGAACTGGGAACTTCTTTCAGTAGGTGCTCGAGGCAGGTCATCATTAGAAAGGGTGATCTCTTTTTAAGATGTCAAACACTACAGCTGTGACTTTTAGATGACGATGATCCACACTGAAACTACTCTATTTAGCAAAAATCATCCATTTTTATGATGATTTATGCCACAGGGAACTGGTATAACTCACTCAGTTTATCGGGAAAGGAAAACATAATTGAGACTAGACTGTACTTAGTGTGCTGTTCCTGCTAAAATAATCAGCAAGCATTAAAAGATGCTACTTCCTGGCCGGGTGCAGTGGCTCACACCTGTAATCCCAGCACTGTGGGAGGCTGAAGTGGCCATATCGCCTGAGGCCAGGAATTTGAGACCAGCCTGGCCAACATGGTGAAACCCCATCTGTACTAAAAATACAAAAATTAGCTGGGTATGGTAGGGCGCCTGCAGTCCCAGCTACTCGGGAGGCTGAGACAGAATTCCCTTGAACCTGGGAGGCAGAGGTTGCAGTGAGCTGAGATGGTGCCATTGCACTCCAGCCTGGATGACAGACCGAGACTCCTTCTCTTCCTAAAGTAACCCCTGAGGCTATGCCATCGTAGTGACAAGGGTGGGAGTAATGAGTTGTCACTTACCTTGCTGGCTTCGAACTTGTCCCCAGGCTGGTGGTATTCAAACCCTGGACTGCCATTGGAGGTAGATATCTTCAGGGGAGGCAGAGGTGGGTTATAGCTGGAGCCCTTTGGGGGCTTCTCTGAGCCCGCAGGAACAGAGGAGTAGGGCCTGGGGCTGGCTTGGGGAAGCCTGGCAGGTTGAGACCTCGTCACAGCTGTGCTCCTTTCTTTCCGTTGATACTCAATGGGCGATTGCAGTGCTGTGGGATAAGAGCAGGTGGTTACCCTAAGCTTTGGGAATCCCACAAGGATTTGGAGGCCTCTTAGGTCCAAGGCTTTGTGTTAGGCATCGTGTGGATAAGTGAGAAAAACACTACCCTTGTTTTTAAGGCAATGGGAGAACTAAGACATCTATCTAAATAATGAAAATACAACAAACAAAACGGTGCCGTATGTGAGGTGCCAAGGGTTGTGCAAAGAGAGAGAAGGCTCTGTAATATGTGTGTGGTGGTAATAACAAAGAGCTTCGGAAGACAGCTGTGGCCAGACTCTGGCACTTAGGCTGCAGGAAGGAAGCAAGTGTGACGTGTTGGCGAGGGGAACAGGAAGTAGTCAAGAGTGTCTAGGAGGAAGAGGAAACCAGAAGGGTCTGTGAGGTGGGAAGTGCCATGGTATGAAAAGTCTAGAAAGTGAGTCCAATGAGTCTGGACTGAATTCTGAAGGTCATGAAAAGTAATTGGATGCAATGAACTTTAAAGCTTTAAATTGAGATTCTATCATCAGAGAGCGACATTTGAGGAACACTGACCTTGTAGTGGTTAGGAGGAGGGACTGGAGAGGATGAGACAGAAGGCTTCTTGTCTAATTCAGAAGCCACGGAATGGTAAAAGCGAGAGGTAGAAGGTCTAGGAGAGCAGGACCAGTGGGATGTGGAACGGATGTGGGCATAGTGAGGTCGGGAGAGATGAGACTGTGACAGCCTAGGTGGGAAAAGCAATGCAAAAATCGAGGATGGCTCAGGTTTGGAGACTCGGAGGATGGCAGTCAGTGGAACTCAGAAGACAGGAGAATAAGCTGATGTGAAGGAGAAGACTGGAGCTTTGTTTTATTGAGTTTAAGGTAACAAGGTTGCAAGGTCTGAGAACTAAAGAGGGAGAGCCAGGCAAATGCCATACAGGTCCAATTCTTTAAGAATGACTTCAAAGGTTGGCCGATTATGTCATTTTTATCAGTTTGCACTGTAACAGCTATTTAAGTGGGTTAACAGCTGGGGCCCAGAGAACTTCTCAATTACAAGGATATTTCTACTGTGATAGGTACATACCTCAACAGGACTCAGCATAGGGTCACACTTCCTTTCTACTTGAGGTCTCAGAAGGAAAGATTGGCTCTGAGATGCCTGCACACCTCTCTGTAAGTAGAAGCCTGGCCCTGGTCCGTCATCACATCCTTGTCTCTTGTACGTGTCAAAGTAATAACAGGCCCACCAGAGCACTGCCTCTCTCACTGAGGAGTGTTTTGTGGCATTAAGTATTTAGGAGATGATAACCTAGTTCAGTAATACAGTCAGCCCACTGTATCTGTGAGCTCCACAACCATGGATTCAACCAACTGTGGATTGAAAATATATGGGAAGGGCCAGGCACAGTGGTGCATGCCTGTAATCCCAGCACTCTGGGAGGCCAAGGCGGGTGGATCACTTGAGGCCAGGAGTTCAGGACCAGCCATGGCCAACATGGCAAAACCTTGTCTCTACTAAAAATACAAAAATTAGCATTTCTGTATTTTTGTATTGGTGGCATACACCTGTAATCCCAGCTTCTCAGGAGGCTGAGGCATGAGAATCGCTTGAACTCAGGAGGTGGAGATTTGCAGTGAACTGAGATTGCGCCACTGCACTCCAGCCTGGGCAACAGAGTGAGATTCTGTCTCAAAAAAAGAAAAAAAAAAAAAAAAAAGAAAGAAAGAAAATATATGGGGGAGAAAAGGATGGTTGTGGTCTGTACTGAACATGTACAGAGTTTTTTTTCTTGTCATTCCATAAACAATATAGTATAACAATCATTTACATAGCATGTACATTATATCGGGTATTATAAACAATCTAGAGATGATTTAAAGTACAGGATGATGTACACAGGTCATATGCAAACACTATGCCATTTTATGTAAGGGACTTGAGCATCCACAGACTCTGGTATCCTCGGGAGGTCTTGGAACCAATTCCCTGTGGATACCAAGGGCTGACTGTATCTCCATGATTCATTAGGAGAAAGGTCTCTTGGAACCAAGTAAAGGTCTGAATCATTGACTATGCCTAAATAAATACAGTTCCAAGTTCTAAGTACATAGCAGAGTTATAAAGTAGGCCTTATCAAACTGATTTTATGAATCAATTCCCATCACATGGAATTGTGATATCACCTGGTTATTTACAATAATTGTGCTAAAACATTTGAAAATAGAATGCCTTCTTAAATAAGCTAAATGGACAGCCTGTATTCTTTCACCAGCCTCCATTTGCATAACTTAGTTCTCAGAATCAAGAAAACTGTGTGTCCCTACAGGGTTTGTTTTTGACTGATCGATACAGTGTCTTATGTCTGATCCTGTTTCTTTCTTCACTTTGGTTGCTAGGGAGATCATAATTAAATAAATGAGTGCCCTAACACTAGCACCTATACTGCAGTTTTGTGGTTCACAACCTTAATTTGAAGTCCTATAGCTGTGGATTCAAGTACTGTTTCTATCACTTACTGCTTCTGTGACCTTGGACAAGTTCTGAGTCTCCTTTTCCTCACTTGAAAAAAGTAGGACAATAGTACTTACCTCTCCATGTTGGCGTGAGGATTAAATGTGAAAAACCATGTAAAATGCTTAGCATAGTGCCTGGCACAGAGCAAGGATTCAATACACAGGAGCCATTATTGTTATGTCAATAACTTCTTGTTTCAACTTACTGTTGCACCTTATTTTTCTTTTGTCCCAAATTGATGAATTTTAAAATCCCTAATTTCAGCTTAGAATCTATCAGAAACTCCTAATAGAATGCAATTTAAACAGATCTTTTTATATATGAACACATTTTTGCATAAAATTATTTTATCAACAAAAGTGTTCATTTGAAGTTGTATATTATATTCAGAAATCATAAGCCATATAAAACTTTCATTACCATCCCTCAGGGCTGGGCTGGTGTTTAATTTTAGACATTTTAGAGTGAAAAGAATCCTAGAGATCACTTAGTCTAGTTGTTTTTCACCAAATTTTTTTTACAGTTAAGGGCCAGGAGCCTGGCCCAAAAATACTTTCTGTAAGTGCAAAATTGCTTTGAAGTCTCATGTTCTATCTTAAAAAGTCATGGCATCCTGTTACATGATCTCCTTCTATTTGTCTTTAAAACACTGTGCTAAATCCCTTATAATACAGGGAAACTGATATTGTAGGGAGGATGCCAGGTGTCCTGCTTCTAGGAAGACTGGCCCATCACAGAGCATGCCAGCATGGGCACAGTAGATCTACCTGAACTCTCTTTTTCACAAAACCAGCCACAAGGCCCAGAGAAATGTCATGACTCCTCAAGGTCCTCAACTCGTATGGCACCTTTTATCTTTCCCTTCAGCATTCAGTTCCACTCTAGACACCCAGAAAATGCTGTATTTGGATCATTTGAAAGAGTCCAGATCCTAGTACTGGCATGAAAAGGTGACACATCCGAGGGTGGGCCTGTATGTGTGTACATGCATGTACCTGTGTGTGCACTCCTGTGAGCACGTATGGCCATGTAGTACAGATCTCAGGACAGGCAGGAAGAGGTGGTATACCCAAAGGTGGTTGTGTGTGTGTGTGTGTGTGTGTGTGTGTGTGTGTGTGTGTGTGTGTGTGTGTGTCTATATACAGGCATATGTGTTTTCTGAGTCTTCAGGTTTACTTCATTACTACTTACGTTTTGCATTCAACTTCAAGCTCTATTTCTGCTTGGTTAGACTTCTGAGCTAACCAAGTCAGCAGAGATCAGCCACTAGCTTAAAATCGCATACCCCTTTCCCATGCCAAGCTCAGTGTGAAGAAAACCCCAGCAGGGGAAAAAATAAAGAAATATATACAAAGTGGCAACTCTACTTCACTCCAGTTCACACCACCCATGAGGGAGCTCCTGCAAGGGCCACAAAGAGCTACACCCTCTGTGTAACCACAAATTTTCTTCTAGGAAGTTTCAGGGTATTACAGAAATTTAAAGTTAGCAATCATCTCTCATTTAAAAGGGGTAAGGTTGGCTAGTAATGTGGCTTATGTAGGCTCTCACACTGTTGGGAGCAGAGGAGGGATTTGAACTGATTGGTCAAACTCTCATTTATCTCTAGTTAACACTAGAGAAGCTGTGAAAAGTGGAAAAACACATATCATTTCTAGCCGGTCCTGGTTCCTTAGACACAGAGGATGTGCCTATCTCAGACTTTTGCCCAAATTAGTACCAGGTGGTAGTGATGGCCACAAGACATATATCCTGTGTCCTATAAGTGAAATCTCTTCTATCAGAAAGATGGAGCTTCTTTTTCATACCCTATCTGTTGTGCTTGTGTATTCAGCTTCAGGAAAATTCTAAAGTGTTTCTGAAAACTACAAAGTTGGAATACCTATAAAATGTGATCTGGGTTCATAACTCAACATGAACCTAGACCCAAGGAAGCTCAGAGGTCGTGGAGTCCCCTTACACAGCCCTGCAAGGAACCAAGCCCAGCACCCACCATTCAAAAAGTCTCGCTGTGTTTCTAAGACTTGATTGATGTCCTGCACCCAGGCCTGCTGGATGTCAGCGTTGGCGGCTTGCAGAACGACCCTCTCAGAAGTCTCTCTGTTCATGAGTGCAAACTTGCAGGGATCATTGTCCACATTCTCCTCCAGGACCAAGTAATTCATCTGGAAGAAAACAAGTTGATCCTTTTTACATTTAAGAGATTTTTTAAAAATCAGCAACATATTACTCTTCCTCAAAGTTTCTATTTCAGGACAAGCTTCCAAATTTTGCCCTGGATCTAGCAGGACAGTACTTAGGTTTTTGTCTCTGGGTGAGTGACACGATCCCAGGGAACCTGCAGGATCATGCCAGAGACTGGCTCAGCCTGTCACTTCAGCTCACAGATAATCACTGTCGTTCAGTCTCCATGACCGAATGTTATTAGGCTGAAAGATCTTCACGGTTCTGGATGTCACAAATCCAGTGCCTCGTCTTAGGGAAGCAGCTCCCAAGAACTGGGCTCTTCCTTGCCTCTTCTCATCACCATTGGGATCCTCACCTTGATGCTCCTTTTGAACATGTAGCCAGGGGTGAGGGATCCCTTCCTGAGCAGTTCACTGAAGATGACAATCTGCTCGAAGAGGAACACGCGCCTCTCTTTGGTCCGGGACTGCATGCCCGCATCCAGCTCGATCACATAGAATGTGTCCTGCTGCAGCAGCTTCCCCTGAGCAGTCAGGGTGCCCTGAAGGAAAGACAGGCTGGGGTGAAGTGAATGAAAAATGGAGAGAGAGCCACTGCCCTCTGGGTCCACAGAACCTCCCCATCTGGGGATACGGGCAACAGATTTGACAACAAAAGCCTCAGGGCTCTAGGAAGAGACTGAATTAGGACCCACCCACTCATCCAGGGGCCGACCTTGGCCACTTTCCTGTTCACACTAGGGCCCTGGAGGGAAAGGGAAAGCAAGCTGCGGAACCACTGAGAAACAGCTCCAGGCAAATGCCAGAAGGCAGGAAGGTAATATCATTAGCAGAAAAGCCATAATCCTGGCCCTTCTTGTTTTTTATTGAAAAGACAATAGAAAGTAGGTGACACTTGGAGCTGCAAGTGGCCTTTCCATCCTCAGAGCTCTGAGAACGGTGCCTGCCTGGTTCCTTTGCAGTATGGGCCAAGGACCAAGGGCATTCTCATGGCCACCAACCTTGAACTCACCTGTAGACAAGGGAAGTGATGAAGGCAGGACCACAGATACTCTGATAAGTCACTCCCCTCTCTTCTTCAATTATTTTAGGATGGAGAAATTCTGAAATCTTAGTTTCTAGTTATAGGCCAACAGGTAAAGTTGGGGGTACTATAGATAGGTCTCCATATTTTATAAGCTGGTAGATACTTTTCTGGGTTCTGTGATTCTTCTAAAAATGACTCCAGGGTGGGTGCGGTGCTCATGCCTGTAATCCCAGAACTTTGGGAGGCCAAGCCAGGTGGATTACCTGAGGTCAGGAGTTCAAGACCAGCCTGCCCAACATGGCGAAACCTCATCTCTACTAAAAATATAAAAATTAGCCAGGGGTGGTGGCGTGTGCCTGTAGTCCCAGCTACTTAGGAGGCTGAGGCACGAGGATCACTTGAACCTGGGAGGCGGAGGTTGTGGTGAGCCAAAACTGCACCACTGCACTCCAACCTGGGCAACAGAGTGAGATTCTGTATCTAAATAAATAAATACATGAATAAATTTTTAAAAATTAATAAAATAAAAAAATAAAAATGATTCCAGCTACTAGGCCACCTGACACCTAGCTGAGGAGGTAGAACCTATTTGGTTTGCCAGTTTCTAATGAGATTTTCAGAGACATCTTCACAGCTTCAAAGGGAATATGGCCCAACCCAGAAAGTCTTCCCAGACTCTGTCAGAGCACCTTGCACTTCTATTGCTTTGCAACAAGATGACCCTGACATCAGAGAGAGCAATCAGAGGGCCTCCTCTGAAATTCAGGTGTTCTTTCTCAGGCGACAACTCTACCCTTTGGCACAAATGTGGCCATTCCCTTCATGTGATGCCTTATTCCAAACACTATCCAGCAGAGGGGTCATTTTTATTTTGTGTTCCTGAGAAGTGCCTGCCCTCTGCTTGGATCATGGCTCCTTACTGCCAATGTTAGCAGCCAAACAGGCTTATCTCTACTCTGGTCTAAAGTTAATATTAAGCCAGTGACCAGCTAGCCAGGAAAGCTCTATTAATATTACACAAGAACCTATCATGGGTTATAGCTCGGCCAGCACCAAAGGGAAAGCCAGAGGATCTGAAAGTTTGGGGGAATTTAAAAGAGGAGGCTCTAACTTCTCTCAAGCCCAAAGCTATGGGCTGAGGGAATAGACACATGCTCACTGTTCTTCCCAGTTAGCTGAAGGAATGCAAAAAGCAGGTTCTGGTGGCTTGACAAAAACAAGAGACAGCAGTGCTTAACTTAAAAGCTTGATTCTGGGCTGGGTGCAGTGGCTCACGCCTGTAATCCTAGCACTTTGGGAGGCCGAGGCCGGCGGATCACCAGGTCAGGAGATCGAGACCAGCCTGGCCAGCATGGTAAAACCCCATCTCTACTAAAAATACAAAAATTAGCCGGGCGTGGTGGTGCCTGCCTGTAATCCCAGCTACTTGGGAGGCTGAGACAGGAGAATCGCCTGAACCCAGGAGGCGGAGGTTGCAGTGAGCTGAGATCATGCCACTGTACTCCAGCCTGGGCGACAGAGCAAGACTCCATCTCAAAAAAAAAAAAAAGCTTGATTCTGTGCTTGCGGGTGCCCTTATATGCGCACACAGACACACACACACACACACACACACACACTCACATGTACAACACAGCTCCTGTGAAGTTTAACTTGGGATAGACAGCACAATCAGACACCACTCCTCCTGAGTGGTCACTTCCTCCAGAGACCCAGAGAAGCACAGTTAGACTCCTGTTCAGAAAACATGGGGTCTTCAAGGTTGAAGAGCAAAAGGGATCTCTTGGTTTGTCCAGTATAGCCTCAGACCTGATGTAATGGCAAGGGAAAATGTATAAAACTCCACCCAGTATGACGGAAGAAAAATGGTTAAGAACCCAGTGTGTGTCTGCCGAGTAACCCTGCTTACACTAATGTCTCCAGCCTGCTTTGGAAGACCAAGAGCCTATGAAAAATGCACAGCAAAGAAAACCAGCCACATAGTTCCTGTCACAGCAAAGCATGAAAAGCAGACAGGGACACATGGGATGGGCTGAAAGGGCAAGGAGGAGAAGAGAATTTGGCTCAAGAATGTCATGAATCCAATGCATGAAAGCTAACTTAAATATACTATCCCGTAAATTACTCATACAGTGGTATGAGTATGAGTCAACTATATCTCTGTCTTGTATCTATTTCATTCTAGTTTAGCCATAAAAAAAAAAGCCATTTATTTCTGAATTATCTCAAATTCTAGTAATCCCTTCGCCCCAAAAAGGAATAATGAAAGCTTAGGTTTCAGACTGCTGGGAAATAAAAGATCCACATCTTTCTCTAAGGGGATCAACAACTACTAGGTACCAATCAATAATTGTGTCAGTTCCAATTTTATCATATTAATCTTAAAAACATATTGTGTGTGGTTAATTTATTAGGTTTGGATATACATTAATAACAGTCAGTTATTAAGTTTAAATTAGAAAGTCAATTTCCTCTTCAAAGGTTCTCTGTTATGGGCTGAATTGTGTTTTCTCTCCTTCCATGCCCCCATCAATTCCTATGTTGAAGTCCTAGCCCCTAAAATCCCAGAATGTCAGCACATGACCTTATTGGGAAATGGGGTCTTTACAGAGGCAATCAAGTTAAAGTCAAGTGGTCATGCCAGTAAGCCCTAATAGAATATGACTGATGTCCTTATTTAAAAAAAGGAAACGGCCCAGTGTGGTGGCTCACGCCTATAATCCCAGCACTTTGGGAGGCCGAGGAGGGCGGATCACCTGAGGTCGGGAGTTCGAGACTAGCCTGACCAACATGGAGAAACCCCGTCTCTACTAAAAATACAAAAAATTAGCCGGGTGTGGTGGCACATGCCTGTAATCCCAGCTACTCAGGAGACTGAGGCAGGAGAATCGCTTGAACCCAGGAGGAGGAGGTTTTGTCGCCACTGCACTCCAGCCTGGGCAACAAGAGCAAAAACTCTGTTTAAAAAAAAAAGGAAACTTGGCCACAGAGATAACACAGAGGGAAGGGAATGTGAAGATACAGGGAGAATGCCATGTGAACATAAAGACAGCCATCTACAAGCCAAAGAGAAAGGCCTGGGGCAGACCCCTCCCTCACAGCTCTCAGGAGGTACCTGACAGTACCTTGATTTCAGACCTCTAGCCTCTAGAAATGTGAGACAATAAATCTCTGTTGTTTAAGCTGCCCAATTTATGGTACTTTGTTTTGGCAGCCCTAGTAAACTTGTATGTTCACTTAAACCAAAATCTTTGGGACACAGCCATTTCCCTGCAGACTTGATTCCCCTCTTCAAATAACAGAACTTTGTACTGTAATGTTTTAGAGTTTTAACTATTCATTTAACTAAAAAGCCAGAACCACCTTCTCAAAAAACAGGTGTTCCATTCTCCTGCCTAATTCCACTTCTATCACATAGCCCTGCTGTCACTCACAGTCCCTGCTTTATCAATCAAGAAGGGAAAGGAAGAGGTCACTATCAGGTCTAAACACTCATAAAGAACTCTGGGTCTTTCCTAGCCTGGCACCATGGCAAAACCCCATCTTTATAATATAAAAAATATTTAAAAATAAGCCAGGTATGGTGGTGTGTGACTGGAGTCCAGCTTCTCAGGAGGCTGAGGTGGGAGGGCTGCTTGAGCCCAGGAGGCTGAGGCTGCAGTAAGCCAGGATTGCACCACTCTGCACTCCAGCCTGGGTGACAGGGCAAGACCCTGTCTCAAAAAAAAAAAAAAAAAAAAAAAAAAAAAGAATTCTGGGTCTTTCCAATCTCCTTGGAATTCTGATTTTGGTTTGGTCAAATGCTCTGTAACTTCTTATGACCTCCCTACTGCTGGACTTCCTACAGAGATGCATCTTCCAGGACTGTGAACCAGAGGGGCCCGGGTAGGAAGGCATAGTGGTGAGTGAAGGAGGCACAGGCAGGACACAAGGCTTCAGGGGGAGGAAGCCGCAACAGTCTGGACTCCTACTGTCCTGGAGAGAGTGGGCTTAGACGCATTCTTAAAGACTCACCTCAAAGCCCTGCAGACGTCCTAGATTCATCATGTCATTGCAGCGTTTGGGAACAAGGCACATTAACTCCACTGCTTTCTGTGGGATAGAACAACTGTTACTCAGGAGGGGGAACAGCACTCAGGCAGGAAGCTCTTGGTAATTCAGTGCTGGAAAACAGGGACTTCATCTCTGGTGGCTCCTTTATTCTAGGAAGGGATGCTGGTTCTGGCTGTCCACTCTCAGAGAGTGTGGGGCTTTCTGTTCTAGAGGGAGGGTGTTGGTCCTCAGCACAGGGGCTCCATGTCAGTCACTGAGCATATGTTGGGGGAATATTACTCAGCCCCTCCTTTCCCTACCTTCCTGTTTTTGTTCATCCATTCCCTTGCCTTCTCAGATTTTCTTTCTTCTCTCTGTTGCTTCCTGGCTGCCCAGGCAACAGCTTAGCCTGGCTTGTGAAACACTAGAGGTTTTCAACTAAAATAATCTGTCAGAATGGTCTGTAACCTCCCTGGCTTAAAATAATCCCATAGTGACATTGTCTCAAAGGACTTCACTTGGAAGTAGTCTGCAGGGTTTGGACAGGGAGGTGAAAATGGAATACTTTACATGTTTGACTCAAATAATACTTGCCTTCACGAATAAAATTGCATACTGAGGCTTTTGTGCAACTTACATCTAATCTCTGAAGGATATTAAGGGGTTACCCTTTTCCCACTATGTGTCACCAGGAGCCAAAAGAACACCAGTGGGGCTAAGCTCTAGTGCACCCCAGGACAGATTTCTTGAGTTCTAGGAAACACTGTGTTAACACTTGCCATTCCTCAAGCAGGTACAAAGCTGTTTACAAGAGCCTTTTACTGTCTGAGAGGGGTCCACCTGGATCCACGGTCCTCCTGAGACAATCTTTTCCCCTCTAGAGAAAGATATCCAATATGGTCCCTAAGAACAGCAAGCATTACAAGCAGAAAACTCACCTCGATATCTGAACACTCCAAACCAGCCTTCTCACTGTATCTCAGGAAGTCCTAACAAGTAGGGGAAGCAGGGAAGAGTGTGGGAAGGGGTAAAATTAGTAAAATAGCTGGGAAAAAACTTATCATAAAAATACAATAACACCCTGGAGACTTTCCTTCCCAGCAGAAGTGGCAATGGTTTAGAGTAGCTGAGAAATGAAATTATGAGTCATGTAAGATGTAATAACATAGAGAGAACTCCCAGAATATTCAAAATTTCTTTTCTTTCTTTCTTTCTTTCTTTCTTTTTTTTTTTTTTTTTTTGAGACAGAGTCTCATTCTGTTGCCCAGGCTGGAGTGCAGTGGTGCAATTTTGGCTCACCGTAACCTGTGCCTCCTAGGTTCAAGCGATTCTCCTGCCTCAGCCTCCTGAGTAGTTGGGATTACAGGCAAGTGCCACCACGCTCAGCTAATTTTTGTATTTTCGGTAGAGATGTGTTTCACCATGTTGGCCAGGTTGGTCTCAAACTCCTGACCTCAGGTGATCCACCTGCCTCGGTCTCCCAAAGTTCTGGGATTACAGGCGTGAGTGACTGCACCCAGCCTCAAAATTTCAAAGCTATGGGAGAAGGAAGAGTGAGAGGGAGGGAAGACAAAGGAAAGGGGGATTATGACAAGAAAGGAGAGAAAGGAAAGTTAAGTCTCTCTTTTCTATTTAGCTTCCTAGTTCCATAAGATGAATCAAGTTAAGCCATTGTTTAAAATATAATTAGGCCGGGCACAGTGGCTCATGCCTGTAATCTCAACACTTTGGGAGGCCGAGGTGGGAGGGCTGCTTGAGGCCAGGAGTTTGAGACCAGCCTGAGCAACATAGTGAGACCCTGTCTCTACAAAAAAAATAAAAAATTAGCCAGGCATGATGACATGCATCTGTTGTCCTAGCTACTTGGGAGGCTGAGAAGGGAGAATCGCTTGAGCTCAGGCATTTGAGGCTGCAGTGAGCTATGACTGTGCCACTGCACTGCAGCCTGGGTGACAGAGTGAGACCCTGCCTCAAATATATACATATATATTATACTTTATAATATATATTGATTATATATAAAATATATTGATTTTATATAATATATTTATTTTATATATATATATAAAATCAAATTTTAGGTATTACTAATCTAAGATTTCTAAAGCCTTGCCTTTCCCTTTCTTTCTCCCTTGTAGTTCACTCTGATATTATATTCTTCTTATTTTTTAAAGGTATCAAGTCAATGATTGAGACAAAGTAAGAATGTGAATTGAAAAAATAAAATCAAGTAACAACCCACCTTAAGGGCAGGAAGAACAGCCATGCAGTTTATTTGGGAGCAAAGCTGACAGAGTAACCAGCAGTCAGATAAAAGTTCCCATGTCCCTACCACCCCTCCCACAGTTCACAGTCCTTTGGGACAGTGTGGTGGAGACAGAACCCCTAGCTCTACTGCTAACCTGCTCTGAGCCTGATGGATCCTTCTCCAGCCCTCACCCAGGCTCCCAGCTTCTTACCTTGAGGAGCAACTGGTATTTTGTTATTCTCTGAATGGGCTTGATGAGGAAGTCACTCAGTGTCAGCCTCTGATTTATCTCCTGTTTTACCTCCTGAAACACAGGCAGCAATATTAGAAGAAAAAGGAACTGAAGAACTGGGGTGCTCTGAATAAGGGTTCAAAGGCATGGAAGACAGGTCTACATGTTTTCCAATGAAGTTGAAGAATCTTTAAGTAATGTGAGAGGTAAAATTGCCTAGAGGACTGTTCACTTGTTATGAACAACACATAACACACATCACCACTGGCTTCCTGCCTTCCTCCCATGCTTTTACAGTGAGTACTTCCACACCTTGGTCTTCATCCCAGTCCTGGGAGAAAAGCTGGAGGGGCCTTATTCTCTCCACCGCTTCAGGGCAAAGGCAGGGAAAAGGGGCTTCTTCTAGGACACACAAGCCTATGGACCCAGGCCCTAAACTTAGATCTCCAAACACTCAGCTGAGCGCTTTTTCTAAGTGATGATGCTGCCTTTCTCCCAGCAAAATAAATCCTTCTGGGCTAGACCAAGCAGACTAGGAAGTGGCTGCAAACCCTTCAACCAACAGAAGGCTCCTCAGTAAGTGGTCCCTGGGGGACTGGTGGGTACAGTCTGCTCCAGGGTCACTTAAGAAGAACTGGAGCTTCTCAAACCGTCTCTGTGTTCAGGCTTATTCTGCAAATGGGGGCTTCTCAAATCAGAACCCAGACTGGGCCACCTCAGCTCCTCTCAAGTGAAGGTGCTCATGAGAATTTAGCTAAGAAGCTGCTTTCTCTGTTGAGGCAGCTATTCCTGCCATGAATGGGTCAACAGTGCTGTGTGGGGGTCACATATGGATGGATGACGTCTGGTATTTCTGAAAGTGGCTGTTTTGGCCTGAGTTTTCCTCCCACCCCAGTTCAGCAAAGCCTGCACAGCTTACCTCAAAGTAGGCGTCATACTCAGCAACGATGTACTCTGAGCGCGGCTTATTCTGACAATACCACACGTAGATGTGCAGCTTCCGCTCCTGAAAGAGTAGAGAGAGACATGTGGACAGTCAGGCATCTTGTGTCTTTTGTTCAATCTCAAAGTGCTGTGCTGGCCTCCACGTGGAGAAAGGACAAAGGCACACTTGGGGACGAACCAAGGCAGCTGAATATCAGGGATATAAATGTGGTGGGCAAGAGCCACTTTCCAAATCGCCAAGGTGGTCAAAAAAACAAACAAAAAAACTTAGAGAGGGCTGAGAAGAAGGTCAGTCAAGGAAGAGCAGAAGAGAAGAAATTTTATTTACTTTTTTTTCTGAGACAGGGTCTCGCTCTGTCACCCAGGCTGGAGTGCAGGGTGGGGCCATCATGGCTCACTGCAGTCTTCACCTCCCAGGCTCAAGCGATCCTCCTGCCTCAGCCCCCCAAGTGGCTAGGACTATAGGCATGTGCCACCAGCCTTGGTTAATTTTTAAATTCTTCGTAGAGATGGGGGCCTCACTATGTTGCCCAGGCTGGTCTCAATTCCTGGGGTCAGGCCACCCTCCCACCTTGGCCTCCTAAAGTGTTGGAATTACAGGTGTGAGCCACTGTGCCTGGCCAGGATTTTAAAATGAACATAAATGAGCCTAGTGAAGGAGTTGGGGAGGAGGTGATGGGAGACACTCACATGCTTAATAAAGAGCTGTGCCAATCTGTCTTGCTCCTGGATACACTTTTCCAGTTCCGCCAGGAAAAAACTAAAAGGAGAAAGGGGATAAGAGAAGGAAGCCACATTATTCAGAACTGTATTATTTCTCAATAATAAGATGAATTACAGAAGACTCTCCCCTAAGCCCTACTCCTTGAGTCAGATGCAGGAAGAGGACTCAAGTCCTGGATTCCCAGGACACTGGATCCTCGGGGCAGCATTAACACTTACTCCTTATGCCAGTCATAAATCTGATGAATATTTCCAAACACGATTTTGTCCTTTCCTCGCATATCCTCAGGGACACCCTTTTCTTCTATTCTCTTCATGAAGCCCTGCAGCAGCAAAGGCAATGGTTAGTAGCATATTTTCACAGGAAAGCTTTCTGGGCCATGCCACACACCACAGCACCCCTGCAAGCCCACACTCTCTGCATGAGTTTGCGGACAAATGCTTCTGTGGTTTCAACCAGGTCTTTTACCCCCGGTGCAGAGCAATAGAGAAAACTTTTATGAGTTTCAGGATCCCCTTCTTTGTCTCCAGTCCCCTTAAGAAAGCAGAGCACAGAAGAAAACAATAAGCTGTCCCT